>NC_077223.1:19648365-19978214 GCF_024763615.1 Phlebotomus papatasi | reverse complement strand
TCAAACATTTTCGCCTTTAGGTGAAAGCATAACACCAGTTTCGTCTAAATTAAAGACGCGATCAGGAGGGAGTTCCAGAAGATCTTTAGATTCTAAGTAATCACGGGTTTTCTCAAACCAGTCAGTGATGTTCTCAGAGGTAACACCAGCTCTTTGGGTGGTATATGATTCTGGTTTACGTCGGCTTAATTCAGGATGTCTCTTCAAAAACTTCCTGAACCAAGCATATCCTGGCCTTCCATCTACATCAACAAACTCACTGGTGATCTCGAACTTCTTACACATGAGTTGCACAGTGTCGAGGACTTGATCCTTAGTTATGGGATGCCATTTGTCAGCGCATTCCAAAATCCATTCAACAAGCTCGTCTTCCATGACCTTTGGTAAAGTGGGGCGCCTTCCCACACTGCATTCCTCCGGATATCTTTTAGTAAGCTTATTATAAAGTGTTGATTTCGGAACGTGAAACAAAACTGACGCCTCTGTTAGTGATTTTACACGACGAAAGGCTTCCAAAGCTTTATTGAGTTGCTCTTGAGTGTAGGTTTTGTTCTTCTTCCTGGTCTTATTTTCCTTTCCCATCTGAAAAAATAAGGAGATCGCTCCAATAAACCCATATTTTCGGTGTTTCCCATTGAAGCACTTGCGCACATTTCACAAATGCACTTTTTCTTCAGAAAATATGTAATTATTTTAATTGAGCACTTCACTTACGGTTAACAATAAAATTTAAGACTTAATTTCACTAAAATTTGCCAGATATAGTGCATAAACGTCAAAAAATTAATAAACAACAATCAGCTTACTTGCCTTTTTTATTAGAAAAAATGGTCGATCGATGAATTTTTTCGACGGTGAAAAGTTACACTGTCAATTGAGATGAGACTTTTAAATGTTAAAACTTATTAATATGAATGGATTTTCGCTTTATTTGAACCATAAGGAACTAAATATTAAAAATGTACCACAGAAAATATATGAATAAAACTATAAGTTGAGTATTTATTGTGGAAAAAATATGTTTCCATTTGGAGTAGCGAAAAATTTCCAATTGGAGCAGGTTTTGAATTAGCTTAATTTACCCTACTAACAGTTTGAGAGAAGAGTTTTTTTTGCAGAAACTGGTATTTTTGGGTTTTGCTCCTTTTTCAATCGATTGCTTATAATATTTTAACTGTAACTATTTCACAGAAAAGTTAATTTAAAAGAAATACGAGACATTGCTTTAATTGAATTTCAAATGAGATATGTACATGAAAAAACTTTTCCAACTTCTCATTTAGTGAATAGATTCTATAAATTTGGATCTAAAAGTTGCTTAATATGAATATATTATAAATAATTTAACAAGAACATACCTTTAGAAAAAGTTATCATAATTTAATTTTAATAATTCTTACCTTCAAACTTTTCTTAAACGTGTGAGTTTTTATGATGATAGACTGACCCCTTGGTAGTCAATTCTATCATTTTCAAATTCAATCAGCACTGATAGATCTATTTTGAATTATGAATTATCAATAATAAAGAGAATAAAACTCAGTGGGATGATATCAATTCCACAAAAAATAAAGAGATGACAAAGCATGCCAGCTTTGCGGAATGCTCGAACTCGAACCGCTAGAACTCAAGAGACAGAGCAGGGAATGCGGAACAGGGGATTTGATGTCGGCAAGTCCGCTTGCCATTGACGTGGCCCGTTTTTGGGCAAGACAATTTTTTTAAAGCCTAATATTTACCAATTGAGACCGATATGGTTGGATTAGAAATTTCAAGACCTTTCCAAAAAATCAAGATTTAAGCAATTCTGTTGAAAATTGAGCCCTCTAGAATGATTGACTTTTGGCCTCTGAAAATTCAAAATGGTGAATTTTCCTGTCATAACTGTCTATGGACGAAATGTTCACCTAACCTGTTATACAATATATCCAAAAATGAATGAAATCGCTTGGACCAATACAATAATAAACCAAAAAAATATGATTTTGGGGTAGATGAGGGAGTACAGTTTCGGTAAAAGAATATTCGGTATAAGATGTTTTTCAAGCGCAAGTCCCCGAAGACCGGAAGTCAATAATCTGTTACCGTTTGAGGTTTAGAATGGTGACAAGTTAAAAAAGCTAGTTATTTAAACTTTAAGTTCGAGGAAAAAATTTTACAATTCTTCAAGAGTAAGTTAAATATGATTGAATTATTGGTTTTATTCTAGATCACGATTGATTATTTACTTTATAAGAACAAATAGAATTGATTCTGATTCATTTTGATATTGATTCTATATGAATTTGCAGAAGAGTACAATTTTATTTGGTGGTAGATTATAATCTAATCTGTGATTATGGTAGTTCATTCAATGATTTTGTTACATTTTTGTGACTGATTCAAGGGCAATCTGTTATAGAGGTTATAGATTAATTCTTTGCGGATCGATTATATTGCGCTTTTCAATTTATTGTATCCTTTTCCCATCAAAAGAATCAATTGTCTCAAAATTAAGATTCAATGTCATACTCGACCGGTGGTCAATATTTGAATGTTTGATGGTGAATTTCTATAAAATTGTCACTGATTCGTGTTTAGGGGAAGGTTTTGCAGCTTCGTAGTGTTGTAGCTTCGTAAAAGTTGATTTTTTTTCCAAGTTACTAAATGAATTTCATCGATAGACATATAATCTAAAAGTTAGTCCTACATCTCACATTTCCTGACAAACTTGGAAGCCTAGGCCTTTTTTCCTGGGTCCAAAAGGCAAAAATAAAAAATGGGCCTACAATCGTAATTCTTATGTGTATTATTTTATGCATTTTTGCACACTTATTAGTGTCTTTTCGAAAAAGCAACTATTCCAAGTTATAGAGGGTTTATCTGGGTTAATATTTATCGTGAAAACCTTTTGCTTGAATGGGGTCGTTTTTGTGGGTAGAGGAAAATCCATAAAAATTACGACCCTTGCAGCTCAGAAAAATTGAATTTTGCAGCTTCGTAAAAACATCTGTCAAAATTACTGACCACTGAATTTGAGAATTTCTCACTGTTTTGGGTCACACTGTGTACGTCGCTCGGGATATTTGACTCATCAGAGATTCCACTGAATAAATTCACAAGAAAATTTTGGGATATTAAAAAGTTTTCACTAAAATCTCGAAGGAAAAAACGTACTTTCACAGAAAAATGAGACTTCATCAGATGTTTTTATTTTACTTCTATCAAATCAAACATTAAGCCTCAATCTACTTATGGTAGGTGTGACTCTTTCATTGCCCATGCAGTGCGTTTTGAGAATTTTTCATCCAATTTGCTTTATTTTCAAGCGAAATTTTTCACATTTTACATTTAATTAATCACCTGGTAATTCTAAAAATCACTGATATTCAAAAAATTTTCTGTAAGACAGATTCGAGACGTTAGAGGAAAAACAAGGATTGCGATAGGTGTGATTACTACTTTATGAATTGTGCAGTGATGAAAAGAGACTGTTTATGGTAGATGTGATTCTTTAATTGCCACTTCGATGTATTTTGAGTATTTCTCATTCAATTTTCCTTGTTTTAAAGTGGAACTTCCCACATTTCATTGGTGGCTGGTCATTTTTAAAATCAGTTACGTCCGAAATATGATCTGTAGGACCAATTGGAGGTGTTAGAGAAAATCCGAGGATTACATTAGGAGTGATTATGAGAGAGAATCATACCTAACTGACTGTCAGAATGCAGGGAAAAAATGGTTTTCCGAGTGTCAAAAACCATGTGTTAGAAAAATAGCTTAAAATTGATTTTTAATGCGTGAAACCTCCTACAAATGGTAAAAACAAGTAGATTATAGTCCCATCTAAGTAGTGATGCCCAAATTTTTGTGTTCGGTGTAATGTTTCCGGGGAAAATGAGGCCTACAGAGGTTGGAAAAAATGGTACGAAGCTGAGTTAAACCGGACACATTCGTAAAAAGTGCCACTACATTTTCATTTTCCTGTAGAGAAAAATCCAATGACTTCCATGAATTTTGTGAGACAGAATTATGAACCCAATAAGTAAGAGATTTTTTAAATTGAATAAATAATTCTACCGGTCTAATTGAGGAACCGGTCGACTTGAGGGCACTTTACCTTACGAAAAATTCATCCAAGTTCATTTAAACAATACTTTGATATACCTAAAAATTGGAGTTGTTTAATGACGTATCGTCAATTATAGCGATGTGTTAATTGAAAAAATACAGGTACATGGCAAATACAGATACCACAGTTGCAGAATCAACCAACGATTTGCGAATGAATTAATCGCTTTTCGTGTTTGACGAGTGTTTGACAGTTTCATTAACAATCATTGTCTGTTTCACAAACAATTTCTCCAAATATTCCCGAATGGATTTTAGTCCATTCTTGAACTCAATGTCCCATATTGTTTATCTGAATTTGAGTAGTACTGTCTCAAATTAGTTTTCAACAAGAGGCCCTAAGTAAATCTATTAACAATGAGCTTAAATGGTTAGAGATATCAACTTAATATCTTCAGGGGACCTCCCATAAGTATAACTTTTTCAGGGGTAAATGTCTTGTTTAAATAAATTTTTAAAATTATTTAACATTCGAAGAGAAATTGCAAAGGATAATCCTGAATTTCTTTTCTAACCGATTACAGGTAAAATCCACACAGGTGCTGACAATATGATAAAAGCTTGAAATCCAGCTTCTGGAGCACTTTCTCATCATTTGTAATTTATATAATCGCTGAGAATGGGGTATAATCATACAAGAACGTGGGGTGTTTTTCAAATTCAAACATGTATTGTGCATTAAGCTCCAGCTCTGTTTCGAACTATGTGCCACCCTTAACTAAGGGAAGGTCTCATTGTCTTTTCAATTAACTACATTTCCCTCCACTCTTTAGTTAAATTGTCGCCGTTGGGTTTGTTTCTTATACAACAAGATATGCTCGATGGTAATATCTATAAAGTTACAAGTTATAGTAAGATCTCTGGCATCTGTTAGCTGGAAAATTATATTCAAGAGCTAGCCAATTTTAGTGTTACAAATCGTTGAGTTTTATTTTCTTTCAAAGGATGATGACTCAGTTTTTTGTCTGATTTGCTTATTAAGGTAAAATTTTCTTTCAGCCTTATTGGTTGAATTTGTTGAAGTATACCCAGTATACCCATAAATCAAAATTACAGTGATTGTATATAATTTGCTATATATACACAACTCCATTTTTTTCCCAACAAGCCTCTATTACCAATTTACATTTTTTTGTTATTTGTCTGAATTTGACTATGCGTAGAATGGAAAAATTACGTATAATTTGGAGAATGAATGTACCAATTTTCCCTTTTGAAAATATCTGTATAACCAAGGGGAAAAATACATGTTATTCAAGTATAAGTATAAAGCTTTTTGTTAAAAAAAAATAACATACCAATTAGGAGATAGTCATGGTTATATTCACAAAATGATGTTAGAGCAATTTTATGTATATTGCATCACTTGTCGCTGCTATATTTTTATTTTCCTTTGATATTCACACGAATTTGTATATATAACACAACTCTCTCTGCAAAACATAGAGAGATTTCCCCAGATTCCTCTTGATGTATGTTATATCAAACGTACGGATCGTAAATAATCTCTCTGTGAATCTGAAATGTAGCAGAATATTAAACTGTAATTATTGAGATTTCACTAAAGGCTAAAAGTACAAATTATATCAAAATGTGTTTGAAAGCCTTCTGGAAGATTGCCAAAATACATTAAATTAATTTCTACCTGATGAAGTGATCAGGAAAAGTTCTCATGTGCATTTAAGTGCTTCTAAGGGAACTTCTAATTGAAGTATCTTAAGTCTTTAGAGGTATTTATGTAAACAATTTTCATGGACAACAACACACTTTTCTGAACTAAAAAAATCATGTAATTCTTTTAGAAATAAATCAGAAGTTTAAATAAACACGTTGCCATGTTCATTTACTATTCATTTCACCTGTTATTCTGTACTTGATTTTTAATATATTTACCGCAATAATTTATTATTAAAAATATTGAATTTTTTTTATATAGGGGGAAGTGGGGAAGCTTTGAAATTAGGCTTTTTTCTCCTATTTTTAAATTAAACTAGACCTTATTATGATATAATTTAGCTAATCAAATCAATTGCAAAGATTAATATGATGATAAGGTAACTAAAATTTGATAGAAATGTGTAAGTATCTTAGGAAAAGAAAATTCACATTATTAGAAGACATGACCGTTCGAAAGGAGAGTACTTTCCCCTACTACAACTTTGTAGAAAATATTTGTTATAGGATTTTGGATCAATGCAAGGAACACTCTTGTGTATAAACAACAGGCTTTCTAATTATTATGAATAATTTACCAGGAAATTGAAAAAGAAAAATTATTTGTTTATTTTTATGGGGAAAAAATATCAACTAAAAATTCAAGTGAACCATTAACTAGCTTCATTTTACAAATAAAGTCTGGCCCCAGGTATGGAAAAACTAATTTACAATATACCAACCTAGAGTATCTCGTCAGCTGATAAATTGATTATTATGATTGCTATGACATAATTACAGAGAATATTAAATTCTGCACTTTATACGTGCATTAAGTTTTGCTCAATTCATTCTACCTGTATTTTTTTCAGTTCAGTGCAAAAAGAATTTCGCATAATAACGCTGTATACGAAAATGTTTAAATGCTCCAAATGTGCTTCAAATATTTTCGCTCTCGACTAGATTTATTGAAAGAAATGTTGAAAAAAAGGTCTCATAAAATGCCACAACTCTCTGAAATATCTTAGAATATTACCAGGGGCGCTGTTATTTGCATTAAACACTCTGTACAAAATATAACCTCAAATAGCCTGACTCTAGTGCAACAGATAGTCAGTCCCACGGCAAAGTTATAAATTGTAGATTACGGAGAACATTGTCTTATATTCTTTTCATCCAGGGGAAGGTAGATCAGTTTGAAGCAACTGAAGTTTTTTTTAGGTCTCATCTACTAGACTTACGAGCTATTAGGTCAAGAGTTTGGCTATTTAAAAATATACAGCATATATCCCACATTGCATTGATTTATTGTCCCAAAATTTTATATCTTCGAAAGTCATACGTATTTAAACTACCCCATTTTCATTTTGTATGAGTTCATTCAAATCCGAGTTATTTACTGTACTTATAAGATATATCACAAATTACGAGAAGAAAACGCTTCATTGGGTGGTTAAATATACCCTAGTCTCCTGTATGATACATCTCAGAGTCTTAGAGTCTCAGAGTATATCTAAAAAAAAAATAATAGGGTAAGTTTGCCAAATTTCGGCATAGTTGCATGCAAACGCCAAAGTCTTAAATCTGAAATGTAATATTTTAAATTTAAAATGATTTTTTTTATTCTTTCTTCTAAACAAGTGTTGCTTGGAAACTTGTGAAGAGCTTACCGTCTTTATTTACTCTAAAATCATTCTTAACACATTTTAAAATGAATAAAAATATAGACATAGCTTTGGTGCACTATTTCGGCCACCTTCATTCTCATAGTTTTTGCCCTTCGGGAATCCTTCCAATATCTTTTTCACGTCATCTCGTTTGTCGAAGCTACATTTTTTGTTATTCTCTTGTATTGTATAGTCTCTAGAGTACGTAAAATCTAAAAGTTCATGGAAATTCGAGGAACAAAAAAGGTGGCCGAAATTGCAAGCAGGCCGAAATTTGGCACACTTACCCTATCACTTCTATTTCAACGACTCAGAATATAAGTCGAACAACTCGATTTTTTTTTACAAAAATCGTTTTATTGGCCTTTTTGGATACTTCTTTATACCCTATACCTTCCCTGTGAATATTATACTTGAGAGATAATTATTTTCAAAGTTATAGAGATTTTAAATCTCAAAAATCTTATATTCTTCGTGTAAAATCTCAGCTTCAAATCGCTCTCCTGACGTCCTGTCAAATTTACCTACTGCGAATTATTTGTTTCTTGTACTGAGCGGTCGAGTTATTTTTTTGCTTATGTGTTAATGTATTTATTATCTCTCAATTTTATTTTATTGTATGACTTATGCACTCATTGTATGCGCAACTCATACTAAATTTTGTCTTGTAAATAATATTTTTTGTAAGTACTTATGAGATAGTGCGAGATGACTATATATATATATATATATATATATATTTACAAAACAAAAATTATAGTGTGTTAGTCATTATGCCTAATGCCCAACGAACAATAGCTTTTATTTTGTAAACATGTTTTTGACATTTCAACGAGAGAGAATGAAATCTAGATCTAGTCATCTGGCTCCCTCTCATAAAAAATTGTGCATTGAGCATAATGCCCAACACACAAAAACTTTTGTTTGTAAACATGTTTTCCAATTGAATGTGAGAGTAAGCGAGTTGTCTATATTTAGATTTCATTCACTCTCGCTGAAATGCCGAAAACATGTTTACAAAATTGTCTATGAGAGTGAGCGAGATGACTAGATCTAGATTTTACTTACTCTTTCTGCAATATTAAAAACATATTTGCGAAACAAAAGTTATTGTACGCTGGGCATAATGACCAACGCACAATAACTTTTGTTTGTAATCATATTTTCAAAATTTCCCATGAGAATGAGCGAGATGACTAGCTCTATATCTCGCACTCACTCTTATTGAAATGTCAGAAACATGTTTACAAAATAAAAGTTATTGTGCGTTGGGCATAAGTGTGAGTGAAATCTTCCTCAAGTATTATTGGTATCGGAATATTTGTTACAATATAATCATGTTATGTTGTATTGTTGTTGATCCCATGTTGAAGGAATCTGCTAGGTCCATTTGAGACCGCCCAGGAGCGTCTTTCCCGCAGTATGGATGCTTCTTCAAAACTGGTAAAAATAAAAGGATCAAATTGATCCAAATGTGATCCTTTTGTAAAGGATGGATCAAATTAACATGTTCTGTTATGATAAGTGTGCATTCAAACTTTTGAAATTTGATCCATCCTTTGCAGAAGGATTACATTTGGATCAATTTGATTCTTTTATTTTTACCAATGAATGCTTCCGGAGTTTTTGGGAAGAGGTGGTACAGTAAAAATGTCATTTTCTAAAAAACATTAAGTTGTTTGAACCAGGCTTGACTCGAACTCACAATGGTGAGGATCGAGTCAGAGTTTTCACCCGCATAAGACCCAACGCTCTAGCCTACTGCACCACTGAGACCCCCATCTCGATCTAGTCATCTCGTTGACTTTTATAAGAAGTTCGTTAACAAGTTTACAAAACAAAAGTTATTGTGCGTTGAGCATAACATTAAACATTTACACATAAAGACATTTTTGCTATAATATTCCTTACAATCTTAATTTATTTATTTCTTTTTAATTTATGGGTCCATCTCTGAGATGGTTACTCCGAAAACGCAAATGTAATTCATGAATTTTCCGCAGAAAAATGGTGATGAATGCTCATACAATATTTTTTTTTATCTCATTACAGATTCCAGTGTATTTTCATCATCTGTAAAAGGTCAGTCAACAATTTCCTAATTATAAGATTTGCGTTCCTTCAATCCCTAGGAAGATTGATGGAATTTTTTCATTTTAAATTAAGCATTTCAAAATACTTTAACATGATAATCAAAAATTGTTGGGTTTGCTGTTGAGCCTCGAGAACTTTAATGTGAGAACCACAGGAAAAAGCCGAGAAAGTGAAATTCTTTGCATACTTCAAAAGGGATAGATGAAAGAGTATATTAGTAAAATTCCCTCTCTCTTCAATAGCGCACGATTGCGCAACATGGGGGCAACTTTATACTTAAAATTCCACACATAACTTTTCTTAGTGTGGCATGTTTGAGAATTTTATACTCTTTCTGAAAATTGTTCAATGTTAAAGTTATAAGAGAAAAAAAGGAAATTTATTGTGAATTAATCCAATGTTATTAGCCTGGAACGATATAAACATTTTGAGTTTAGTATTATTCTATTCCATTTTGATTGCGTATAAAACGTTCATTATTGCCTAACCATTGCAATTTATTCGTAGTTTATTTAAATAGTGAGTTAAATCTGTTAAATCTACAAATCCTCACACGATAGTAAGTGTATTCTCTAAAATGAGATAATTTTCAGGAATGTGAGAATCAGTATTATTATTATTTTTTAATTGATAATTAAGATGAGACCCTATTATTTATGTATTGATCCGATTTATTATCTTCACTGCTATTATTTTATGCTCAAATTTAATGTTTTACACCCGCAAGAACAATGACCATACAATTCCACATAATGATTCATATTGTGTGATTATTTACGTGACCCAATTTATAAAATAACCACAAAACCGACAAAACCTCTCCAGCGAGGGGTGAGAAACAGAGAAAAATGTGCAAAAAAAAAGAAATTATTTTGTTAAAGTATCTGTACCTATTGTTGCACAATTTCTTGTATAATTTTGCTTCAACTTTAAAGACTATACAATTAATTATCTTGCTATTTTTATACAGGGCAGTAAGGGATTAGATAACACGGGAGCTTATATAGTTGGATTTTAGTCAGATATATACAGTGAAACATAAATGTATAATGATAGATCTTTGTTGCATTAAGTTTATCTCTGTGTGTAATATTACATAAAGGGGATGGCAAAGCATCCAAAATAGGGGATAGATTTCATGCCTAGCACACATTCTAGCTTCGAACACTTCATATTTTTCATTTCTTTGATGAATCTGACCGACGCACCGCAACACGGGTAAAAATAAAAGGATCAAATTGATCCAAATTTGATCCTCTTGAAAAGGATGGATCAAATTTCGAACTTTAAATGCACATTTATCATAATTAATTATCATAATTAATTTGATCCATCCTTTGCAAAAGGATCATTTTGATCAATTTGATCCTTTTATTTTTACCAGTTTTATAGGGGAAATTGGAGTATCACCGAACATGGTGAAGCACAAAACACTGATTTTTATTTCCAAACTATGAATAAACTATGACAAATAGATAAGCATCTCTATAGTATCTATGAATTCATACAGGTCTCGTCGCAACAGCCAGACAGAATGGCAAATATTAATCTAAAAATTTGTGTGTAAAAAATCGCGTCGGACAAATTTTATCAATATCTATCATCGATGTCAATATGTTCGGCGTAGGTCTTTATCTCTAAAAATTCACCTCATGATTGAATTTGGACTTATTCACCCTATCTAACCTTATCATTGATTATAAAGTCAATAAGTGAAATAAGTCAAACAGAAGTTCAGAAATAGGGGAAGTGTGCCAAATTTCGGCCAGTTTGAGTGTAATTTCGGCCGTGCAAATAAATTAATTAAAACTATGTATGTTATCTTCTAATAGTCAATGAATTCAATTTGCTTTTAAATATTTATTCATTTTAGGATTTATTAACACAAAGATCGTTAAATTTTAGGTATAATTTGAATTTAAATTGCGTTGTAAAAACTCCGTGTAAAAAGAGTCTTACAAAAAATGTGACAGATCGATTGTGTTTCTAGCAGTCTTACGATTTGTAGTGAAGTGCAAGAGGTTTTCCTTCGGTGTTTTTCATGAAAATTGATTAGTTTTCATTAAAGATTATTTCTGTTTATGTTAATAGTGAATCAATCTTTAAATTTCGGGTAAAATTTCCCAGCTGGATCCTGTATTTCGCGTAAAAAAGTATATACTTTGTGAACGTCTCTCCGGTGAAGTAGTGTTGCCTATTCCGGCAACATCTTTTGCTTTCCTAAATTTCTTATTCATTTTATGTTTTTTTTTTCAATTTCTGAGTTCTACAATGTCCATAGAAAAAAACCATCGCTTTTATGAAAAAGATGATGTGGAAAAGGCCTTGGAAGAGTTCAGGAAGGGAAAATTGCTACGGGAATCTGCGCGTAAATTTGATATGCTACTCTTCAGGTCTTCAGGACAAATTACACGGAAGATCTCAGGACTTGTGGGTCATATAAACGTATTAAACTAAATATTAAACTCGTTACGATTGACGTTTTGAAATTTTCTATCCGTTCCGTCACAAAAGGTGGTCAGAAAAAAGGTGGCCGGTATTTCACATAAAGTGGCCGGAATACTACCCAAAGCAATGTCCATATTATTATTAATTTTTTCAATATTTTAGGAAGAGGTTTAAAGAAAACAAAGATGATAAACTAGTCTTAAAGGTACCACACAACCTTCCCGAAAAGGAAATTAAAAAAAAAAAATATCAATATGAATTGAAAATATCGCATTTCAAACTTACGACTTCGTTGCTTATATGCAACTATGCTGAAATTTGGCACACTTACCCTATTAAGATCTTTCGGATCTGTCCTTCAAAATGATTTATTTTCCTTTTCATTAACAATTGCATTAATTAACAATTGAATTAAGAATTCATTAATCAGCATTGAATCATCAGTCTTGTATTCATCTTCAAGACCAATTTTCTTATTATCTTTTATATTTTTGTTAAGTTTCTTTGCCTTTTCACTCAATTGTCTTTAAATTTTAAAATCGATACCAAAAAACCTTATAAATAATTTGCATAACATTTAAATAGCTTTTCGAGTAGTCATAAATTTGAGAACTTTTCAAATTTCCCTATACCATTACCTTTTTTTGTAAGAGATTCACTCTTTGTCTTGTTTATAGATAGGGTAAGCGTGCCAAATTACGGCTAGCTTGGAATTCCGGACACATTTTTTGTTCATAAACTTTCCATAAATTTTTAGTTTTTGTATAATCTAGAGATTATACGATGGAAAAAAATAACAAAAAATATCGCTTTGACGAGCAAGATGATCTACAAAAGGCATTGGAAGAATTCGGGAAGGGCATCCTACTATGAGAATGAATGTGGTCGATCGGAATAGGCCATCAATGCAATGTCTACGTCTACATTTTTATTCATTTTAAAATGCATTAAGAATGATTTTAGACAAAATAAAGACAATAAACTGTCTACAAGGTTACAAGCAACAATCCTTATAAAAAAGTAACAAAAAAAAAACAATTTCTATTAAAAATATTACATTTCAAACTTGAGACTTTGGCACACTTACCCTATTACTGTTCGAACTTCACAGAGAGAGAGAAGTATATTATAATTCCTTGATTTTTGACCCACCAAAATTTTCATCTCCCACCTAACGGGAACCACTTTTCTCAACATAATTCAGACATATCCAGATCAGAACTCTCCTGCAGATGTCCAATCCATGACTGGTAGTCCTGGTAGTCTCCTGTTCCTGGACCTCAATAATTTGCTGTTAAAATCCTTACAATGAGAATTTCCAGAGCTGGGCCCTCCCATTGCCACTGTCGACAAATTCCATCGAATTCGTGATATCACAATCCACCTCACGATTCACTACAATTGTCCGTCCTTTAATGTCTCCCGTTGTAACCCTTCTCCAACATACATCATTTCAGAGGCAGAGGTACCCATAATTGAGCCACCCCTTTCTGGTCACGGTACCAAAATATAGGGGCTCAATTAAAATACACACATACTGCCCTTCTAATTAAAAATATTTTATTTAAAATGGATATTTTACAAGAGCCAATCTGGAACTGACTCAGTGGCGGAGCAAATTACTTCACTTCGCGGTATTGCTCCGCACCAATTGCAAGTGCCATATAAAAAATTGCTTATTAATCGAATATCCGTGAACTGGACTTTGATATGAATGGGTTCGCGACAGAATCATTAATATTGACTGTATAATATTATTTTATTTATTTTATTTGTTATACTTGTAAGTAGGGAATTTTGCCTTTGGTTACCGCCAAGGATTACAGCATATGAAGAACTTTTGAAGAAGACCACGCATATTGTAGGATCGAAGACGTCCGGCAATCTGGTCAGCTTCACTGAGAAAAAACGGGGGTTCGATTAACTTTTTTTTCCTCGTAACTTTAACACTTTCTAGGTGTGAAAATATATCAACATTTTTTAATGTTAATTTTACACCTTTTTAAGGGTAAAATTAACATGAAAAAGGGTAACTTTAACCCATAATACACCTAAAAAACCAAATATTTACACTGATTTCGGATCAATAATGCAGGGTAAAATTAACATTTCCAAAATGTTATTTTAACCTTTTCGGATTTCTCTCAGTGTTTGCATTTAGTAGTAAACAAGAGTCTTTTTTTTACTACAAAAAAATATTTCGTAAAATTGTTCGTAACTGTTTGTGAATTCCTATTGGGGACTTACAAAATGCTCATAAATCGTATAACGCACAAACAAGTTTGTAAAAGTTTGTACTGTTTCACAAAAATAGTTCGTAACATAATCACTTGACGAGCATTTTTTGTTCATTTACAAACATTTGGTCGTAAATGTTCCCAAAGTTTTCCAAATTATTGAGAGCGGTTCGTCAGCGTCGTTTGAACCAGGGGCCTCTGAGCCATAGATCCAGCATTCTAAGTGGATACACTTATAGCCACAAGATCACCACTTATAGCCACGAGTTCCCCAAGTTCCAATGTTGAAAAGGATCTAGAGAGCGTATTTCTCAATTGAATGAGGTTATGCTCAGGCTCGTTGTAAAGGTCTTGGAATTTATGAGAAGACTTAACCGGTTCCAATCGGTTATGAATCGGTAATGATCTGATTAAGAACAAATAATTTTTTGAGTAATGTATTAATCGGATCAAATCGGTTGTGAACGGATAAACGATGATGCTGAAGTATGTACAAAAGTTTTGCCGTATAAGGTAAAGTGCCCTTGCTCGACCGGTTCCTCGTCTCGACCGGTAGATTAATTTATTCAATTTATTTATATTTGCTATAATATTTTGCGTATGATCTAACATTAATAGGTCAATCATTCCATGAATAATACGAACCAGTGACAAATTCATAGAAATTGACGAAATTGACCATGAAACATTCAAAAATTGACCCATCGATCGAGTCGAGGAATCTGGTCGAGTGAGGGTACTTTACCTTAGTTTCTATGCCACGAGTTCGAGCATTTCACAAAGCATTGGACGCTTTGTCACCCCTTTTTTTCTATACTTGTTATTTAAATGAAACTTTATGTGTATTTAATGGAATAAAAAATTCAATTGATTCTTCAGGAATTTCCTTTTCAATTGGTCCCTCCTGTACCATTTGTTATGCAAAGAAATACCAAATATATTAGATTAATTTCTGCAGTCATGAGATTTTTATAACTGGAAAATTGTTTTTTTTTTTTTACTTTTCTTTCACAAATAAGTTAGGACACATGGCTGTCTAAATTAATGAAATGTGCCAAATGAATTGCAACATAATAATACAATATTTATTTCGCCCTGTATATGCAGAGGAGAAAATAAAATTTTATTCAATAATTGTATTTCTTTTTCCTCAATCATGTCACGAAGCATAATTATAGGGTAACTATACTTAATTTCGGACAGGTTGCATGGGTTGCACCATTGACATTGAAACGTCAATTTTTTTTTTAAATACAAGTTGAAATTTTATGTTACTTTGTTTTCAGGAGTGTTATTTGAAACATTTGGAATAAATAAAAACTACAGATATTACTGTGTGTGCAATATCGGACAAAAAGTTTCTTTTTTTAACTTTCATACGCTTCCGGAATTCTTTCAAGTTTTTTTTCTACAGCATCTCGTTCGCAGAGGCTACACTTGTTTTCGTTTGGGATTGTACTGGCTTTACAAAGTAAAAGAAAATACTAAAAAAGTATGAGATTTTGTGATTGATAACAAGTGTTCGATATTACCAGCTGTCCGAAATTTAATATATTTCCGCTAATTGAACTTTCACATTTATTCTTTAACTGTTACACAGAGAAAAAAGGGGGTGCCATTAACTTTTTTTCCTCGTAACTTTAACACTTTTTAGGTGTAAAAATACATCAACATTTTTTTATGTTAATTTTACACCTTTTTAAGGGAAAAATTAACTTGAAAAAGGGTAACTTTAACCCATAATATACCTAAAAAGCATAATATTTACACTGATTTCGGATCAATTATTCAAGGTAAAATTAACATTTCCGGAATGTTATTTTAACTTTTTCTGATTTCTCTCAGTAGTGTAGCAAACCGTTTAATATGAATTATGTCACTCTGTAGTGTATTGTGCGATATGACTGAAATAAATTATTATAATTTTTTATTCGCCAAAGGGTAAGACAATTCAGTCTATTTTGAATTCACGGTAAAATTAATTATGCTACCATGCTGAATGCGGTGAAACATAATTTTAGCATATCCAGAAAGTGCATCATATAGCAAATAGAAGAATACATTTGTTTGTTGACAAAAGTATTCTCTTTCTGCTATAAAGCAAAATGAAAATGAACAACTAATTTAATTTTTTTAACCACATAAATTGTGTTTCAAGATTCAGCTAATTTGCATATAGTTTGTTTAGATTGTCAGGAAGAACTTGCGTACAGTTTGTATTGTCAAATACATAAAATAAATACTTAATGGGTGCCTTTTGTTGTTCATATTTGCAAAGCAAATGCTGAAGACTTGTCTCTGCTTGATAAATTATTTATTGCAAGTGGTTAAAATGCACAGACTTGGATAATTCTTTTCTAACTTTTACTAGCCAAGTTTGGTGGTGAACTGCTAAACATGCAGAAAATGCTTGTAGATAGATATGCTAAGCTCTATTGAGTTCAAAAGACTTTACTTGTTGGGGAGAGGATATAAAATAAGTTGAACTATTTTTTGACGTATTATGTAATCCACTTTTTTTTCGATAAAAGTTGGAAAAGTCATGATGAAAATTTTTATACATAAATTATAGAAGAAGGAAAAGGGGATAAATACTTAGCATATTTTCACAACTTAGGCACGTTTTTTTTCCAAAAGCAATTTTCACGAGAAAACCTCACTCAGAATAAACAAAAAAAATCTTTTAAAAGTTCATACCACTCTGCTAAACTTTTCTATTTTGAGACAATTAAGTTTGAGTAAGAGATTATTCATCTTTTGTTTATGCAGACTTTCCAAGATTTCTTTTCTGTGTGCTAAATATTTAGTATGCGTCTCGAGTTTAAGTGGCAATAAACATAATCTCTTGAATGATGTTGGAATGGGGGGAAAATCTAGTTACCAGTAATCTTATGAAAATATCCACCACAGAAAAAGTATTAAAAAGAATTATATACCCCTAGCGATATTCCGAAAAAAAAAGATTTTCGTCCTTTTCTCATATGAAGTTCAATAGAAGCAGATTAGGAGGTTTATCCTATGGATTTATATGGACTTATGTTTATTACATACAACGCCTTAACATAATGCGTTAGTCTACTACATTATGTTCAGTGCGTTCATGCAATAAAATTTCAATATCAAATGTATGATATTACATTATATTCCTTTTAGCATCAACATCATAATTTAATAAATGTTGTATTATGCACATACACTTAGTTATTAAATTATAAGGCCAGCCATTAATTTTGATTTCTTATAGCTTTTATTATGTTGGTAATCAATTTGTATGTTCTATGTATAAATTTCTATGCCATTGTTATTAGAAGTATCTTTTCAGATTATTTTTGCTGAGGTTATTTACAATCTCTCCTTTTGTAAGGTGAAATTCGTCTTTGTCCGATTGGACTCAAACTTACTGTGTTATCACACTTGCACATTAAAATTTTAATATGATTCACATTAATTGTCGCTTAAATTCACATTAATTGTCGATGATTCACATTAATTGCGCGCGAAGGTAGTCTTGGCCCGCAAAATTTGATATAAATTGATTTATAGCATTAATGCGAAAAATTAATGCGATTTTCTCTTTAATTTTTTTAATGTGAAAAACATTTATGCTTTAGGTAAATTTAAACTTATTTTTACAGGCCAAGTCCACTTCTTTATCAATAAATAGAAAAACCCCAAATATTAAGTGGCTCAAAGACACAAATAACATATTTAGATGCTCACAAGCGACAATTAATGTGAATCACATTAAAATTTTAATGTGCAAGTGTGACAACGCCGTTAGGGATACTTGTAAAGGATATTTACGTATGATTTTTTACGATTTTATTTTTTGAAAGTTGAAAAAAAACTTTTAGTGATAACGAAAACTATGAAAGCTTGCAAATTGCAATTGCTGATGATGTATGTTTTAGTCAACCACATTTCTCAAAATATTTTACTTAATTATTTCGATATATTGGATATTTCGAACGCTCAGAATAGGAAATAAATAACTCACAGTAGACAAATTTTACAGGAAAGCGATTTGAAGCTGAGATTTTACATGCAGAATATGGGTTTTTTGAGATTTAAAATCTCTATAACTTTGAAAATAGCTATCTCTCAAGTATAATATTCACAGGGAAGGTAGTGCGTATAAAGAAATATTAAAAAAGCGATTAAAATTAAAACGTATTTTGTAAAGAAACGAGTTGTTCGACTTATATTCAGCAGAGCAGTTATTTATTGCCATTTTGTACAGAAAGTTTCGCTTTCAAAGAAATTCTCGGGGCGGAAAAGAACCCGCGAATTCATTCCAGTGACACAAAAAAAATTGCATACCCACAGGAGCGGACTTTGGAATAAGTTACGGAAGTGCCGTGATGTACGCAAAACATTTTTGGCGCCAATTTTTCAGACTATTTTCAGCGTCAACGGTTCATAAGAAATGTATTTCAAATTTACTGCGTAAAGAAATTGCATACATTTAGGAGCATTTCAAAAATTATTTTATAAATGAGCTCCCAATAGTATGCAATTCATATCAAATTCTTTCAATCCGTTTTCATTTAAGCCGGAATTCCCTGTACATTGTTTAGTTAAAATTTTTTTATTCGATTTACAATTTGTATGAGAAATATGTGAGTTCAAACGCTTCAATCATATATGCACCGGAAATATAATTTAAAAAAAAAAAAATCTCACAAAATTCGACAAATCTCTGACAAAATTTAAATTTGCCAAATGGACATTATTGAAGAAGATGGGGTCTAATTAAAAACCAAGTTTAACCCTTTAATGACAATTGGGTCACCGGTGACCCAAAAATGAAATTTTTCCTACGGCCTTCTAAAGTTGAATTTTACTCTAAAAAGTTGGAAAAAATGATTTTTTTTCTGACCCCCAATTTTTAACCTTCTCGTCCTTAAAGGGTAAAAGACGGGTCCCGGTCAAAATCCCGAACGCCAAAATCCCGAAAGCCAAAATCCCGAATTCTTAAAAGTGTCACAGCTACTCCCACGATTGCACTCGCGCTTGCAGGAGGCAAAGGGAAATCTTCTGTGTCTTAGGAAATTATTCTAAACAGTTTCCTCTATAAAATTTCAAAAATTTCAGGATTTTGAAATTCGGGATTTTGGCTGCCACCGGATTACGTCACATGTGTTTTTGTTCTTTTACAAATATTTGATTGTCTGCTAATGCCCACCGCACAATAACTTTTATTTTGTAAATATGTTTTTGAAATTTCAATGAGAGTGAATGAAATATAGATCTAATCATTTCGCTCTCTATCATAGGAAATTTTGAAAACATGTTTACAAACAAAAGTTATTGTGCGTTGGTCATAAAACTTTATGAACAAATGATGAAATTTTACAAACAGTTTTTCGTGTGTTTACGAACTTTTACGAACTTGTTAGTTAAACTAAAAAATACAGAAAATATATAACACTTGTTTAAACAAAAACGGTTTTAAAGCTCTTATTAAACGCTTGTGAAATATTAAGTATATTTCTAATGAGAATATCTAAGGTTTTTGAGGAACCGTAAAAAACATAAATAAATATGTTTGGTGCGCTTTGCCCCATGTCTTCCAATACAATCTAAGATGCAAGCAATAACCCTATTATTTTATTATTTTGATAGCCAAATAAAATTTTTGATGGTTTTGGTTTAATAAATCAATTTTATTCTACATGCTCCTTTCCACGTAAATAAGAAAAGCCTGATAGAAATAGTTCACATTTCCCTTTCCAATTGCCCGAAAAACGTTTCGCAAAACCTTAAAATCCGAAAAATGTTTCATTGAACCCTTGAAAATCAAAAATTGTTACTTGAAAAACCCGTAAAACTTTTCGCGAAACCAAAATAATTCAAAAAAAGTCTCGGGAAAAACAATGTATTTCGTTAAATCCAATAAATTCAAAAATCGTTTTTCTTTTATAAATTTTTTTTTTATAAATACTATAAATATAAATAAATCCCCTACTTTTATAAATAAAAAGTAGGGGAAAATACTCTCCTTTCGAACGTTCATGCCTTCGAATAAACTGAATTTTCTTTTATTTTTCTTAAGAGACTTACGCATTTCTATTAAATATTAGTTAGCTTATCATCAATAATTGATAATACATGATAATTATGTGTAAGTCCCTTAGAAAAAGTAAAATAAATTCACATTATTCGAAGGCTTGAACGTTCGAAAGGAGAGTACTTTCCTCTATTCGACTGAAAAATCGCTAAACTCGAAACTAGAAACCCTTGTTGGTAAAAATGGGAATGAGGCACTCCCTTTAAATTTTTGTATTTCAGGTTTTATGCAATTTCACATTACTTTTCTTTTTTTTTGACTAAAAATTAAAATTAACCGAAAAAGAGTTCTTTTGGAAATAACATAAAAAAGTTTAAAAACAAATAATGTGTATATCACAAATTAGTTTATTTTACTACTTCGGTCATTAATTTGAAACTAAAAGTGTGGTCCTATAATTTATTAACTGAGTGTGTATACAAAAAGGAAATATTTCTCTCCATATAGTCCCCAAAAAATGTTTCATAGCGGAAAAGCGATGAAACTTGTTGAATATCATACATTTTTCTATATTGCCTTTTTTTCTCGTCGAAATAGATGATAATGTATAAAATGATGGAGATTTCCTCTTTCTCCTTATGACTCTTGAAGCGAAGTGGATAGAGATTTAAGCTAGGATTTTAATACGCATTATTATTTAATAACGCTGTATAGAGTGTATTAGCTGAGCAAGTTTTAGGATTAAATGGGATAATCAATCAGAGATTAATTGCTTGAGTATATGTGTTGGCATGATGAGAATTATGGGATTTCTTTCTTATCTCCTTTCCAGGATCATCGAGTGAGAAGAGTCGTCTTTTGGACATCACAAGAGATAAACCAATAAAGGTGGCTGTTAGGGTGGCGGTTCCTGTAAGGGATCATCCCAAGGTAACATTAAATCCCTGATTTTGTCCCTTTTTTCCCTCCTAGCCCTTTAAATTTCATTTATAATTGTCCAAATTGAATTATTCGTGTTATTTTAACAAAAAAGGAGATTTGCACGGGGAATTTATTCACAAAACCCAAAGATATTAAAATCGTTTTGATATTGATTTTCCATTGGAACTCGTTAAAAAAATCCATCTGATGGTATATATTCTTTAATATGCAGAATTATAAATTCTACAGAATTTAATTGAATAAACTGGTTAGGATGATGTAAAAATTATTATACATTCAATTACTTATTATCCAACATCTTGGGATTAATTGAATTTTTATGTTAAGAAATGATCTTTTAATCGAGTTGAGTTGAAATACTTGTAATTTTTCCTCTTATTATTTTATGCACGTGCTACCCTTCCCTTCTCCATATTATCAATTTCTATGTACATATACTTAGAGTGGATGTACTTGGCATCATTACTGATTTATACTCAATAAATTTGAAATGCCATCATTATGAAAACGACCCTCTATAATGGTTCCATACCCCATGCCCCAATGGAAAAGGCTATAGAGAGAGAGAGAGTTTTGAAGTTTCACTGCTATCCTTAAGACAGCTTGGGAATAGGGGAAGACCTTTTCACCAGATAATATATCTATGCATATATAATACTATATACATAGAGATATTGGAGCAAATTGTGGAGTGAAGTCAAGAATAATTTTTAGTTCATGTCGAAATTTTCCTTTTTCACATTTATCCTGGCCTTTTTTCGCCCTACCCAATGTCCAGTTACTGTTTCTCCTTCTTCAATAACTTTTCCATAATACATTTTTCAACATAAGTAAAGAGTTTTATTAGAGCGAAAAACGCGAAAAATATTATATAAAAGGATGAAACAATTTTACTCAAATCTTGAGCTCTGAGAAAATTTAAATACAAAGTGTTTGATGTTTGAGTTTTGAATTGATTTAAGAAATAATATCTTTGAGAAAGATTTTAAAAGATGCCTTTTAAAAAGTTTTACAAATCTTCTAATAGTTTAACAGAACAAAAATTTAAGAAAGATTCTCAAAAAGAAAAGAAAATAAGTTTTACAGTTTGTATTTTCTTAAATGTACTCCTTATACAGGGTGAGTCAATTGAACTGCAACTTTTGAAAGTGCTCTATTTTTTATTTGAAAATGAAATTTATTGACGTAAAGGTGAAAAAGTCAGAAAATAGTCAACATTTGAGAATTTATTTAAAATTTTGAATAAAATCACCTTTGGAATGGATAATAGGCCTGTGTTAATCAATGAACGCATCACATGCTGCTCGAACATGAGACTCCGGCATGTGAGCTCATTCAAGACGAAGGGCTGCCTTCAGCGGATTGACACTCTGGTATATTTTAGTCATGACATTGACCAACAAAATGCTCCTTCTGGAGAAGTCGAGAGAATTTTCTTTGTACCAGAGCCACCTGACCAGACCTGACCAGAGCTAGAGGGGTTAAAAATTCAATTTTCAAATGGCCATACCTCCGGTTCTAATTATCGGAAATCGAAAAATTTTGGTGTTTTGGAAAGCTCTCGTTGAGTACTACGACCCTTATGACATCTCAATTTCATCCGATAAAATCTAAAGTTTAATTAATCGAAAAATCAATTTTCGATTAATCGATCGCGAATATTTGGAAAACTAGACGATGCTTTTTTCTTTAAATCTTAATATGTTGTAGCTGAGGTCGAGACCTTTCCAACGGTGGGTCGCACTCCACCCTCGATGTTCCCTGACCCAAGCTATAACCAAAAATGTCATGACCTGACTGCATTTTTGGTGTTTCTGAAGTGATTATGACAAAATTTTAGTTTATATTATATCTGAGATCAAGATCTTTCTAACGATGGGTCCCATCCATCTCTACCCCAACCCACTACCATCTGTACCCCGACCCTTACCATATCCATATGGACCGGACTCTTATGTTTATTAACCGATTTCAATGAACTTTTTTTTTGTTGGTCTTCCCTAATCAGACTATTTAAAATAGTAAATGACCAGTGATAAGCCCAGATAAGCTTATGGTAGCTGAGATTCTTTACAGGTGACCTCAAAATGCGTGCAACTCGGGGTACTTGCAACTCGGAATGCGTGAAAATTCGATTGTGAGTTGAATTTTGGGGGTAAAGAATCGCGACGAGCCAATTGTATCCATTTCGGTGTCCGAGAACCGTTTGCTCGACGTGATTTTTTACCCCCAAAATTCAACTCACAATCAAATTTTCACGTATTCCGAGTTGCAAGCACCTCGAGTTGCACGCATTTCGAGGTCACCTGTAAAGAATCTCAGCTACCATAAGCTTATCTGGGCTTTTTAATGCTGGCAGTATCCCTGTATCGAGTTATATTTCAAAACTCAAAAGACTTAATCCCATTCAGGTTTTGAAGGGACCTAAAGATAATCATTGGAACCTTTCCGGTTAAATATAGGGTAAAGTGGTACAATTTGGATAGTAGTACAAGTTGGGCAATGGTACAATTTGGACAGGGCTTTTTTTCTTGATAAATTTAGTACTTCATTTTTATTTGTATGTTTTTAATGCTTTGGTTTTATAATTTGGTTCCTTGTGCTTAAAAACAAATTTTGTACTGTATTTATCAAGAAAAAAGCCATGTCCAACTTGTACCGGCGAATTGTCCAACTTGTAACACTATGTCCAACTTGTATCACTTTACCCTAGAGCAATCGCGCCATCATTTTTGAATGCCATTACTGATAAAAGAAAATCACAAAAAAATTTCATAAATGCTTTTGTGGGCTTGTAACCAATAAAATGAACTGACTTTATGCAAAATTTGAGCATGGTGTCCCGAATGCTTTTAAAGTTAAAGCGATCTAAATTTAGTTGCAGTTTAATTGACTCATCCTGTATTTAAATAAATAAATTATTTAATTAATTAAAGAACGAAACTCATTAGGTGTTCCATAAGGAAGCATTAGGATTAGGATCAAAAACGTTAATATATTATTTTATTAAATTAAACAAAATCTGATTTTAGTGAAAAAAAAAGCCTTTGGTTGGTCTCTGTATGTTTATGTTTTCGTTCTAACTAATTTATCATATTTTCATTTGGTAATTTAAAAATAAAATTATTAGGTTTATAAGTTTGCAATTTAACTCTAGAGGGTACATTCGTACATTCTGTAATTCATATTATGAATTGCTTTCCTCGTTGCGAATCATTGAAATTAAAGATTTGTAATAGAGGTTGTTTGTAATTTGGGACACGATGCATGTAAGTAACAATGTCCTAAGTTTGAAGTGTAATATTTTCAATACAAATTCAAAAAATCATTCTCACTTCCTTTTCAGAAGTGTTGTTCAGAACCTTGAAAAATAGTTTATCGCTTTGCTTTTTCTAAAATTAATCTTAACACGTTTAAAAATGAATAAAGAGGCAGACATGAATTTGACTAATTTTGGATATCTCTTGCTTCTTATTTTGGACATCTTTTGCTTGTAGCTTTGGACAGCTAATCTATCACAATGGAATGACCATTGTGGTTCATTTTAAGAATCTAACTTACCAAACCCTATTCCTGTTTATGAGAAGGAACCATAGGGTGCCCCAAGGAGCCCGGAAATCTTCTATGTAAGTCACTAAAGAGAGTTCACTTCCGCACTCTATGTAGGCGCGGACTCACATATTCCCTTACCTTTCCGGGTCTCTTTTAAAGATTTTTGCAATGTATCTCGTTCGTAGAGATGATGCTTTTTTGTTTTTTTTAAGCATTTAATTATGAGTAAAACTAAAAAAAGATCGGGGCAAACATCTTTCAGATAACCCTAATAAAAAAAATAAAATAATAAATATCACCTCATTGATAAATCACTGACAAAAGTTCTGTCATATTTCTCTTAAGAAACTGCTAACACTGAAGTTTAAACAAAGCTATTTAAATTCAAATCATATTCAAAATTGAATGAATTTAGTGCTAATATCTTTTAAAAAGAATAAATATTTAAATAGAATACATTGTTAATTAAATATTAGAAGAAAATTCCATAATTTTATTCAATTAATTTTTAGTGTCCGACTTTACCCTCAAAGTGTCCAAAATTACGAGCTGTCCGAAATTACAAGCAGTTCCTCCTTTTTTTTATAGGAGTTTACCTGTTTTGTGGTGTTGTAAAAAAGAAGCCCCAATGCTATATGCGAAGTGTGCAAAGTATATAAAACTGACGAGTATCCCCCTACCATTTACAGAAGTATTACTAATTTCGAATGCATCTATGGAAACACAATCAAAGTTAGATAATTTATTTACGTTCGAGTTCAGAGAAGTTTGTTTAAAAAGTGTATTTTAACTCTGCTTTAAAATTTAACTTCACAAAAATATTAATGCGACGTCTAACATAGGTATTTTTTTATAATTTTATTACTTTATAATAATTTTATTGCTTAAAAAAATAGTAATAGTTCTCATTTATTAGTTATACGCAATATTCATATATAAGGAAAAGTATTCAAATAGAAGGAAAATTATAATAATCTCAAGTTAAGTTTTAGGGAAAAAATCGAATAATAATGGAGAACTATAACAAACTATGTTATGCTCTTCTCTCTGAGTTTCGAGCAATAAAACACTCCCTGGATAAATGTTACAATTATTCGAAAACTTTCTCTGCAATATTCTAGGAAAAAATTACCCATAGAAAAAACATAATTGGCAATGTTTTAATGCAAACTAAATACTTTACGATTGCCTCTCCTTATCTTAAAGCCACAATTACTCCCTTCCTCTATTTTGCCGTAAAGTCTCCAGAGTCACTAAAAGGAAAACAAGATAGTCTCTTAAAGTAAATGTTATTCTGTTTTATTGCACTCCCCCATCTATGTTGGGCCTGGTCACAACATGTAAACACTGATGGATGGAAAACTCACAGTTTAATTTCGTGGGAAAACTACTTGGTCCCAAAGGAAACTCCATGAAGCGTCTTCAAGAGGATACAATGTGTAAAATGGCTGTTCTTGGTCGAGGATCAATGAAGGATCGGAAAAAGGTGAGTTTCTTAATGCTTTGGCAGAGAAAGAAAAGTTACAAAATTTATGGATTACCATGCCCTTATTCTACTTAATATGCTGACTACAGAGTGAAATTTATTTTGGATATTCGATTGGAAAGTTTTGAATTAAAGTGACGTGTAGAGATAAAACACTCGAAACTTTCTCTGGCTAAAGCTATTTTGTAAATTAAATTTTAAGGGAATTCATAATTAAATTAAAATATTTATGATTTTAATAGAAAATACAAAATGCTAATGTTGAGAAAGAAAAGTTCATTTAAATTTTGTTATCATTTGAAGCATATAATGCATGAGTTTCATTTTGAATTTTTGTCTGCACAGGAGGAGGAATTACGATTGAGTGGAGATCCAAGATATTCCCATTTATCTGAAGATTTGCACGTTGAAATATCAACATTTGCAGCACCGGCTGAAGCTCATGCACGAATAGCCTACGCCCTGGCTGAAGTGAGAAGATTTCTTGTTCCGGTGAGTAACACTATTATTATTATACCTACTCATATTTTATTGGTACTATAACGTGTTTTTTATCACTATGGTCACAGTGCTTTATATTTGTTCCATGTTATATTGAATGTGCAGGGTGAACACAAAAATTGCAATTTATGGAATATAATCATGGAATTTTTTATTGACTGGTAACATATTGGAAGGGGGTTCACTATCTACGTAAGCAAAGTACTATTTTACTTTTAAATCCAGGGTTCAATGTTTCACATGCTTAATCACAAATATAATTAACTACTAAAAAGTATTTAATAGTTACATACGTAATTTTTATACTACTTCAGTATTTAAAGTGAAGGGAACTCAATTGTGGAAGCATTAAAAGTTGACGATTTTTGATTTAGACTACTAGTTGGGTAGCTTAAGTTTTTTTTTACAGAAAAAAATAAAAAACAAATGACATCAATACGATTAAGTAGTAAAAATCACAATAATGGGTGAGGAATAGTAAAATCGCAAAGCTGTTATAAGTAATACTCATATAAGATAATATGACCTAAAAACCAGGGTTAATGAGTAATGATGCTATTCCAATGAAAAATAAAAAGGGAAAATCTTTATTCTAAACTTTTTTTTAGCACGTTACTGGCATCAAGTGCTTCTGCATTATCGACTTTTTTGTGTTGCTTCCTATTTTTCTGCCGAATTTTCGCGGAATTTCTGTGGAATTTGCACAGAATTTCTGCGGAATTTTCGCAGAACTTCTGTTCAATTCCTGCGGAGTTTATGTGGAATATCTGCGGAAATTTTACAGAAGTTTCCCTTACCTTCAAATCACCATCATTACTTTTTTTAGTAGACAATTCAAGGTCAGAGGAATTTATTAAAAAAGTCAATGGTCGACTCTTGTAATTTAAAATAGCTTTGTGACTGAGTACCTCAAAAAAACAATCCAAATTTGACCAAATAATAGGTTATAAAACAATTAACGAACTGATGATTAGCTTTGGGTATAATCCAGCCCCAACTGATCGACCAGCATTGAAAACGTAGAACATAATAATTTTAAAACTAAAACATACAGCCAGTGAAGGGACATTTCTAGCACTTGGTCCTGGAGGTTGATATCAATGTTAAGACGGAAAAGGACACATGGGAGTGGAAAGGATTAAAAATGAAATGGAAATAAATTCAATTGAATTGAATTCAGTTCGATTCACTTTACTCTTAAGTTACATATACTATTTTTTGAATTTATTTTAAATTATAAACGAATATTAAATTTATAAATTTGTGGAATAAATTGAATTTTCAAATGGAATATTCTAATGAATCATTTCTCTGGCTGAAGAAATTCTGAGTTTGTCCCTCAGTCTCTGGTTCTTTTTAATTGCGATATTATTTCTTATAAAGGTAAAAACAATACTGAGAAAATCCTTATGCCACATTACCAGTTATTAATTGAAAAGAAAGTGTTCAACTGACAAGAAAAGTCTCTGTTGTTCTGGTGCTATTCTAATGAAAAAATGAGCATGTTTTTTAGTACATTTCTGTTCTCAAGTACTAAAAAGACCATGACTGTTCCCACATGTTATTTCAATGAATGTCAGATGGCATTGTGATCGGGGGTGAAAGCTTTCTCGGCGGGAATATTCGAATTCGAATTTCGGTTAGGAAATCGACAAGATTAATTTAATGTTTTCACTTTCATAGTATTTTCTACATTTTCTTTATCATGATTGACAAGATGTAAGGTTCTTCTGTCTGCACAAAAACTTCATATTTTCCCCAGTCCTCGTCGTGTTTCAAAATCACCAAATAGTCATGACCGGAACCGACACAAAAGAAAAGTTCAACCGAAATCCGAATTCGAATATTCCCTCCGAGCAAGCTTTCACCCGATCACAATGCCATTTGACATTAATTGAAATAACATGTGGGAACAGTCATGGTCTTTTTAGTACTTGAGAACACTAATGTGCTAGAAAAACATGGTCACTTTTTCATTGGAATAGCACCATTACTCACTATTTACCGTCCTCACACGAAAAACTAATTTTTGACCTTTCTGACCTAGCCACATAAAGTGAACGAAAAAATATCTGAAATCTAGGACTATCACCAATGAATTTCATGGGTCCAAGTTTTAAGGATATACCAAGTTTCATTGACCAACTCGTTTTCAAATTTGTGAAAAAATTGTGCTGATAAGTTATGAAGAGAAGGAAATTCTACATATTTTATATCTAGATGTTATTTTTCGACATTCACGCATAAGAAGTTAAATCTTATTAATAAATCTCGTGAAGGACAACGAAATTTTTTTCAACGCTACGAGGATTCGAATTGTCGTTATCTCGATGTTGAATTACTTCAAAAAAGCTCTAGAAGAACTAGTTTAGGATTTGTTGATCGACATTTCGTTCAATTGTCGGTCATGGAGTCGTTCGACAACATCAGAAGATTACCATACAAGCCTCTATAAGACAAAATCATTTAATGTCATTTTTGTCACTTTGAACGATGGAAAGAAGTAGTGGATAATGTACTTACTACTACTTCTTTCCATCGTTCATTACAGATTTCCTTCAATCGACATACCGTAGGGAAAACTGGGATATCACCGAACACGGGGTAGTAGATATTAGACTTCAGAGGACGAGACCTGTATGAATTCATAGATACCGGGTGCACTGAGAAAAAAATGGAGATGCGATTAAATTTTTTTCTTCATAATTTTAACACTTTTTAGGTGTAAAAATATATCAACATTTTTTAATGTTAATTTTGCACCTTTTTAAGGGTAAAATTAGCATGAAAAAGGGTAACTTTAACCCCTAATACACCTAAAAAGCACAATATTTACACCGATTTCGGATCAATATTGCAGGGTAAAATAAACATTTCCAGAATGTTATTTTAACTTTTTCGGATTTCTCTCAAGTGTGTAGATTTTTCGATTAATCAGTCTTCGATTAAATCGTATGAAGTTGGGGTGCCATAATGGTTGTAGTCCTCCACGTAAGAATGGTTGTCCACTGAAAAAATGATCGTCACAGTCCAAGCAGTTTAGAAATAAAATTCAGTGTTCGGTGCTACCCCATGTTCGATGCTGCCCCAGTTTTCCCTATAGGAAAATTCAAGTAAATTTGATTTTCCTGTTCCTTTTTAACGTCTGACTTTCTATTGCAAGTTTTGTGGCTCACCCTGCCGTCGATGTGGGGAGGGTGGGATGAATATTGTGTGTCTGTGCGGAAAGGTGCAAATTACAACAATCACGTAAAATAGCCATGCTATTATTTTTTATGAATCGGTCTCTTTCTCTGTAGCATTTGTGGATTTTCAAAATGTCTTTTATTTTATCTTACACAGCAGAAGCCCAGAGTATGGGAAAATTCTGCTAACATGGAATGATATTTGTGGGGTATATATATGGTGATAAAAATATGATGGATACAGCCATTAAAATCCATTTTGCACTCCACAACACTGTATCATAGTCGAACGTTATAATAGTATTAAAACTTAATAACAAAGTTACATAAATTGTGACCTCAATAAATACTTTGGTAGCATAAAGTCCACAAATGTCACCTACTGATACATAACTCTCCACACCAAAAGCTCTCCAACTTAGTTGTATGAAATTAATCTCCCACAAATTCTGAATAATGAAATAATCACTCTGTGTGATGCTCTCAGTTTTGTAACAAGCGTTAAATTTTCTTATACGACATCATCCTTTTCGTTAGTGCACCATGTTTTCCCCCACTGAAATTTAATTAATATCTTCCGTCAGGATATGATGTGGTGTGGTTTGGTTAGATTTTCAATTTATATTTGATATCCCTTTTTCCTTACATTGAACTTGAGGTAAATTATTTTCCTTTTCTGTGCCTAATGGATTTTCTAAAGATAGAATGGAAGTCAAACAAATATGTTTTTTTTTCTAAGGGTGGAAGGGGGAGGGGGGAATAGGCGGAGAATGGATGAAAGAAAAGCTTCAACCCTTGTCAGAATGAAAAAAAGTGTCATTTCTATTGCTTTGAAACCATTAAAAGCTCATTGTGCTTTCTTTCAAAATTTTCATCCCAAACAATTCCCTTATATTCGTCTGATGTAAGAAGTTCTGGCATACAATGTGGTATTATTTTATTTCATCAATCCATTTGCCAAGGTTTTCACTAAATATCTCGTATTTTGGGAAATAGACGAGTAATTCTTTAATATAAGTCAACATTTCAGAAAGGCAGAATAATGCTATTTTCTCAACAAATAGCACAAGTATAGGGGAAAGGCTCATAATTTTGTCCAGTTTCTTATTTTGGACACTTTGAGGATAAAATTGGACACTAAAAATAAATTGATTAAAATGATGGATTTTTATTCCAATATTTGATGAATAATGAATTCTATCTAAATATTTGTTCTTTTTGAAAAAGATTTTAACACTAAATACATTAAATTTTGAATATGATTTGAATTGAAATTGCTTTGTTGAAAATTCAGAGTGAGCAATTGCTTACGAGAAATATGACAGAACTTTGTGTTTATTTCAGTCTTATTTAGTTTTGATGAAGTACTAACAATGTTTCTTCGTTTTTGAGTGATATTATTGAATATTCATTGAATATTGTGTTGATTCACGTTACTGGTGATTTGCACATTTGACCTGAAGTGAGATTTGCTTTGTGAATTAGATTTTTCGTGTGATAAATGGGAAATTTTCTAAGATATTCACCAGTGATGTGATACTCCTTATTTTAGACAGGTGTTTTTCTCACGAAATTTCGTGAAGTTTTAGCTTTTGTGATGACTAGGTTGGACAAATGTCTGGAGAAACAAAGGAGCATCATCTCTATGAAAGAGATGTAGCGAGAAAAGCCTTGAAAGGTTCCCGGAAAGGTCAGGAAATGAGCGAATCCGCACGTACTTGGAGTACCGAAGTCAACTCACTTTAATCAATGATATGGAAAATTTCTAGGCATCTTGTGACATTCAACGTTTCCCTTACATGAACAGGAAGAGGACTTGGTAAAATTGGTTCATGAAATGAAGAACAATGGGCATCCTGTTGAGGCGGATTAGCTGTCCATATTTACAGCCAAGTTGTCCAAATTAATAACCAAGTTGTCCAAAATAAGAATCAAATTCACCTTTACATATCAATTCATTTTTAAACGTATTAAAACTAATTTTAGTAAAACAAAGACGATAAATAGCTTGCCAAGTTTCTAAACAATCCTTCTGAAAAGAGAGTAACAAAAAAGTAAATTAGTATTGAAAATATTGCACTTCAAACTTGGAACATCGATGTTTATAAGCAGACTGGTCAAAATTATGAGCCCTTACCCTAGATTTTTTTAACATACATTCACTGTTTTTATACCATATGAATGAGATTAGAATGTGTCTTTTGTTATTTTAATATTAAGGTGACTATCTGACAATGTTATTTTTCTAAGGGGGTTTTTCGTGAAAAGAGGATATAATTTAAATTTTTACGCACCGAAGAACTTTTCTCGTTTTCACTTTTGGGTTTTAAAATCCCTTGCGAAAAATAACCCATGAAAGGATGAGTTGAAGGGGGATATTAAAGCTACTTAAAATACATGAAAGTTAATTCAGGTAATCATTACCGTCTCGACGTCATATATTTTTTAAGGGAACAACCCAAGCCAAAAAGCTGCGGTAAAAGCTATATATATGTAGAATGAGGCATCTTTGGCAATTCTAAACGATTTACACATTCTTCTGTACATTCTGTATCTATATGTAGCAATATTCCCTATTTTGAGGAAAGGTGGGCGGGTGGTTTGGTTTGTTGACTCTGGGACTTTCATTCTTAATATAGGGTGTATCGTAGAAAACGGGTCAAAAATTTAAAATTCGTACCACATCGCAAATTTGGCCACAGGTGTTTCAAAAATATTGTTCCAAGGCAGCTCTACATGAAAGTGTTAAAAACATCACGACAATGCAATGTCAATCAAGTGACAAAAGGAGCTCAGTGTTCTAGGGGAGAATGGGATAATTTATGAGACGACAGTTCAGTGAACTACATATTTTGCACAAAGAGTTGCATTTCCATGCTAGTTTTGTAATTCAAAATTTTTCAGAAAAATAAAGTTCCAAACCGACTCAGGCTGATCCTTGTAAATATATAATCTTATAATTTAATGATAGAGGATTAACTATCATATTCTGAGTATGAGGGATTAAAAGTTCTAAATGAAAAATATCGTTATTTGAAACATCAGCAAATATACAGGTATACACAGTACGGTAAATATTTAGATTTAGAAGATGAGACAATCAAAAGATGACCGTTGCATCCAGGCTTTCTATAGGACCCATTACGCATTCACTAAAATTTACCCTATTAAGAGCAGGATGTGTCAAGCCAGCCCGTTCTCCGGATAAACTCCATCAAACAGACCGACTGTATCCTTGATAATTCTCTTTGAGGCAGTACCGCTTTAACAAGCAGCCTCCGCCTCAAATTACATAAACTGGGGTGGTCACACACAAGGCGTATGACCGTCTCCTCAGTCTCATTACATCCTCTGCATATTGGATCGCATTGGATGCCAATCTCATTCAGATGTGTTTTCTAACAATATCCGGTTAAATTGTTGGCAACCCGCCAGGTTCTCCAGTGGCTCACACTCACATTATAATCTGCCCGTTTTTTATCGATATTGGCTATGAATAGTCTGGACACATGACAGTTAGTTGTCCCGGTCCAGTCTGTTTGATGGGCCTTTAGCACCTCTTTTCTTATTATAGACTTCTATATTTGTGAGGAAAGCTCTAATACAGGGGGTTCCGGGATTATGCATACCTAACCAATGACTAAAGGTTTTTTTTATATATGGGGTTGTTTGAAGCCAACTCATAAATTGCTTCCAAACTCAGCTTACACTTCGAATTACAAAAAACTTTTTAGACGGAAATGTAGAATATTTATCCCTCTTTACAAGGCATAGAGTCTTGTGTACAAGGCACACCTCAATTATGACATATATCGTGTAACGGTCACGAGTGCAGGAAAATTTCCATACGAATCTGTATGTGAATGTGAGAAAGTCGCTTCAACTTTGAAGGCTATTTTCTAGGGGGTAGATGTATAAAGTCGATACAATCGAATCGATAGTATCGAAGAGTTATCATTCCACCCCAGGTGACTTTAAAAAAAGAATTAATAAAATATATTTTAGAAATACTGATGTTCTCTATAAGTAATTAAATTCTGACATAATTTGCTCACGTTGTGATAACGTAAATTCGGCATTAGTAGAGATATTTCTGTTGAAAATAGTTTTAATTATGGTTAACTAACTTTAAACTTTATAGACTAACTTTCTAGATATTAATTGATTATCCAAAAAAGATATACATCGAGCATATATTTCCTAAAGTCATGCATGTGTAAAACTTCCTTATTGTCCCCAAGTAGAAGTTCTTTAGTAGCAAAGGATTATGTAGATACTTAATGAACAGGTACTGAAGATATGGAAGAGGTATATACTTGTTCGTTCTGGGTCAAATTAACTAAAACATGCTGACATATGTTATTATTCACTTAATTCTTTGTAGAATGCACAGCAAAAAGTGAATTCTGCATGTTAAACATCTAATTTTCTATGTTGCTTATTACAGTTCACCCTATGCACCTATAAATATATACTATATTATATAAGTCTGTAGAAGTATAAGACATTTTGGTTGACTATAATCATCCTTAGTTGAAAATTGGATTCAATCTCTTTCCATTTTCTTACAAAATGTGCTAGATTGTTGATATATGGTGCTATGTATAGTACATATATGTATAAAGTGCGTTGTACACAATACATAAAATATTCAATGTCCCACAGAATGGTAGAACATATAATATGTATTAGAATTCAAGGTATACATATAATGTGAATTGAGTCAAAAGAGTAAAATCCTGAGACTCGATTATACGAATCCCATTTCAATAAAAGCGGGTTATCGACATCCACCCAGACTTAACCTTGTTCGAAATGACTCCATCACCTTCCGCCCATATCCATTTGCTTTCCCAAAGCTATGGTCATTTCACCCACATTCAACACTTTTGCACCGGATCACAGGTATAATGGATAAAAGTTGAGAATACAGGTGACTCGGAAGATTCTTCATCCTTGTAAATGATAAGACATTTTTTTTGCTCAACCGAGACGATCTTCTGTAATACAATCAATACGTATTGAATATTCACTTGATACTTTATATACTATACGTATGATGCTGAGATGGTGAATTGGCTAAGGATATCATGAGAGTCACGGTATTAAGTAAGCAGAAAGTCTGGTGGTTGAAAGTATGTCTTTCTATAACCATCACAGGGTAAATAATGCACATAAAATTTTATCTAACACAAACGATAGCGTGTGTATCTCATTCTGGAAGAAAATCGACTGAATACATTGCACAGTTGCAATGGAAGTAGCACACTTGATTTTTTTTTGATTTACTATATTTTGTACATGAATTTTAAATAATGTTTGAATATTCCCGATAAATTAGGGTTTTTGTTTGATTAACAATATCAGGTCAAGAAAACGATGTTTGAATTATACGGCTGTCGCGGTCGTCAGAATGACTAACATTTTACTAATTTTAAATTAATAAAAATTAACGTAAGTTAAATGTCGAGGTACCGACGTTATGTTGGACACATCTACACTGCACTGAGTGAGAGAAATCCGAAAAAGTTAAAATAACATTCCGGAAATGTTTATTTTACCCTGCAGTATTGATCCAAAATCTGTGTAAATATTACGCTTTTTAGGTGTATTAGGGGTTAAAGTTACCCTTTTTCATATTAATTTTACCCTTAAAAAGTTGTAAAATTAACATTAAAAAATGTTGATATATTTTTATACCTAAAAAGTGTTAAAGTTCTGAGGACAAAAAGTTAATCGCAGCCCCGTTTATTCTCAGTGTACGACTTAAGCCGAGAAACAGCTTAAAGTAATTATAATCCCAAAAAATGATTAGACTACATTCTCATGAATTTCTCACTAAGCCATCTTTCGGCTTAAGCAGTGAGTCTGTCTATGTCATTACTATGACCGATGCTGTTACTGTGATCAGCAAAATGTAAAACCAAAAGAGTTGTAGTTGAATATTGCAATGTCAACATATACAGCGTAATAATTCCTTTTCGATTATGTTATTTTTCATATTTTTACATGCTTATCAACGAATATTACAGAGGAAAAAATATTCATAACAAATTTTGATAGAATTAAATAAAAAAAAAGATATTTTATGCAAAAATATAGTAATGTTTCATCTCAACTCGATTGAATTGATTTTTCAATTCACATTTACCTCCTTGTACAAAAAAAGAAATGGAAGTTTACTAATTAATTATATAGGGAAAGCGCGCTACCTTCGGACGACTCAAGCTTCGGACAATTCAATGTTTTCTTTCTATGCTCCTTATGGATTTCACTCATAGCTCTTTTCTGAAAATTTGAGGCATATTGGATTAGCTATATTAAAATATAATATTATAATGGGCCAAATTCAATTATAACACATTGAAAAAAAAAAGATTTGTGCGAAGCATAAATCGTCCGAAGGTAGTGCGCTTTGCTCTAATCACAATAGGGGAAAGTGGGGCACTCTTGAATTAGGACACCTTTAAAATACAGTTTTAGAATTATTTTAAAAGAAACTAGCCCTTATTATAATGTTATTTATCTTCAGAATTGGTTTGTGATGCTAAATAATTTTATCATTGTAAGGTCTTGTACCATTTAAAAATTGGGCAACAACCCTATTCCAAATATGCTTCAATTCAAAGGTACTTCGCTTCCCCTTTTAAGTTTTCTTGAGATAATTACACTATTTGTTCTCATAGACTCTGCTTTACGTAATCTTTTAACAAAGGTTAATAACTGTGTTTGAGGATTGTTTCAGGATTTTGAACATTTGGGATTTTGTCTTTCGGGATTTTGGCCCTTTCGGGATTTTGGTTGCCTCCGGTTTGCAGTATAGCTTTTCTGGAGAATCTTTCTTCTGATCTCTTAACAGAAAAAGCACCCCTCGACTCGATCTCGGCTCTCGACGAGTGGTTCCCTCAATCAGCCTGAGAGCTACCGTTCTCGAAGTATAAGATACTCGCGATCTTATACTTTCGGTAATTTAGGACATTTAGGGGTTATTAGCTTCAATCGTTAGGCAAACATGGTCAGGTGGATAATGTTAGACCCCCTGTACCAACATTTTTCTCAAAATCGGTAATAAGCGAAGAGGTTGGAAGAGGTCCTATGTTAATATGTCTAATGTTGTATCACGAATATACACTTTTAGTCAGAAAGAGTTTTATTTAATACTTAACTCTAGCGATTAATGTCACAACTCACTAAATCAAACACAAGCCAACTTAAGAGTTACTTTTGTTAATAATTATGAACTGTTCGAATAACGAAAGTACTTGCAGTTGTATAATTCTTTATCTTACAGAAATGTGACACAATTTTTCCCAAAAATATACAGAAAATTCCGAAAATTCAGGAGATATTTTCACTTTCTTGCATGAGAAGTTTCGTTATTGATTTTTTGGAAGTCTTCATTGTAATTCAAAGCGTTTTCAACATTTGAAATTGTCATAGGAATTCTGTCGAATCAGTGAAATAAAGTGGTCCAATTATATTGTTGTATTGTACATATTCAACCAATTAGAATTGATTAGGTATTATTATTTAGTTAAAAGTTACGTTTACGTTACCTGGTAATTTGAGTAAATTAAATTTGCCACTTCCATCGTAGTTGTGCGATATCCTGAATGATGTATATAACATCACACCATAAAGATCTTTCAAGCGCAATAGCATGTTGGGATATCAAAAATTTCATGACGGTTTCCCTCCAATTGTTACATGGACTTTAACATATTTCCTTACACCTTGCAAATTTAATTGACTTGTTGAAAGCCCTCCCAGAGGCTCGTTTTTCCATACGCTATTGTACATTTTTTTTTCTCCCAGTCCAACGTTGCTTTCAACCATTTTCCGAGAATGTTTCTCGCATGAATCTTTAATCGAACACAGCGATTTTACATCCGTCAATATAGCCATGTTTTTACATGCTGTGCAGTATTCGAAGAGACTTTTATTGCTAACAGGTACTGGACAGTCAGTCCCTAATGGTTGGTTTATAGTGCTTTTTCGATATTTAAAGAGCACCAGATATTAAGCATTAGCCACGAATTTACTTTCGGTGGAATAGTTTTGAAATTTATTATTCTCTTTCTAACTTATTCGAATACATGTAGGAAAATAATGAAATAAGGATGTCGTCCGTATAGTGTATTTGTACCGTTTGTAGCTAGAACTATTCCCTTGTAATATCAAATGAGCGATATATATCGCTACTTAAAAATAGCAAGAGACTAATTCTTAGAGACCCACTTCGAAGGATAAATTAACGAAATTTTTGCCCCACTTATTTTTATTTTCTTTTTATTTAACTGTGCTCTCCTGCTCTTTGCAATAAAGAGAGTGATAACTTTTGTGGGCGTTTTACACAAAGAACGCTAAGATCTAAAAGTTAGTTTCTTAAATATACAAGGATTGATATGTGCTTTACAGAAACAAACTGTTGGAGGTTGGAACTGTTATAAAGGAAAGTGCACAGTAAAAATTTTTTGGCTGCTTTGCCATGATTTTCATTGTAAATTTTACATTAAACATGTAATCGTGTGTACTAATACACATTTGTGTAATTTGTACACATTTTGTCTGAAAACTGTGTAATTTGTACACCTTTTATTTGAAAACTGTGCAATTTTACACGAAATATGTAAGAAAATATACACAACTCTGTAATCATTCCAGTTGATTACACGGTTTACAATTACACAAAACTTAAATTACACATTTTCAAATTACACGTTTTGCTGAAATACATAATTTGTGTAACTTTACAAGAATAATCGTGGAAAAAAGCAAACCAACGATTATCCTTGTAAATGTTTTTACTGTGTGCTCTACCTTCGCACAACACAAGCTTCAGGACAAATCAATTTTCTTTTACTTGTTTTTAATGAATTTGATCCATCGCTTTTTTTCAGGAAATTTGAAAAATTCATAAAAAAAAACATATTAAAAAAATGAATAAGCTTGAATCGTACGAATGTAACCCGCTTTCCCCTAATTAGAAAAGATAATTTCTGTTGAATTTGTACAAACTGCAGAAGAAGGAATTGACCTTAATATTATTCTCACAATAGTATATGGTTCTCATCATTCAGTACTTGATGAGGAAAATTGAATACATAGCATAACCAAATATTCGACTACCTGATGAAAGTGCCGAAATTGTTATTAATTTATGCGCAAACTTAAGCCCAATCGATGCATAAATTCTGACGTGACATAGGCACAGAGACAATCGGAATACACAATTATCATTCCTGCTAAAGACCTTATAGTGAGATATCAGGTCAATTTCCATGCCATGGAAGCAGAGTATAAACTAGAAAATATAGGTTACGAAACGTTCAAACCTTCTGAATTGTGTAAACTTTCGACTTTAACGCAATTCATTAAAGATCTTTTGCTGACACAACTCATGCAAAAAAGCTTCGTATACTTACGAATTCGATAATTTAGCACATTTTTTACTCCATTTAACAATGAATTCATTAATTCATACATTTTCGACCGCTTATCTGTAATGGGGTCGCAAACGCGTTGTTTATCCGTTAACAATGGATTGAAAATGAACTAACTGAACCAATTCTCAAATCATCTAAACGATGACGGTGTTGGGTCTCCAGGGGGGTACAGAGAGGATATTTTGAGATATCAATAAATCGAGCGATTATAGTTCGAGCATTCAAATTGTTTTAAAGTAATTAATGCACGAACGTTTTATCTAATATTAGAAATGGAATATTCGACTATTATGCACGTCTATTTCAAATAAAGAATTAACTTATTATATTTCAAATAAAGTATTTAACTGTCAGCTCGACAATAATATAAACTTAATTATAAATATCATTTGTGTCTCAATCAGCTTATGACTTTGAAATTAACAAACGTACACAGGAAAACATTGCTTTATATACTTCAAGCCAGAGAAAATTAAGTTTAAATATTCAGCTCAAGCTTTTTGCTGACAGAAATATGTTTACAAAATCATAGGGTTTACAGCGGGAAAAAGTAGTTATGTCTAATTAAACAAGGTAATATCACAAACTATTTTTTTAACTCAGTGCGTTTTGACAATCTAAATTCGTAAAAATATTAAATTTGCCCATTATATATTTTAGGATATAAGGTAGCATATAAAATTTTGAAAAGAAAATTCCAATTTGTCTTCAAAAATTCACACAGGAAACAATCACCGAGAAAACTGCACAATAACGAGTAGCCAAAACGCTTACTGTAAATTCTTATTGTTTTTCACTGTTGTAAAAAAATTTTGTTTTTAATTTGGATTGTGAGAATATTTTCGGAGTTTAAAATTTTCGAAGATTGAAGTTTTAAAAATCAAAGAAAAGACATTTAAAATTTCTTAATGATTCTACAAAGTAATTTATAGAGTTTTCTGTTCGAAGTTCGAGGTGTCTCACTCCACCAAAAAAAAACTGTTGAAATTCCATTGTAATTTTACTTTAAATTTCATTGTTAATTCATTAAAAAGGGGTGGCAAAACGTCTTAGGTTTTGAGAAGTGCTCAAACTTGTGACTTTTGCATCATTTACCATTTACCGGTTCTCAACTGTTATATTTAACGGATTGAGTCATTCAAAAGATAGCCCAAAATAGCTTATGTTATGTTACGTTAATGCTTAAGGTTCTGGACCGGAAAACTCTTGATAGACTGAAATAGGCCTTGTTGGCTTTCAGCAACCGTGCGCGAACTTCTGTTGAGTTATTGTTGTCGGCTGTGATTGTTGACCTAAGGTACACGAAGGAAGGAGTTGACAACTTCAGGGTTGTAGTCCCCCATCGGGGACCTTGTTTGACCGATGCTCTCCGTAGATGTTGCCGGAGTTGCTGCCTTTGCTGACGAGGCTACCATGTACTTTGTTTTGCCTTCGTTTATCTGTAGCCCCAGATTTCGTACCGCATACTCAATCTGGATGAAGGCCTCTTGTACGGCTCTGGGATTGCGTCCCATAATGTCAATATTGTCAGCATAGACTAGGAGCTGCGTGGTCTTATTGAGTATGACCCCCCTCATGCTCAAGCCGGAGTCACGGATCTCTTTCTCCAGTGCCAGGCTAAAGAGGACGCACGATAGTCCGCCCCCCTGTCTGAGTCCGTTGTTCACGCGAAACTCTCGTGACCATCCGCGGTTATAAACTGGTTCATTACCGAGTGGAATCCGTTCAAGATTGTCAAGAATAAGGCCTTTCCAACAAGACCAAACATGACACCATATTCGTCTGAGAAATACGTTCTCTAGAGCCTTTTTAACTTTTGACCTTGAAAAAAAACCGTTAATAGGAATGATTCAACCGGATTTTCGTTCTGGACGAATATCCGCCTAAATAATCTCTAAACATATCCAAAAATGAAGGGAGTCCATGGTGTAATTGGTAAGAGCGTTCGGCTCTTGGACGGTGTGACCCTTAACGCTACTGTCACGGTTGTGAGTTTGAGTTCTGCCCGGTGAAAATGGTTGAAGCATCTGAATGGATATTTTTCACAAAACATTGTAAACTGAATAACAAATTTGTAAACTCAGCAATAGTGATTCCAAATAACCGGGTTTTTAGGATAGACGGTTAACCGGTTTCGGATGGCTCTGAAACCGGTTAACCGGTTTTAAACCGGTTTCAAATTTAGGATCACAATATGGAATTTTGAACAATTTTTCAGAATTTGAACTTTAATGTATTATTTAACACATAAATATATTCTTTTTCTCAGTTAGTTTAGGACTTATTTATTTTACTGCTTTATTTTGTATTTAAAATAGTTCAGGAAATTTCAGAGTGCAGGAAAACTATTGAGAGTTTTTCCAATAATATTGAATGGTGGAAAAGCTAATGCAGTGTAGATTTCCGTAAAATAACCATCTTTTTTCATACAATTTATTTTTCTTAAAATGAATTGGCTATAAACGTTGTCATTTTTGAAAATTTTTAATAAGGAAATACTTAAAAATTTTATTCTAGATATTGGGAAATGAAAAAAAATATAGAATTACGAACAAACCAAAAGAGTTTCCCTCTTTATTTTTAAATTCATATGACTAGTTTAATCTTATTAAACTTAAGTTTAGAAAACTTAATTCGTGAAAGAAAAATAATATTCGCAAAAATATGAAAAAAGAATATTGGAAAGATAGTTACCCCGATTTATCGCTACCTTATATTCATTGTAAAATTTTTATGTAAAATCTTGGAAAAGTATTGAAAAAATTAAAAAGGCATTTAAAAAAAAAAGAAATACTATAAAAGGTAAACTTTTTTTTTTGTTTTTTAGTCCATTGGTTGAGAAATTAATAAATACCAGAATATGACAAAAATTTTACAAGTATGTTGTGCAACAATCTTGGTGAATTTGGGTCTAATAACATATTTATGTGGGAATGAATTTAGAATTTGGAATGATTTCACTGGGAACGTAGTACCCGATCAGTAGAACAAATAATACTATAGAGTCCTAGAAACGTATAGGAAACCCATTACTACTATCCTTCATATATTATTAACATACTGCCATACTACAGATTACACTTACTTAGAATCATATTGCACTTCAGGTTCCCTCTTAAATTCAAGGAAATATTTTGCAGTGTATCTTGATTTTCAAGAAATCAACTAAATTTTGAAATTTTTGGAAGGAGACGGTTTTAAACCGGTTTCATCTCTAAAAATCGGTTTTAAAACCGTCTCCAAAATAGGGCGGTTAACCGGTTTTTCGAAACCGGTTAACCGTTCTTGGAATCAATACTCAGCAATGTACAAAATGGCAGACATAGCCTGATACATCAAAATAAATATCCAAAAATGAAAAAATCAGACGAGTTTTTGAGCGATCCAAAAAACTCAATTTTGGTGGAAGGGTAGGGGTGAGGAGGAAATAAGGGGCATTTTAGTGGCTCAACGGTCGACTTATGGGGGGATTCTCCGAAGGCTCTTAGGTCTTTATCTCTAACCGTTTGGCTCTAGGAGTGGTAACGACCGGCTAAAAATGAAATATGCTGAAAGTGCCAATACAATAGCGGGAGTGCGATATATATGTATACTGTTGATTTGGGAGATTTTGCCGTCCGGAAATGACTTTTTTTGTAAGCTTTTCCTTAATTTTAGCACTTAAGGTTATTAAGGATGGTCTTCACTAATCTAATTCCTATGTGTCATGCATAATCGGTAAAGATGTCCTTTTGTAGTGCTACGAACAATAGGGTGGTAGTTACCCCCAAAGGGCAAATTCATTTGTATATGGTACTTATTTTCGGGATTTCGAGAACATTCAAAAAATAATTTCCATGGAAGAATTGGCTGTCTTTCCTGAAAGTATATTTATGGAAATTTATCAATATTTTGTTTGCAAATTTTATGCAAAAAACATCATTTTTGTAATAATGATATTATGAATTATGCGACATCGACGTTGCGTTTTGTATATAATAGGGAAGTGATAACATCAAACACACTGCGAACATGAAAAAACATTGCTTTTTTTAGAAGTATTTCCAGTATTTCTAAAAGAGTCAAAGAAATTTTTAATTGTAATATTATTGTAATTAATTGTTATAAATGTTTATTAAATTTTCTATCAGAAGATGGCAATGATATGTTAATGAGCGATGTATGAGATTAAACTTGCACTATTTGCGTGTATATCGTATTGTGCATGCCGACACATTATACATTTTTTGTTGTATTAATTTTTAACGGAAATTCTATCTATCTATAGATTTTTCATAGCTGTTATTGTCCTGAAATTATTCCCTGGAACGCAATGTTTTGCAATTCACTGTTGGAAAAGTCAATCAACCAAATTTTCCTCTCATTGAATAATTATTAATATTCTGTGAAGCTTGTTGGTTTTAAAAGTATTAATCGTAAAATGCTTCCACGTCAATATTAATCATTTAATTAACTTAATAGCTTTAGAGAGTGTGTAAATATTGGACATTTATTGTTAATTTCATGTTTAGATATCAATTTAGTGACAGTGATGGGAATATTTGATATCAACTTTCTTCCTATTTTATGTGTGAGTTTAGTACCATCATGCGGTGTCAACTGCATAAAATTGTATATAGGGAGTAAATTGAGGATTAAATTCGGGATATGTTGTATGTCAATAACTAGCAGTTAACAATAGACATGGATGAATGTGAAGTGAAGTTGAGGTATAATGTCCATATCACATTGAAGATGTGAATGTTGGAGATATATTTGCCATATACATTCACTCCATAGAATTATTGAATAAATATTTGCCTGCTGGTATATAACTGTTTAGAAGCAAATTGATTTGCATAGATGGCAAAAGATAATAATTTGTGAGTAGATTGTTAGATGAAATTGGAACTTGAGAAAAGGGATATATGCAGGTCAATGTAAAGTGAAGGATTATACAAAGTTTGCTGATGGTACCTTCTGTTTGATATTTCGCTATTGTTACGAATTCAGAATGACAAGTCATTTGAAAATTCCACAGTTCTCAACTCGGTTTGTGTTTCAAAATTGTACACGGATCACATAACAATTTGAAGTACATCCTCGTGGAGAATTCATTGTTCATTTCAAGGGATATCAGATTTTGCACTATAGTGGCATTTGATATTTATTTTAAACTTCTCCATGTATTTACAACTACATATCAGTTGCTATGGCAATATTTAAAAGTTCACCAAAATAAACTTTTTTGAATGCATTTAAGTTGTTGAACTTGCAAGTGTTGCAGAGTTCCTGCCAAGAATTCTTTCAAAGGCAACTTACTTGACATCATAATATAATTAATAAATTTATATTGAAACTTTTTGAGAATTTGACATAGTTTATGGCATGGTTTCCATTTAAAATAGAAATCAATTTTATTTTTTCGGCTAAAGTTAAAAATTGCAAACCGAAATTATGTTTTTTAGATACTAAACGACGGAAATTATAATGTTATTTGAGATTTTATCCCTATAGTAGACTAAATTCCTGTGGTCAGTAATATAGTAGTTACAAACAGTTGAATATTTAATCGTAAATAAATTTAATGCCCAACGCACAATAACTTTTGTTTGTAAACATGTTTTCGAAATTTTCTATAATAGTGAACGAGATGACTAGATCTAGGTCTCACTCACTCTCATTGAAATGTCGAAAACGTGTTTACAAAACAAAAGTTATTGTGCGTTGAGTATAAATCTCCTAGTATTGTAATTACTCTAATTAAAATTTTAAACGATTTCTTTAAAATAAAGATCTAGGTCTCACTCACTCTCATTGAAATGTTGAAAATGTGTTTGCAAAACAAAAGTTATTGTGAGTTGAGCATAATGACCAGCGTACAATAACTTTTGTTTGTAAATATGTTTTTAAAATTTTCCATGAGAATGAGCGAAATGACTAGATTTAGATCTCACTCACTCTCATTGAAAAATCAAAAACATATTTACTAGGGTGGAATCACCAGTTCTCGCCAGTGCCCCACTTCTCGCCACTTACATTGAAATCGCTATTTTTCGCAATTTATGAAATAAATGAGTCGCAATTTTTTTGTATTGTTTCTGCTTCTACGCATAGAATCGAAAAATAATAATTATTCGTTTTGGATTCACGATTTTCATCACTTTTTAGAGCAATATTTTAAGCAAGTGCATCGAATACAACATCTCTTACCAAATGTACTAAGTGTCGTCAAATTTTCATCAGGCCAAAAATATCTATTTGGGTAAATAATTTGTCTATTGAATATTTAATTGCACTTGTGGAATACATAAAATTTGTATTTAGTCAATTAATATTTCATTTTATATTATTTTTGTATAAAAATGAGGCATGGCGAGAAGTGGTAATATTCTGGAATTGATTTTACCACCTGTCGCCATATCTTTTCAATAGGCGACGCTAACTTCACTTCGTACATTCTCAGTTGTCAAATCTGCATTGTTTACTTTCTGCAAAAGCCCCATAATTTTATTTCTCAAATAAAAGTGAAGAAAAATCATTTAAAGAGAGTGATAATAAAGTGATCACAAGGAAAGAGAAATGGTGAATGTATTCTTTTCATAGCATTGCCTAAAATAACCGAGTGTGGTTCTTTTCAAGTGGGTGGCGAGAAGTGGTTACAAATTTTACAAAACTGGCGAAAAGTGGTAACAAGTGGCGACGAAATGGTTATTTTTGCATTATTAATAAAAATCAGTTTTTTAAGTAGTCCAGCGTTATGTTCTAGGATTATTGTTTTCACGTATCTAGAGCTAATACATCTAAGTAACTTTGTGTCAAATTTGACTTATCTTGTAACAAGGATTCAAAAGTTATGATTAAATTAATTTAATTTTTTCCTAAATATGGCGATAGCCGGTTATTCAACCCTAAACAAAAGTTATTCTGCGTTGAGCATTCTCCTAGTATTAAATTTACTCTAATTAAAATTTTAAACGATTTCTTTAAAATATAGTTCAAAATTAATAACAAAATGCGAGAATACTATAAAATGATAAAAGAACTTAAGATGATTAAATTTGTGTTAATATACAAGTCAAAAGGAAATTTACCAATGATTCTTTACTAATGATTCCTTTGTTTATATTTCAAAAAGAATAAAAATTAAACAATAAAAATTGTAGTTTAAAAAAATCCAATATTAAAACTAAGTTATTCCTTTTTAAAATAATTGGAAAATATAAATCTTAAAAAGTGCTAGTATTTTCCAAGATTTTCATTTTAAAATTTTGGATTTGAAGGGTTTTAACTAATTTTTAAAGAAATATTTCTTGTTAAAAAAGACTTACAAATCCTTATTTTCAAATATTCTAATATTTTACAAACGGTCTTACTTTAAAATTTTCCCAACAATTCTTTATTCAATTTTTGTTAATGTTTCAGAAATGCATAAAAAAATTTAAAAAAATCAATTTGAAAAGTCAAATACTACAAATAAATTAATAGATTTCAAAAATTAGGATAATCTTACAGTGTCTGCATATGTTTGAATATAATAGAATTCAGTAATTTTAGAATTGGGGGATTGATTCCAATTTTTTGATTTTGCGATCCTTTCAATTAAAACTCTACTTTATGATAAAATTTTGAATATATTCCTTGATAAAACTTAGTATTTTCTTAATAGCCACTTAGGGTGGAGTCATCACTTTATACATGGACGTTATACACTTGAACAGCTTGCAAAAATCTTATTTTCTTACCCAAAACAAATTTCGAAAAATCTCAAAATTGTTAAACACACCATAAACTGATAATTTTATGGTTTTTTGAAATCTATTTTTGGTAAGAACTTAAGATTTTGCACGCTGTCCACAAGTGTATAACGTCCATAAGTAATAACTCCACCCTACGTCCCTTTTAGAAACAAGGCTTCTTGCATAAAATGCCTGGTTCAACACGATTCAAAAGCCAAGTCCGCTGTGGGACCTTATAGTACCCCTTGCCTTCTAGATATAAATTTATCATATGACTTTGTCATACTATTAAAGAATTCCCCTAGAGGCCATATACAGTACCTGTAGGGGAATTCTGTAATTGTCGTGGCATTGTCACGCGTGAGTTCGAAACCTGACAATGCCATTCGAGCTTTTTTTGTCATATCATATGAGTTAGAAAATGCAATTCACTGATTTTTTAATGAAATGCCCTTACTTTATGATTTTATAAAAATTCAGTACGTATTGAGTGATTTGTTTAACAATATTCATTGTCATTTTAATCGTCAGAAATCTCAAATATGTGACTTCTGACAATGCCACGTGAGCTGAAATGGCAATGTCGCGGTTACAGAATCGCATTTTCGAAAAAGCTCTCCTGAGATTCAAACCCAATTTGTCATATGGCATTGCCAGAGCGTTACAGAATTCCCCTCCTGATTTCAGCATGAATCTGTAGATTTTGATCTTTATTGACCATAAAAATTCGTAGACAACACCAGCGACAAGAGTACAAAGTACCATTTCTCAATCCAAGTCTTTTGTTTATATCTACCCCGACTTCATTACCCATCGTGAGCCTCTAACCAAAGTGATTTATAACCTTAAATTTGCAATTCTCTAGAAGAGTGACCTCCTGACAGAATCTGAATGCTAAAAATATTTAGAAAATGAGGTTATAATTTTTTAAAATATAAAACACAAAAAACCACTGATAAGCCCAGTTAAACGTATGAAAATAGAGATTTTTTTGCAAGCCATCTCGGAGTTACTTGTAACTAGGGATGATTGCAATATTTAAAGCAACTGAGCTTATACCGCAAGCTTTAGGGGTTCGTCCTGGTTCATCTTTCACTATTAATCGTATCCAATTATTTGTTTTAACGCAATCATGTTATATTGTCATAAGGTCAAAGGAACACCTCTTCGACAGCAATGACAGTGTCGTCAAAATATTCAAATTTATTTAATGTAAATGCAAGCAATTTTAACTCAATTCATATTCAAAATTTAACGTATTTAAATAGTGTTGAAATCTTTCAAAAAGAACAAATATTTAGATGGAATTCATTATTAATAAAATATTAGGATAAAAATCCATAATTTTAATCAATTTATTTTTAGTGTCCAATTTTATCCTCAAAGTGTCCATATTTAGAAACTGTCCAAAATTATGAGCTCTTACCCTATTTACTGTAAAATACTTTTCAATGAAATATATTCAATTTGATAGTTTTCCGTGACTAAAACTTTTCCGGTTTAGGTGATAAAAAAATGATTTAATTTTAATGTCCCCATTGTGAATTTTCGGTTTTAACCATGTGGCTAAATTTGATTTATCATCTAATTTATCTTAGTTTGAACGACTTTGTCATCATATTTCCGGGGTATTAGATTTCCTAGAAATAATCCCTGATAATTTATCCAAAACAACTGATTGTTTGATATATAGCGGAAGGTGGTGGAATTGGGCGTAATCATAGACTTTAGCATGTGAACATAAATCTTCCATAATGTACCATTGAGGAGAGAATTATGCTAGTGGAATCGTCTGAATTGGTGTCAATATGAAAAATTGATGCTTGGTAAGGAGTCACAAGAGCAAAAACAATTGGTCTATTGTTGGGTATTACTATGAGGTGAGGTGTATAGAAGAAGAGGTGCTACAATTCCTTTTGTATCAATTTATCATTTTCAGCAAGATAAGTCTCTATACTCACATTTAGTATTCTATTGAAACATTTTTCCCTCTGACTCTTATATATATCATTTCTCTTATTAATCTCTAGAAGAATATTTTCATTGTTATACATTTTCTGCACAATGTGGGGAATTGAGTGAATAATTGAATTAGGAAAGATCGTATCTTTGCAGAACCCATCAAATTTCATGCAATTCAATTCAAGTGATGCATTACAATCTAGTAAGGAAAATCTAAAAGCCCACACATTGTACAAAAGTCTTTTGCACATATTGGCGTGTAGACTCTTTAGGGTGAAGTGTTTTGGAAAGTTCTCCTATCAAAGTGTAATTTATATTAAATGCTCCTATATATAGAGTACATGAGTAAATTAATAATTTAGCTTTTGTTAGATAAGGAGAAACTTGTATTCTCAAATGAGAGAGATTCACTTGATGCAAAATCCCATTCTCCTATATTGCACACCCTTTTAACCCACATAATGCATTTACATAATGTTCATTTTCACACTGTTGTTGCATGCAATATATAGATAGTCATATCACGCATGCAGCATAACTTAAATATACCATGACTGTAGGGGTAAATACAGCAAGAAGAATGTTCTTATATTGTATGCCTCTGGTAAAATAAGGTGGTGGGTGGTTGAAGAGTGCGCTTTTATGTCGTAAACAGGTAAAAGTTTAAGTGAATTCGAGGGGTTCTTTGCAAGAGGGCTAAGAGAGCTATGTATGGTCATGCAATTTTGTTAATTACACAAACTTTCAGAAAAGTCTTAATTTAACGCCATGCTCTTGAATGCTTATTGAAAATTTGCACAATTTTCACTCCTAAAATAACTCTCAAAATTCTCAACTCTATGAATTTACCATCAATATTTACAGCACACAAATACTAAAAAGCACAACATTTTCTATCAAAAGAACAATATATACAATCTCTCCATTGGACATTTCCTTGACATTTTCCTAACCATCAACCATTACTTTTTTAAAAGGACGTGACGAAAAGCATGTCTCAATTTATATTCTCCATAGTATAAGTTTCAAAGTGCAATAAGAAATCCCTCTTTTTCTTCATTCTTCCTTTTCACTCAGAGTGCAGTGACATACTTGATAGTGTCCTCACATCTTGATATATGTTTGCTGAAAGGGATTCTTCTCTGTACTAAGCTTAAGCTAAAGGAAAAATATATCTTGACAAGCTTATTGAAGCTGTGATTGTTTTTTTAAATCAACATAACTCTGTAAAGACAAGTTGAATTGTTTAAAGAGATCTCGGTTATTTTATTAATTCGAGAGACTAAATCGAAAGACATATAAAAATAAAAATTCAACTCTATTCGGCAGAAAAGCATTTTTTTAACTTAGAGTTGCACAAAATGCATAAAAATATCACTTCGTTTTTTATTTTTTTTATAAAGTTTTGTGACAATATTGCAAAATTTAGAGATATATTCACTGAAAATTAAAATAATTATTAATGACCTTTTAAGTGAATCATTTCAAGTTTTCTTTTTTGATTTTGTCAAAATGGTTTTGGTTGAGTTTGTTTAAATACTTATTAGTCATGTGACAATTTTTAGTTTTTTTTCTTGTTCTTATCTAGGGTAAAATGATGTAATTTGGAACCATTTACAATTTGGGACATTTGAGATTTTCTCACTGTCTTACACCGAGTGAGAGAAATCCGAAAAGGTTAAAATAACATTCCGGAAATGTTAATTTTACCCTGCATTATTGATCCAAAATCGATGTAAATATTACCCTTTTTAGATATATTGTGGGTTAAAGTTACCATTTTTCGTGTTAATTTTATATTTAAAAAGGTGTAAAATTATCATGAAAAAATTTTGATATATTTTTACACCTAAAAAGTGTTAAAATTACGAGGAAAAAAGTTAATCGCACCCTCTTTTTTTCTCAGTGTAGAGATTCAAAACGAAGAAATCTGTTCCTTTTCTTCTTAAAAGTTTTTTTTTTCAATTTTGCGGCCTTTGCTTTCTCTTTTCTCATCTGAAACAGTGAAAAAATCTCAAGTGTCCCAAATTGTAAATGGTTCCAAATTACCTCATTTTACCCTACCTCACTTTACCAAAGATCTTCGGTCTTGAGACCTATTTTAAACAAAATTTGAGATCTTAACAAAATTACCTACCTTCACTAAATAAATACCAAGTCATCAATCGATAAAATAAACTTATTTTTAAATGATTAAATAACACATAAAAGGTGGAACCTTATCACTAGCTGTATCATGTGAAAATTTTTGATTCAGAATTTTTTAGGAACTTAATTGGTGAAATGTTCAGCAATTCCAAATTCTTGTGGTTTTGAATTTTCGTATTTTCTCCCTCAGTTTAGGAATAGGGGAAACTGGGGCATCGCCAAACATGGGGTAGTACCATACACTAATTTTTATTTCTTAACTTCTTCGATTATCTCAACCATTTCTTCAGTAGACAAGCATCCCTATAGCTCCTATAAATTCCTATAGGTCTTGTCCTTAGAAGTTAAATATCTAATTAAAAAATTGCAGTGTTTGGTGCTTCCCCGTGTTTGGTGGTGCCCCAGTTTCCCCTAATTGCACCATGATCGTAAGGTCAATCGTCCGGTTTAACACAAACATAGCTCATCTATAGCAGACAAAGAGTGACAAAGCGTTTCATATTTTACAAAATGCCCGAACTCGTGATTTATACGGGGTCCAGATCTAAGGTTTAACTATATGGCTTCACTTCTTCGGTTCTAACTGCTTATCTAGCAAGATTTTAGAAAAAAAAATATTGACTCAAATTTGCATTTTAAGAAGAAGTGATCACATTTAGTTATACCATTTAAAATTGCTTGTTATTTAGGATTTCCAAATCATCGAGAACTAGGCTAAATCTTTAGTCTGGTTAGGGCCCAAATACACTCAGGCTGATCCTCGAGAATATTTATCTCAAACTGTCATTTACTTAGGGCTTAGGATCATCAGTTAGAGATCCTTTGTATAAATTTTCGTTACCTAATCCTTTGTAATCGAATTTTAAAAACTAAATACTCTCGAGGATCAGTCTGGGTCTATTTGGGCCTTTAGATACTGTATCTCAAAAGTGCTTCCGCATTTTTTATCGTTTTTTGATTTAAATCTGATTTGAACTGATTCATAAATCACTTAAAAGATCTCCCGAAATAGTTGGGAAATAACATAATTGATTTTCGATTAATTGTTATGGGTTAATAACCGGGGCATTATCGTTTCATAAAACAATTGGAACCAATTTAGACCTGTGAGAAATTCGTTCTCTAGAGCCTTTTTAATCTTTTACCTTGCAAAACCGTTATTAGGAATGGTGTGAACACTGACCTATTCAGTGACTTAATTTGAAGGCAGGACATAAATGTCCATAAATGTCCTTTCCGAAAGCGTCAGTGGAATTTGATTCAACCCAGGGTTACTTAGTTTCCCAAAACCTTTAGCGGCTTCAGCGCACTGGGCGCCTTTCTCAGTGGCTATACATACGGGATTTTGATTAGGGGAGACTGGGGCAAAAAGTCACAAAACGGATATTTTATTTTTTTACAAGCTACCCTAGTGCCCCAGAAATTTCTAATTAGTGCAGTTTTATTGGAAATTTACTGCTCTACAACTTTGTGAAAGTCATTTTCCTCTATTTTGTAAGGAAATACATTTATCGAGCTGTTTTCTAAAAGGTAATTTTGTGACTATTTTCAAAAATGCTGGGGCAAATAGTACCAGATATGGGATTTTATCACATTTTGATTTGCTTTATTACGAGCTTTCTTAAATTTAAAAAAAATAGCTAGGTGACATATTTTCAAGAAACTTACGACTTTGAAGAAGGTCTATGGAGGCCATCTATGGAAAAAAATTTAAGCCGCTATCTCTTTAACATTTAAGTCGCTATCAATATCTTGGAAGATATTGAATTTTCAAATTCTCAATTTGTGACGTTTTGCCCCAGGCTCCCCTACATAAATTGCATTATATAAAAAGGGAAAAAATCAAGAAAATAAATTATTATGTCGCCCAAAATTCTTCTTTTTTCCTTAAGAATTATAAAAAAATTTAAAGAAAGTTTAATTATAGATAACTATTTGTTTTATAATCCACTTTACTAACAAAAACTATAAAGATTTATTCATATAAACTACAATTTTAAATGAAACCGTCAGGATGTCATCCGAATAAGAGAGCGGCCACTGTATATAACTCAAAATCGAGGGATTATTATATACTGCTCTCTCTCTGTTAAGTCTAGCAGTAAAAGGATGACACCCTATTTCACCTAGAATAACAAAAGTTGTGATTGTCGAGAACACCAGCTAAAACTAGATGCAACTAGGATAAATTTTCAATTGATTTTCAAAAACAGTGTTCAGTGGCAGCTTATGCAATTCTCTTTATCCAACTGCTCCCAACGACTAAATGCATATTATAAAGTCAAATGGGTAAGTTTTGTGAGTTAACACATGTAATACCGAATCATTCACACGTTCAAATGAATTTAATTGGAGGAATACATTAGATTGAGTGGAATAATTTGATTAATTTCACTGTCTCTCATATATGGTGAGAAATTCAACTAAGTTATGACAAAGCATCTCTGAGCTCTCTAAAAGCACTTAAGTGCAAAGGACATACTGTAATTCTCAAATGATTTTGATTTGGAGGGATTTGTGGGTATTATTATGTGGAGATGGTAACTAGAGCATTTTGTAGGACTCTAACTGACTTGCACTTCATTGAAAGTTTGTGAATTGACAAGATAAATTCTCAATTGGTATAATGTCTTTGAGAGTATTTTCTCCAAATGGGTTAAATTGATTTCCATTTTACAGATGATGACAAAAGAATTTGTTACTTTATTTATTACATAATTTATAGTTTTTTAAAAATTGTCATATGCTATCATTTTTTTTAATTGATTTCAAACTTGAGATTTAGTCTTACGCATGCATTAGGTTTTTTAATTCCTTTTTTGGTAAGATTTCTGGAGAAGTTTTGACACAAGATTAAGTATTAATTATGTATTCGGTTTTGAAAACCCACTAAAATTGCTTGTTATTTAGGATTTTGAGATCCTCTGTACTAAATCTATTTGCTTAGAACTAGTTTCGACCTTATTATGCACCGCTATTATTAAACAAAACGACAGTATGTGTAGTTTCACCGAAACGTAATCAATATAACGTATTTTTTTTATTGCATAAAAAGCTCTTGAACCTGTGCTTTTCTGCTTTAACTTCACTGAGTGAGAGAAATCCGAAAAAGTTAAAATAACATTCCGGAGTATTGATCCGAAATCGGTGTAAATATTATGCTTCTTAGGTGTATTAGTGGTAATAGCTACCCTTTACAATGTTAATTTTATCCTTAAAAAGGTGTAAAATCAACACTAAAAAATGTTGATATATTTTTATACCAAAAAAGTGTTAAAGTTATGAGGAAAAAAAGTTAATCGCACCCCTGTTTTTTCTCAGTGTTGAAAGTGGAAAAAATACTTAAAGTTTAGTTTAGAAAAAAAATGTTCAAGGTCTTCCCCATTTTTTAAGCCTTCTTTAAGGGTGACTACCGGTCTATTACCGGTGTCTACGCAAAATACATGGAGCGTGTGCTTGGTAAAAACCTCTGAGTGGCTTATATGAGTGACTAGATGTCTGAAATATTGAAATATGGTGTTGGTATTCGGATCGAAGGACCAAACAAATGTTTTCACAAAATACCTAGAGCGTGTGGTTGATAAACCTCACTGATAGTGTCTAGGCACTTGGAAATTTGGAGTGTGCGGCTAGTAAGAACCTCTGAGTGACTGACGCGTGAGTGGTTAGGTGCCTTGATATCTGAATCGGATAACTTCAAAAGAAAAAAGAATCTGCACAACTTCCAGAACGATGCATTCTGGATGGAAAATATTTAACCAAGTTTTTTTTCCACTTCTCACACGGAGTGGTACTCCCCAATCCCGATAAATAACCAAAATAAATCGTCTCTTTGCTGCTGGTTGAAGACCTCTTTGATGCAATGCATTATGAAGTCCTGAACAAATCTCGATTTTACTTTCACGAATTTTCACAGAACTTTCACTAACTTTGATAAATTTGCTTTAGATGATGTGAACTTTCTCACTGGTTGACGATAAGTGATGGTAAAAAAAATAGTGTTCTCTTTGTTCTGAACTGTACATTCAGACAATTCTGGCACAATTCATTCACAATTGGATACGAAATTGCGCCAACAATTCGGTTATTTAAACTCATTCATAAGTTATCCGGAAATTATTCAAAAGATCAATTTCAAAACCAGAAAACAATTTGTCACACTAATTAAAAGATTACACTGAGAGAAATCCGAAAAAGTTAAAATAACATTCCGGAAATTTTAATTTTACCCTGCAGTATTGATCTAAAATCGGTGTAAATATTATGCTTTTTAGGTGTATTAGGGGTTAAAGTTACCCTTTTCATGTTAATTTTACCCTTAAAAAGGTGTAAAACTAACATTAAAAAATGTTGATATATTTTTACACTTAAAAAGTGTTAAAGTTATGAGGAAAAAAAGTTAATCGCACCCCCGTTTTTTTCTCAGTGTAATTACTAATTATATTTTCCATTTATCCAAAATTCGAGCAATTGCATCTTTTTATAAAATATGTGTTACTATTCTTTTTATCGGCAGTGTATGTTCTTTCCAACTCAATGTGGATAAAGATTGAATTAAATTAAATTGAACGAAGCAGAAATATATTGGAAAATTCAAGAAAGGATTATAGTCTCCAATTTACTTTGTCTTATAGCTTTTTTCCGCCCATTCTCAATGAAATGATGGTGGGATTTCTACCGGCATAAGCTAATTCATTTTCAATGTAATACTATTAGTAAAATAAGTGGTTTAAACTGACACATTCAATATTGCTTGTCTTTCCTCAGGTTAGGTACTCAGAAAATCGGAAATTTATACATTGGATATAGTACACAATTCCATTCTGACATAAATCTATTCATTTTCCTCAAACCCCACCAAAAATTTCGATATATAGATGTAGGCCAATATTGAGCTACACGCCGTCCCTAGGGCATATCACCCCTTGGCCTCATTATTATTGGGATATAGTATCTTATTTTGGGAAATGTAAAAGATTGGACTAGAAAATGGAATTAATGGTTGCCAATAAGTATTACGGAGATGGTCATTTATTTTTCGATACCTCAACATTGCTATACATATTGCCTATATTCGTTTCATGATGAAGTATTGAATGTTGGTGATTTACGTAGATTTCCATTTCATTCACATATATCCCACCCACACAAAACATTTCCTTTGGGAGCATTTATTAATGTTAGGGTCTTCCCAATGAAGAGCTCAAATACGTGTTTGAAAGCATTCACTCTCATGGGCTATTTGGGGATGGTGCGTGCAGAATAATCTACTATTTTTTCAATTTCCAACGGAGAAATATACCTGATGTTATATATAAATCAGCAATCAGCACCTATTGCTGAAAATCTCTTAAATGTACCATTTTATAGGATTTTATCACGTAAGGATGATAAGGTGAATTTTCGCGTAAACGGTTCACAAGAACTGATGAATTATTTCAGACACGGCAATTACCTTTTAGGTCACTCCTCCTTTATTTTTCGCCTATTTTTTCGCAAACAAGTCCCAATATCTAGCCTTAGTTTTGCAACAATAATGGTGCATATAATTTACAAAAGAGAGACTTATGAAAAGAACTCATTAAAAAAGCTAAAAGAGCAATCAATTGATTTTTTAACTTCCTCGAGGGGCGTGGCTTAATTTTTGCAGGCAGAAAATCTCCTATAGATCCTGCAATGAAACAATAACGATAGAAAAGGGGTGGCAAACCGTCTCAGGCTTTGCTAAATGCTCGAACTCGAGATTTAGATGCTATACCTCAAAAGTATTTTCGCGTTATTTACCGGTTTTCAAACGATTTGAACCGATTCATCACTCAAAAGATCCCCAGAATAGTTAAAAATTAGTTATCAGACATGAATCGGCTCATTACCGGTTCAAAATCGATTAGAACTGGTTCAGTTTTATAGGAAATTCTTGGAAATTGACTTTGAAAAATCGATATTAGGAATGATTCAACGGAATTTTTATCTGAGGACGAAATGTCCGCCTGGGTAATCTCTAAAAAATGAAAAAAATCGCACGACGCGTTTTCGACCAATCCCAAAAAAACATGGTTTTGGAGGGGAAGGGTGAGGGGAAATGAGGGGCATGGTCGACTTATGGGGGGTCCCCTTAGGTCCCAAGTCGCCATCTCTAACCGTTGCGCATCTAGAGCTGGCGACAGCCGGATGGACAGACGGACAAACAGCGTGACGCCAAAAAACTCTAAACTTCAGATTTCCAAACTTTTTTTTTACCAAAATACTTGGGGGGTAAGGAGTCGAAATATATATATAACTCAAAATCGAGAGATTATTATATACTGCTCTCTCCGTGGAGTTCGAGCAGTAAAAATAATCAAACTTAATTGATCATATCTGCGATATCTGCGATTGTATTATGAAAATTAGTAAAATCTGCAAGTGAGCATTACTATAATCCACAATGCGAAATTCACATTATTTTTTTTAAGATAAAATTTAAAAGTTGCTCATTAATCGTTCTAGAACTACTTGCAATTTATCACAATCTTAAGCGGAATTTTGTCACACTCTAGCAATGCCAAATGACAAATTCCGTTCGAATTTCAGTAGGGGAATTCTGTAACGATATGACAATGTCATATGACAAATTTTCGTGGTAAATTTGGGAACAGGACAACATTAAACACCAGTGAGCATCGAATTGCTATTACGAGGAGTTCTATGAAGCTCTTAGTAATTAATATGAATCTGATTTTCAATTAATTTTTCCGAATTTTCCACATAATTTTGTTTTTTTAATTTGTCATATGACATTTTCACATCATTACAGAATTCTCCTGCAGGAGAGCTTTTTCGAAAATGCGATTCTGTAGACGTGATATTGTCATTTCAGCTTACGTGGCATTCTCAGAAGTCTGGGATTTCTAGCATTTCAAATGTCAATGAATTCTATTAAACAAATCAATCAATGAGTAATATCATTAAGTAAACGGTGTATTAAAAAATCAATTAATTTAATTTTCGAATTATTGTGATATGAGAAAAAAGCTTTCGCATTGTCAGATTTCGAACTCATGTGTGACTGTGCGTGCAACTAAAATTACGGAATTCCCCTGCTGTAGGGGAATTCTGTAATTTTCGTGGCATTGTCACGCGTGAGTTCGAAACCTGACAATGCCATTCGAGCTTCTTTTGTCATATCATATGAGTTCAAAAATGCAATTCATTGAATTTTTAATGAAATCCCTTTACTTGATGAATTTATGAAAATACAGTACGTCTTGGTTGATTTGTTTAACCAAATTCATTGTCATTTGAATTGCCAGAAATCTCAAATATGTGACTTCTGACAATGTCACGTGAGCTGAAATGCCAATGTCACGGCTACAGAATCGCATTTTCGAAAAAGCTCTCCTGATATTCAAACCCAATTTGTCATATGGCATTGCCAGAGCGTTACAGAATTCCCCTCCTGGACACACTTGCGAGCCTTTGCTTGATTCAGATGGTGCATGAGATTATTTATTGTGAATAACTCTGACATTGTCTGGCATAACCATTTCTTACACACGACATCCTTCTTCTGGTCATTTTTTTAGTTCATGACTATTCTCAAATTCTTTTAAGTAAATATGTTTTATTTGTATTGGTTCCTAGGTTCTACTAGGGTGGAATCACCAATTCTCGCCAGTAGTGTCCCATTACTAGCCACTTATATTGAAATCGCTTTTTTATTTCTGCTACGTATATTGTTGAGAAATAATAATTATATTCGTTTTAGATTAAGATTTTGAGCATTTTTTAGAGCAATATTTTAAGCAAGTGCATCGGATCCAATATTTCTTACCAAATATAAAAAGTGCCATCAAATTTTAATCGAACAAAATTTACGTTTTTGGATAAATAATCTATCTTTTGAATATTCAATTGCATTTGTAGAATACATAACATTTGTATTTATAATTAATTAATATTTCATTTTATATTATTTTTATGAAAAAAATGAGGCATGGCGGAAAATGCTAATGTTTTGAATTGATTTTACCACCTGTCGTCATTGCTTTTCAATAGGCGACACTAACTGCACTTCGTAGATTCTCAGTTGTCAAATCTGCTTTGTTTACTTTATGCAAGAGTTTAATAATTTGATTTCCCAATTAAAAGCGGGGAAAATTCATTTAAAGTGTGTAATAATAAGGTGATCATGAGAAAAAAAGAAGTGCTGAATATATTCTTTGCATAATATTGCCCAAAATAATTGAGTTTGGACTTTTCAAGTGGGTGGCGAGAAGTGGTTAAAAGACTGGCGAAAGGTGGTAAAGAGTGGCGACTGAGAGGTTATTTTTGTATTGTTAATAAAAATCAGTTTTTTTGTGTAGTCGAGCGTTAAATTGGTTTATTATTTTTTGACGAATCTGGAGCTAATACATCTCAATAACTTTGTGTCAAATTTGAGTTATCTTATAATAAGCGTTCAAAACTTTTAATCAAATTAATTTCACATTTTCCTAAAAGTTGCGATAAGTGGTTAATCCACCCTATTTGATGGCTTAAAACCGTTTTGGCACATGATGAGGACTAGGGAAAACAGTTGAGACAGAAACCACAAAGAAAAATCGATAATGCAGAAGCACTTGAGTTTGAGAACAGTAAAATGCAAAAACAATGTTTAGAAGATTTCCCTTTTTCATTTTGCAATGGAATAGCACCATTATTCCCGATACTCCTCACTTCTACAAGCTTATCACATCACTAAATCCACTGTTTTTATTCTACTCTTTGACCACAAATATAAATTACGCATAAAAAATAATTGGTTCAAGAGGCTGTTTGTCCGACTGCAAAAAACATAAAATTAATGAACTACTTAAACATGTTCCATTATTCAATTCAAATTATATTTTAATTTAATAAGCAAGTATATTCTGCTGTTTTAGCATATTTAAATGGGTTCTTGAAGACCATGTTATTGTACGCTTCGTCAATAAATTAGTGAAAATCTATCAATTCAATTGATTTATAATACACAATAATGCGCAAGAGCCATAATTTTTTATAAGTAATTTTCTGTACGGTGCGATTTGAAGTGCAGTATTTTTGTCATGCTAATTTATTAACAATAATCACCAAAACTGATACACAGAATTGCGTAGTTAAAACGCAATGGAAAGACATGCAATTTAGATATTTATATACATAAATGGTAAAATGCTTACGAGTAACATTGAGGACGATACATTGGAATCTAAGGATCAAAAGAAGCGAACAATAGCTTTGAGTGAGGAGTTTAATGCGACTTATGCTCAATGAACGGATTGAATGGATTGAATGGTTCTGATTGGGCTATCCATTGAAAGAGCACCATTGGTATCCAATCTCGTCTCCACGAGCAGTGTCAGTGCTAGCTATTGCATCGGGCAATTATTTAGGATTAAGCTGGGAATGGAATACTGCACTGTCTTTCGGGAAGTGCCAAGGCTTTTTCCTTCTTTCTTGGTTCCCATTGGCACTCAAGCTTACAATTTTGAACATTAAAGGCGTAACCATAGTCACTACTGAAGTAGACTGAACTTCTCTCGTTCTCTCTTCCAAGAAACACAACATAATTTAATGCTCTTTCCCTAGTCATAGGAGAAGAGATACCAAAGCTCTTGACCCTATTACCTGAACGAGAGGATTCAATGAGACAATTCTCGAGAAATAATTAGCGAAGATCTGTGTAGCTCTCTAGGATCAGTCTAGAGCACATTGCCCCCTCCCAAGAAGCAAAATAGCTGCCTTATAGAACCAAGTATTAGACAAGTCTTTTAGTGCACTTTTAAAAGACTTAAAGTGATAATTTTCTGTTGAAATTCTTATAGAAGCTCTTAAGATCCTTAAGAGTGCGCCACTTTACTTATAGTAATCTCAGTGATGGAACCAAGAGCGTTATAAGCACATAAAAAGATTTTTAGTTCTATAGTGCCTTACTTAGGGAATTCTACAAGACTACATTAAGAAAAAAATGCTTCTTGGGCTTTCCTAGTCGAGGAGGCTACCACGCATACGAAGCATAAGGCCGTCCTGTTTGTCAACTGCATCATCATGAGCTTTTGGCTGCAGTACCATCTGTTCCAGTGCACATAGGGCACCTGATTCAAGGGATATTTCCAATTTCCTGGTCTATATAAAGGGCAATCCTCTAACAGAAAACAGTGTTGTATTGTTAATGTGGCGCACGAAAAACATTGATACCGCCCGCGTAAACAATAAAACCTTTTATACCGCCACATTGGATTGAGATTGAATTGTCTAAAAATCAGATTTTGGGACAATTCAATCACAATTTTCGGTATAAATAGCATCATTGAGGCCATTTGCACCGCTTTTGACTAATTACATCCGCATTTGATCAATTACAACCGATTTTGATCAATTGAATCTTAATCCAATGCGACGGTGGTATAGCTGACCTCAATGATATTATCAAATTAGTAAAATTTTAGTCATTTTCCTGAGAATATACTAAATAAAACACATTTAGCCATTTAGGGGAAAGGCTCATAATTTTGTCCAGTTTCTTATTTTGGACACTTTGAGGCTAAAATTGGACACTAAAAATAAATTGTTTAAAATTATGGATTTTTATTCCAATATTTTATGAATAATGAATTCTATCTAAATATTTGTTCTTTTTGGAAGATTTTAACACTAAATACGTTAAATTTTGAATATGATTTGAGTTAAAATTTCTTTGTTGAAAATTCGGTTTAAGCAATTGCTTACGAGAAATATGACAGAACTTTGTGTTTACTTCAGTCTTATTTAGCTGTGGTGAAGTACTAACAATGTTTCTTCGTTTTTTTTGAGTGATATTATTGAATATTCATTGAATATTGTGTTGATTCACGTTAGTAGTGATTTGTACATTTGACCTGAAGTGAGATTTGCCATGTGAATTATATTTTTCATGTGAAAAATGGGAAATTTTCTAAGACATTGACCAGTGATATGATACTCCTTATTTTGGACAGGTGTTTTTTTCACGAAATTTCGTGAAGTTTTAGCTTTTGTGATGACTAGGTTGGACAAATGCCTGGAGAAACAAAGGAGCATCATCTCTACTAATGAGATGTAGCGAGAAAAGCCTTGAAAGGCTCCCGGAAAGACCAGGGAATGAGCGAAAGTTTCCGCGCTTCTTGTGACACTCTACGTTTCCCTTACATGAATAGGAAGAGGACTTGGTAAGATTGGTTTTGGAAATGAAGAACAATGGGCATCCTGTTGAGGCAGATTAGCTGTCCATATTTACAGCCAAGTTGTCCAAATTAATAACCAAGTTGTCCAAAATAAGAGTCAAATTCACGTCTACATATCAATTCATTTTTAAACGTTTTAAAACTAACTTTAGTAAAAATAAGACGATAAATAGCTTGCTAAGTTTCTATACAACCCTTCTGAAAAGAGAGTAATAAAAAAAGTAAATTAGTATCGAAAATATCGCACTTCAAACTTGGAACATCGATGCTTATAAGCAGACTGGACCAAATTATGAGCCTTTACTCTAGGCATAAATGACTTTTTCGCGACCTAATGCCGTGGGTCTAGACATGCAAGCAAACTATTGCAAATTAACTTAGAATATAATGGAATGGAACTCTCGATATACAATGCCGGACCAAATTGTAGCAATGTATCAAAATTCTCTGTAAAGGATTTAATATCTCAAGATCTAATTTATATTTTGGCTGAAACTTTTTTTTTCTTAGAGAGCTTTTTTATAAGGCTACGAATTGTGCCTTATTAGAATTTTTATACGCTACTTTTTGTTCTAAAAATTTATTTGATGAACTATTTACGTAAAAAGGAATTTAATATAATGACTTCCGGCTGTTATTAATGCATTTTGCATGAACACTTCCGGAAGTTTTTCACTTACAACTTAAGTAATGGTATATTTGAGTAAAATACGCTCTTATATGAAAAAGTGTATCAATAACGGGTTTTGATCCAACAAAATGACTGCAAAACATGACGTAGGCCATATCACAGAAATCAAACTAGGTATCTAGACGTGATTCAGTGATAAGACTATCAAATCCGGAATCAAGTCACAGTTTTTTACCATTTATTGTTGTATTTGGGCGAAAAAATCGCGTTCGGCGAGGTCTAAACTATTAGATATCCTTTCAAACTAATCAAAATCGATATTCTAAGCAACATCAGCTTCAGAGTATGATAACTAAGCCATGAATTACCCGGCTGAATAGCCTATATACCTTGTATAGACAAAAAACCAGCAAAATTATTTATAAAGATTTTACGAACTGATGCAGTATGATAAAGTTTAATAGCAAAATCGAACGATAGGGCTGTAAGACCATGGAAATATTTAACATAGTGCGAAAATATGTAAAATAACCACCTGGAATCGAAAATATATTGAAAAATCTTAAGAAATGTCGGTTTAATTGACGAATTGTAAATTTAGTTGAAAACTGTTTTATTTTCTTTTACATTTCGTTCTCTTTCCCTGCTTTACCAGTCATTATATTAAATTCCTTTTTACGTAAATAGTTCATAAAATAAAAATTTTGAACAAAAAAGTAGCGTTTAGGTACAAGTGACAAAATTTTACCAATGCATCCTTTTCTTAAAAAGCTCTACAAAAATATTAGTCCTTCTCCTAAAAAATTCTAATAAGGCACAATTTGTAGCTTTATAATAAAACTCTCTAAGAAAAAAGTTTCAGTCAAAATATAAATTAGATCTTGAGATATTAAATCCTTTACAGAGAATTTTGAAACATTATTGGTACAATTTTGTCCGGCACTGTAAACTCTAAACTCATAAACTTATCCGTGATGATGACCGTATTAGCCTTTGTCGGGTAAATTGATTCTATTATCTCGATTCTAATCATTCAATGTAACGTACTTATGGCTTTAATTTTGCCCCAAACCAAACTCTTCTCTTCTGTATAAAAGACACTGTATGGTAGTTTCTGAAGGACATCTCTATATCAGGAGATTCACCCTGTGTTTATTCATTCACAAAATATGCGAACGAAAATCCACAGTGAAAGCATAATGTTTTCATTTGGTACTTCAAAAGCATGTTATGCGAAATTTTAACTGTCATTAAGAATTACTCAAGAGTACAACAATCCCTTCTTCAGTCGCGCTTCTTCCCTTGATGTGCTCTTCGCCGAAAAGCTAAAAAAAAAGCGGAAGCTCAGACTTTTCTGTATATTTGCGTCTATTTCCCTCATATACATCGTTTCATCCTCTCTGAATTTTCCAACAATCTCTGCGCGAGGCGGGGATGGATGGAAAATGTTGTATAGCATTGAGTGAAAATTTCCGGTACAAGAGCTAACAACAACAAAAAGGAAGATGGGTTGGTATTTGACTGATTTAAATAATTCAAACAACAATAATGAAGAATGTAGACACGATGGGCGATAAAAATTATCATTAAATTTCAATGTACATTCACTGTCCATTTAAGTCTTTAGTGCGGTTATCACCACAAATTTGAGACTTCACAGATGGGAGAAAGAAGAGAGTATATACGCTCTAAAAGTTGGCTAAGTTATTGATTGAGTTTATATTGAATCATTCAGTGCGAAGATGACATATCTATTTTCGATATTTCACAACTTAAGTAATTATTTCTTGACAAACTTTTGCAAAACTTAATCCTTACGGTTTAGTTTGCTACATAAAGACAGAGAACAATTCTTAAGAAACTTCAAGTTCCGGTCTTCATGTTTGAGTCTGTATTTATTATTTATTATATTTCTGACAGCCCTTACATCTATCGCCGTCTTAGCGCTATTAATCAACCTCTAGAGGAAGACTATGTACAAGATTCTACAACATCTACAACATATAAGCGATAAGTTAATTATTGAATACAAATTTTCACTGGATTTCCACCGGAACTCCACGAGAAAACTACTGGATTTTCACTGGAATTCCACTGGAATTCCACTGGAATTCCACTAGCATTCCACTGGAATTCCACTGGAATTCCACTCGAATTCCACTGGCTTTATACAGGATTTCCACAGAAATTCCACGAGATTTCCAAAGGGATTCCACGGGATTTGCACTAGATTTCCATTGGATTTCCACTGGATTTCCACATAAATTCCACGGGATTTCCACTGGATTTCCATTGGATTTCCACTAGATTTCCACTGCAATTGCACCGGATTTCCACTGGAATTCTATAGGATTTCCACTGGAATTCGACGGGATTTTCACTGCAATTCCACTGGATTTTTACTGAGGTTGTAAAGAATCTCAGCTAAGAAAATCGTGGATAAATGCAACAGTTTAGTTAGAAATATACAATATAGCCATACCAACTCGAGAAATACGACACTTTGAATTTGAATTTTTAAAAATCAAAACTAAAAACCTCTCCAGGGGATTTATTTCTCAACCGATTTTATTCATATTGGATTTAATGATAAGGTCTTGAAAATACAATAAGAATTGATCTAATCGATTTACCCAAATCAATTGTACAATATATTTTGTTGAAAATTCAATTTACATTGCCCTATTTAATTGTGTTGTTAGATGGTTTTTAGATGATTTATGAAGCAGTTTAAAAAGGTATAAAATGCTAGAGTATGAATGCGAAAGAAAAATGAGTTGGAGCATTCTGCGAATTTTCCTTCGCGTTTATTTTTCATATTGAAAAAATATTGATTTTAGAATAAATTGGGTGCATTTACGAAAGGCACTCATCTTTAATGCTTTCATATATTTATTCAACCTATTAACATAATGTTCCTGTCTTCATGAAAATATACCGAGGAAGGATTTAATAATATTCAACTCTCAGCTCTTTTCCATCACTTAAACTTATGAGCACATTTTGAGGATGCGTTGATGATCATTTAATGATATACATTTAGTATGAAATTGTCTAAAATAAGCATATGTATGTTTTAATCTTCTGAAGAGGTGGAATTAATTGCAAAGGCATATGGGAAAGTGGTGTGAAGAAATTTCCAGAGGGAGAAAATGCTTCTAGCGTTGAGAAAATTCTTCCCGCGCGTTTGCTTACATCTTACTTCTTACACGAGAGTGGAAATATGAGTTGGTGTGGTGACGAACTTAATATAAGTAGGTCAATTCAGCATAAATATGCAAAACTATGCTATTTAAAATGGCTATGTACTGTGCTGATGAGTAAGGACTTCTATGTAGAGTGCATATATGTAAATTGGCATGTGAGCATCGTGAACGCAACGTACCTTCCGGGTGGGAAATTTGCATGACCTGTTTGAGGGTAAGAGGGTACAATAATTTAAGGGTTTGCCAATTCATTGGCAGAAATACATCAGTGACACATGTCTTCTACAACTTCATCGATTTTCATGCTTGACAGAGAGAAAAGCTCAATAGTTATTTATTAAAATGCAAATGGAAAGTGCTATTTTCCTCTAAATTACTCCAACGTAAATTGAAAATAGAATATATAATCCCCTTGGTATCCATTTGTTATACGAATAAGAAGTAAAGGATATTTTACGATTGAATGTCATTTTCAGATATTCACGTACAGTATGATTGTATCAAGGAAAATTAGTAAATAACAGATTAGCAATGGGAAAATAGTTGCTGCCACTACAAAGGATCGAACTCATGTCAATATGTATCGACATTCCATAGCATCGTAACTTAACACGTAGGGTTATAAAGTATACTACACCAGAAAGTGATATTTGGACATAATGGTGCTATTCCAATGAAAAATCAACATGCATTTTTTATTGCACTTTACTGTTCTCAAATGCTTCTGTATTATCGACTTTTGTTTCTATTGGTTCCTGTCTCGACTATCTTCCCCCGTTCTCGCTGTGTTCTAAAACCACCATTCAGTGGAGACAGGAACCAGCACAAGTCGATAATACAGAAGCACATGAGAACAGTAAAATATTTAAAAAAAAGAAAAGCATGTTCCCCGGCTGTGTTTGTTTGTCCTAGAACTTATTACAAGTTAAGGCTCAGCTTTTATTCAGATTTCGTGAGATTCCAGTAGATCGAACAAATCCAACCTCCGCTCCGGAGACCGCACTTACCTTATCATCGAGTGAATCAGCAACTGTTTTAATTTAATTTGCCTTGCATCTGTATTTGCTGAAAATTACACATTAGGGGAGACTGGGGCAAAAAGTAACAAAACGGATATTTTATTTTTTTACAAGCTACCCTAGCGCCCCAGAAATTTCTAATTAGTGCAGTTTTATAGGAAATTTACTGCTCTACAACTTTTTGAAAGTCATTTACCTCTATTTTGTAAGCAAATACGTTTATCGAGCTGTTTTCTAAAAGGTAATCTTGTGACAAGTCTCAAAAATGCTGGAGCAAATAGTATCAGGCATGGGGTATTATCATATTTTGATCCGCTTCATTACGGGCTTCCGTAAATTTGAAAAAATACCTAGAGGACATATTTTCATAGAAAATTTATTCTTCTACACCTTTTTAAAACACAGTTTTCTCTATCTGAACGAGAAAAGCGCTTTTCAAGCTATTTAAAAAAAAACATACACAAGAGACTGCTAATCGTTTGACCAATACAAACAAAAAACGGCGAGACGCGGAAATGACATTTCTTTTCGCCGTGAGACATCAGAAATTTCTTCGATCTTTGTTATTTTTCGCTCCATACCTTTTGTTACTTTTTACCCCAAGTGGTCATTTTTCATAAAAGGATTTCTGGAGAAAAGAATCTTTGTAAAATTCTACAATAGATAGTGGTTTCGTATTTAAAGAATCCAAATCATTTAGGAAATACTTACCAGTGAATCATTTTTGGAAAATAAATAGGTCAAAATTGATATCTGTTGTAAAGAAAACATTTCAAAAATAGGGCTAAAAATTTCAATATTTTTTATTTTCTAAATTCTTTGTTCGAATTCTAAGAAACTTATGACTTTGAAGGAGGTCTATGGTGTCCATTTATGGAAAAAAAATTAAGCCGCTATCTCTTTTATCTTGGAAGATATTGCATTTTCAAATTTTCAATTTGTGACTTTTTACCCCAGTCTCCCCTACTGCGTAATCTTTTGCAAAAAATACAGTTTCGAGGAAAATTCAGTTAGAAATTAGCACAGTTTGAGAAGCGATGACATTCGCGAGTTAGACAATTTCTGAGAAATAGAGCTATACATCGTATTCGTCTGTCCGTCGGTCCGAACCGTTTGACCGTGGGTCCGTTATTAGATCTCTAGGCTAAACGGTCAGAGATAGACACTAGGGATCTTCGGGGGAGCCATCAGTAATTCAACCAAGAATCATTAATATGTCTTTAATTTTTTCACATCTTCCCTTCCTTCCCTTTCTATCAAAATGCGTGTTCAAATCAGTTAGGAACTGCTCATTTTAAGTCAGTCTCAAGTTCTAAAGGGATACTGGTTATTATTACACATATTGTCCATCCAATGTGGTCGATATGAACAACTTTTGATACCAGAAAATTTTTAATGATTCAAAGTGGTCTCGAACACGGGATACTCGTACAGTAACGCAAGAATTTAACGACTTATGTTTCTATTCCAATGAAAAAACGTGTTATGTGGTTTTTTAGCAGTTTACTTTCTCAAATACCTTCCACATAAATCGACTTTTCTTTGTATAGGTTCCTATCAGAACTATTTGGGAGTTTTAGAATACAGTGAGGACTGGGGAAAACAGTCGTGTCAGGAACCAACACAAAGAAAAGTCGATAATGCAGAATCGTATTCGTCTGTCCGTCCGTCTGAACCGTTTGACCGTGGGTCCGTTATCAGATCTCGAGGCTAAACGCACTTAAGAAGAGTAAAGTGCTAAAAAAAATGATTATTTGTCATTGGAATGGAATAGCACCATTAATCCCTTACTTGTCCTAAGATATGTGGCTTCGTAAAATTACAACTAATTCTAATAATCTAAATTTTAGAGCTAAATGAAGGCTTTAAAGCTTCGCACATACCTTGGCTTCAAATACTTCATATTTTTGTCATGATTCATTGTGAAATTCTTCTCCTAATTCTCTTTTCTTTTTGTACAATTTAAATACGACTTCAATGACTAATTTTTTTTTTGTGATAAGCCCGTTACTTTAATAAAAAAAAGTATAATAGTCAAAAAGCAATATCAGTTATAAAGGTAATAAATGTAATAATTAACTGAAAAAATGCAATTTGGTATATCACATTATTTGAGAGTGTGATTTTATTTGAATATCACAGAACACATTTAAATATATAAATATGCCATATTTACTTATAATTATATTGGAAATCCAATTTAGCACAAATTTATTTCACACAAATATATTGAATACTGAATGCCTCCGGCTGTTGCAATTACATTGAAAGTACTGAAACATGTTACCAGTGATGTGATACCCCTAAATTACATTTTCTTTTTTTTAGCACTATTTTATTTGATGAAAGTGTTGAAAAAAAAACGAATATTGTTTAACGAGTAGGATCGTTGTCATAAATACAGCTTTACAAAATTATCCAATTTGGTTAATATAGTATCCAAGTAGTAACAAGGCAAGTGTTTAAAGTGAGACTGAAGTAGTAGTTTATTCAAATAATGGTTATATACAATATTGCAGTCCTAATGAACTTTCTAATTGTGGGTCACCTTCAATGATCGGTACATTTGATCCTCTTTGTGCCATTTATTTCAGGCAAGAGGTTATTCTAGTATTTGAGGTTATGTATAACCTCAACATGCAAGAGAGGACTTTCGCAAAATAGCGAATTTTCATTTTCAGTGTAATATTCAATTTTGTGTTTTAATTTAATTTTTCGTAACTAAGATCGATAAAGTAAGATATTTCGCTCTACAAAACATTTTCTTGAACTCTTGAGGTTAGGATTAACACAGTTAGCATAACCTAAAACTTTTCAAATTAACCTATTGGACAAATAAAATAATGGAACCGATTGCATAATAATTGAAAAGTTTTTATAATTCATTTTTGTCCAAACCACAAAGCTGATACTTTTGCATTCACCAGTAAGGTTACCAAAGTAGTACATATATTCCCCATATATCTCATGCACTTTTATGTAAATACGGTTTTTGTTTCATGGAAATAACTCAGGGTTGCTCAGGGTGTTTGCCCAAACCTGGACAGGAGGATAAATAGAAGAGAAAAGAGCAACAAATAGCCCCAAGTTTTGAATACTGAACATTTGAAAACAGAAAGAGTAACTTTTTCCCCAAGATAGTGGCAGCTGGAACAAGCCCCACCAAAAAAAAAATGCGGAAATAACTTTTAGGCTAGGAAAATAGTGTATATTTTCATAGGAAAACGCAATGTAGTGTTTTCAAACACCATGTTTCTCACACGATAAATTTTTCTGTTTGCAGGATTATCACGATGATATTCGACAGGAACAAATGTGGGAAATGCAGGCCTTAAGCTCATCACAGAATCAGAGTCAGGAAATTAGTAATGCTTCAACTCATAGCAATAGTACGGCGGATTTACTTGCGGGAACTGCTAGTGAATCAGAACTGAATGGGACAAGTGAATGTGCTTCCGGTGGCAATGGTGTGCTAACGTCACTGGCCACAACATCAGCTGCCATTTCAGCACCACCAAATAGTTCAATTCTTATGATTAGTGGATCTAATGGTGAGCTTGAGGTGGCTAATGCTCTTACACCGCATCAACCCAATCCAGCAGCCGTTACTGACCTCGTGGCGGCGGCAGCTGCAGCCGGCGGGACCGTCATTCCAGCCACGGTATCCACCCTAACTCCCAACAACTCCATTCTCACAATAGCCCCTGGAGAGACAATTATGGATACCCATCCAGCGCTTCGTGTCGTGAAGACTGTTAACATAGGTAAGATTTTTCAGTCATTCTGAGGGTGCATTCTGTAACGTATGACAATTGTCACTGATGACTTGAAATGACTTGAAAAAGATAATTAAACAAATTAAATATTTGCTCAATTGGGATATGAGAAGGAAATTCATTATAGATGTCAAAAGTTGAAATTTTAGTCCTTGTTTTTTGTCACAATAAAACAAAATTCCTTTTTCCTAAAACTTTTCCGACTATTTTCATTAAATTTTCTCTTCTACCAATTCTGTCTGGCGTGCTGAATTTATTTCGATAGATTTAGCGAAATGTGAGAATTGTCATACGAAACAGTATCCCATTGTAGTGAACTTCCCTTTCTCCCTAAATTTTCCCTTCTACCAATTTAGCGAAATCTGAGAATTGTCATACGAAACAGTATCCCATTGTCGTGAACTTCCCTTTCTCCCTAAATTTTCCCTTCTACCAATTTAGCGAAATCTGAGAATTGCCATACGAAATAGTATCCCATTGTCGTGAACTTCCCTTTCTCACTAAATTTTCCCTTCTAGTAATTCTAATGCGCGTGCTGAACTCATTAAGACTGATTCAGCGAATTATGAGAATTGTCATACGAAAGATAATTCCATATCAAAAAACTTCCCTGGCTATTCTCACTGACAATTTATCTTTTGATAATTCTCACACGTCTGTTAAATTTATTAGGGCCTATTAGAATGTGATAACTATCATATGAAACAGAATCCCATGACTATTCTCATTAATAATCTCTCGCAGATTTAGTGTTTGAAAATTGTCATTCGAAACGAAATTCCATTTTTGTAAACTTCCCTGACTATTCTCACGTTTTCGAAAACTCTATTGAGTATTCTCACTAAAATTTCTCTTTTGACTCACATATTAAATTTATCAATAGGGGAATTCTGTAATTTTTGTGTCATTGTCACATGTGAGTTCGAAACATGACAATGCCAATCCAATTTTTTTGTCATATTTCATGAGTTCGAAAATGCAATTCATTTGAATATTTTAGAAATTCAGTGTGTCTTGGTTGACTTGTTAAAAGAGGCCATTGTTATTTAAATAGCCAGAAATTTCAAATATGAGACTTCTGATAATGTCACGTGAGCTGAAATGGAAAAGTCACGACTACAGATTCACATTTTCGAAAAGCTCTTTTGAGATTTGAGCGCAATTTCTCATATGGCATTGCCAGAACGTTACAGAATTCCTCTCCAGGAGGGAAATTCTGTAACGCTCTAGCAATGCCATATGACAAACTGGGTTTGAATCTCAGGAGAGCTTTTTCGAAAATGCGATTCTGTAGCCGTAACATTGTCAGATGTCACATATTTGAGATTTCTGGCAATTCAAATGACAAGAAATTTTGTTAAACAAATCAACCAAGACAGATTGTATTTGCATAATATCACTAAGTAAAGGCATTTTATTAAAAAATCAGTGAATTGCATTTTCGAACTCATATGATATGACAAAAAAGCTCGATTGGCATTGTCAGGTTTCGAACTCACGCGTGACAATGCCACGAAAATTACAGAATTGCTCTTCAGGGCGGATTTACAAATATGTGAGAATTGTCATTCGTAATTAGCTTTCGAAAACCTCCCTGAGTATTCTCACTTAAATTTCTGTTCTAATGGTTCTAATATTTCACAGTACATTACTGAGTTTTGCAAAATATTATCAACGAATTATTACGGGGACTTATTAGGGTATTATTTAACATTTGTTAAGGATAACTTAACCTACTACTTTCTATTGTTTATATATATTGTATTTATTAATCGATTTTAGAAATTCTAGCTGTTATTCTTGGACTCATTTTCAATGATTTATTGATTTGGAGCTACTACGTTTGCTGTATAAAGTAAAAGAATTAACTTTTTTTTTATTAACTCTTCGAAGCTATTAATATTTTACTCCCCAGGGCATTCGATTGCTCCCTATTCATACCTTTTCTTCTTTTTCGCTTCTCATACGGTGCTGAGCTATATTACTTTCTTACAAAGCTGTATCAATAAATAAGTCGCCTTATAATTACCTTTAATAATTGTGTACGTGTACACTATATGTATATTTAATCTTCGTCCTCTTGATCAAATATCCTCTTATTATATTGAAATATTGGGGATCATTTACCTGGCTTTGTGCCAGGAGGCTAGCATTCCTGCTGGCATTACCTCTGAATATGCGTTAATTTTAAGTGTAAATTATTACTCGATTTTTTCACCCCAAACCAAAAATTTCTACCTTTCACCCCCAGAGACCACTTTTCTCAACATCTCTTTACGTTTCAAAGGATTTCTGAGAAATGATGTCACGCTGTTTGTCTTTCTGTCCGTCTGTCCGTCTATCCGGCCGTTACCACGCCTAGAGGACAAACGCTTCGAGATAGGCACTTGAGATCTTCGGGGGACTACCCATAAGTCGACCCTGCGACCATTAACATGTCCCTGGTTTTTCCCCACCTCTCCCCTTCTCCTTCAAAGCCATGTTCCTTGGGATTGCTCGAAAACACGTCGTGCATATTTGTATTTTTATATAAGTTTAAGAGATTACCCAGGCCAACATTACACTGAGAGAAATCCGAAAAAATTAAAATAGCAATCCGGAAATGTTAATTTTACCCTGCATTATTGATCCGATATCGGTGTAAATATGATGCCCTTTAGGTGTATTATGGGTTAAAGTTACCCTTTTTCATGTTAATTTTACACTTAAAAATGTGTAAAATTTACATTAAAAAATGTTAATATATTTTTACACCTAAAAAGTGTAAAAGTTAAGAGGAAAAAGAGTTAATCGCACCCCCTTTTTTTCTCATTGTATGTTCTTGTACCAAAAAAAATACCATTGAACCATTCCTAATAACGGTTTTCAAGATCAAAAATTAAAAATGCCCTTGAGAGCGTACTTCCCAACAGAATGGTATCATATTGGGCTCTTTCGGAAGGTCTTGGAATTTCTGATAAAACTGAACTGCTTCCAATCAGTTTTTTCTTATCCAAAATAATTTTTATCCGAAATTTAATTATATTACTCCTAGGGTATTTTGGGTAATTTTTATAAATCGGTTCAAATCGATTGTGAAATGGTTAAGAATCGATTATGAACAAATAGGTAATTTTTGTCCGAACATTAAGTCGAATACTCTTAAAACTAATTTGGGGGATCATTTGAGTAATTTACGAATCGGTTCAAATAGATTGAGAATCAGTAAACAGTAAATAATGTGAAAGTACTTTTAAGTTAGGGTAAAATTATGTAATTTGGAACCATTTACAATTTGGGACATTTGAGATTTTCTCACTGTTTTAGAGATTTAAAAGGAAGAAATCTCTTCCTTTTCTTCTTAATCATCTTTTTCTTCTATTTTGTAGTCTCTGTTTTCTCTTTGCTCATCTGAAACAGTAAGAAAATACCAAGTGTCCCAAATTGTAAATGGTTCCAAATTACCTAATTTTACCCTATAGCATTTAAATCACGAGTTCGAGCACTTCGCAAAACCTGGAACGCTTTGCTACCCTTTTTTGAAACTCTCATTTCACTTCTTGACAAGATTTTTCTTCTTTTTTTAATGATGCAGATAGCTCATACAACCTGAGAAGAAGTTTTTCTCCGTTTTTCTCCGGTGCGGTGTATAAGGGAAAGTTTGAAAGTTACCAACGATCAGCAATGTTCTTCAGATCAATTAGTTTTCCCCCATAGGGGAAAGTACTCTCCCTTCGAACGTTCATGCCTTCGAATAATGTGAATTTTCTTTTACTTTTCTTAGTAGACTTACACATTTCTACACTGAGAGAAATCCGAAAAAGTTAAAATAACATTCCGGAAATGTTTATTTTACCCTGCAGTATTGATCCGAAATCGGTGTAAATATTATGCTTTTAGGTGTATTAGGGGTTAAAGTTACAATTTTCAAAGTTAATTTTACCCTTAAAAAGGTGTAAAATTAACATTAAGAAATGTTGATATACTTTTACACCTAAAAAGTGTTAAATTTATGAGGAAAAAAAGTTAATCGCACCCCTGTTTTTTTCTCAGTGTATTAAATATTATTAGTTAGCTTATAAAATCGATTATTAATAATTATGTGATAATTCAGTAAAATCTCTTAGAAGAAATAAAAGAAAATTCTCATTATTTGAAGGCATGAACGTTCGAAGGGAGAGCCCTTTCCCCTACTGAAGCCCCATAATAAAACGAATTTTTGGAAATTATTTGCGGTTTTTTTGCATTTTTTTTTGTTATTACCCTTGAATTAAAGATCGGCTACGTAAATTGTCCCAACCCCTCCAAACTTTAAGATCAGAAGAAAAATTCTTGAGCATAGCGAGTCACAACTGGTTACTGTTACTGTCTATTTTGTTTATCGATTACCTCGTTAAACGGAAATTTAGCCATAGCCAAAACCAATTATCTCATACAGCACTCCATTTTGTATTAATCCGAGACACTTTCCTTTTTTTTTTAAAGTGAAGCAAAATTATCTTTATAAAATGAATTAACCAGTAACCAATAAACAACTTATCTGGTTACGCTCGTGAATTACCTCTCAGATCACGTTCGTTCATGATATGCATAGTGGAAACTGATTTTCTGCTTGAGAAGTTGATTTGTTATGTAAATGTTAATTTATTATGAATGAGATATATTTGAGCTATTTGATAAAATAAAGAACTTCACAAATGCAGCATACACGACTCCTATAGTGTTGACGGATTAAAATTTTAAACACTATTGGGAAAACTTTAAGAATTCCAGGATAAATGTAAAATTTTTAAACTATTTTTTTAAACCAAAGAATCTAAGAAAACTGAACGAAAGAACTAGTATAAGTCTCAAATTTTATTTACTTATAAAACTGTAGGAATATAAGAATCACATGCGCTACAATGGGTGTCGTACTTTATTTAAATCCCAAATTTTTAGTAATACAGATTAAATGGAAATATCTTCTTTAAAAAGTAACCCAAAAGCGCTATTTAAATAGTCTCTATTTGAATTGGATATTTATGATTGAAAAATATGTTTTCCATCATAAATTTTGCTTCGATGATGTTTAAACTAAATACTGTTATGAATATGATAGAAAAATTCCATATTTTAGCATACATTAATTTAAACAGAACTAAAAAAGATATGTTTATTTTAACATTTATAAAATATTTCTACACATCCAAATTGCTTTGAAATTTTTTTTTATATATATTATTATATATTTAAGTGGATAATTCGCACACAAACTCTTTAGAGAACGCTGAAATATTTAAAATTATTCAACCGTTTCAGAGCATACAGTTCAACTTTTGAAGCGAGAGAAATCGCGAAACAGCTGTTAAAAAATTATTCATTCATTTCTATCAAAGACGTCTCTATTTTCAATTTAAATTGAAAAATGAAATCCTGCACAGAGAAAGGAATTTGGCGTATTGCCTTTAAATAAAACCGCTTTACGCACCATGGATTTTTTTGTGAATGAAACCATTTTTGTTTATTCAGCTCCACTCTCGTCTCGGTTACTAAAAGCTAGAGATATTAAAATACAATTGTATGAAACTTTTAATACTATTTGGGAATTCAGCGGTCAGAAGCTCTAAGAAACTCTTAGAAACTGATATGTATCGAATTTTCGATTAGTTTTTCTAAATTTAAAATTTAAAAATTTGATATTTGTCAGAGGACATTGTCATACTGTTTCAGAAAATCCCCTACTGGCCTCACTCTTGAGGTTGTTAGATCGAGTAATGCAAAAAAAGATCAGACATCCAGGAGGATTTTGCCACATTTTATTAAATTTTCGATGTAAAATAAAACTTGTAAACCAAAAAAATGTAAGGGAGACTGAGACAACATTTGTCAAAACGGTTATTTAATTTAATATTTAAAAGTTCGCGTAAAAGATATGAAGGAAAAATTACATAAATCCAAAACTATTTTTTTCTATTAAATAATAATCTTCTATAACTTTAACATACTTGACCCAGTTCCCCTCGAATAGGGGAAAATGGCCTGCCTTTGAATGCGGCAGCCTTTGAATATTTCAATTTTTCTTTTATTTTTCAAAACGAAAATCTTATTCTCTAAACTATAGTCAATACAACTAACTATTTTCTATTAACTTCGATTGACAAAATAGAATTTTTGCTTTAGGAAATAGGAGAAAAAATAAATGTTCAAAGGCTGTCGCATTCAAAGGCAGACCACTTTCCCTTAATCCTAAACCCTTTGCAGAAGGATGTCTCCGGATGTTCTGCAAAATACGCTTCTAAGGGCCTTGACAGCCTGAGGATTAGCTGAGAGACGGCTTAGCATAATTATATTAGAAATAATGGTCAAAGTACATTTCCGACATTTTCCACTAAGTCGTCTCTCGGCTAAAGTCGTAAGTGTGCCTAGGGCATAAGACGCCTAGTGATTATTTATTCGATTTAAAACGTTTGTCACGAAAAAATTTCTTTACGCTTCTGGAAAAATAGAAGTCCCCAGAAATCAAACCAAATGAACAACGTATTATAGCCATAGGAATTCGTAGTTCGAAACCTCGAATTTCGACATTTTTGAAAAGTCTTTGAAGGCTGGTATTTCGGCTTGAAGAAAATGAGATGAAATTAAGGTGAAATTCAAGTTTTATTTCATGAATTTATGGATTCAATTGATTCAGAAGTTTACAAATATTCAAAATTAACTGTTTTACCTAGTTCAAGGTAATAAAGTAATAAAATGGAAATTAAGACCGAAACCCTGTTAACCTTTATTTCAAGTTTTTTTTTACTTTGGAACTGTTCCAGCTTCAGGTCACCGAAATAATTATTTTATTAATTTAGAATCATGGTAATAGGTTCAAGATTTATCTAAATTTATAATACGATGCATAAAGTCAGTTCTATTAGACTTAAAAGAAGAATAGTCTAAATCGTCTAAATGATGTCCAACTGTAGAGAGCTAAAAGTTATAGAGTAATAAATTTCACATAAAATAAAATAAAATTTTGCCAACAATTGCCTCAGCGTTTTTGAGATATTCTAGAAAATCAACTTTTAGAAATTGGCTCAAAAATTACATTTTCAGAAAGATATAGAGGAAAGTGGTTTTGGTAAAATTGTAGAGCGGTAAATTTCCAATAAGACTGCTTCACTTTAGGAGTCTGTCAGCTTTTCTTGGAGCTCGTGAATAAATGAAATACTCTTTTGCAAAATTTTGTCTCACGCTTCCCCATACTGAGACATGCAATACATATGAGGTTGAGTTGCTTAAGTGCCAGGCTGTCCCAATTTTACCTTTTGAAAAATGCTTTGTACTCACAACTTTGAAAATATCACAGAGTTTTTCCATTACGTTAGCTTGCTTTTACGGATTTAAAATTACTTAATTAACAACACCCTGATTTTTATTGATTTTGCTCTTTTCAATTTTAAACCTCTAAATTTTCTAAGAAATTTTCAACCGTCATCGTTACGGGTCATCGTATGTGGCCAGAAAACAAGCTTTTTTTTTTTAAATATTTCTTTGATATTTAATATCCTCTCCTAGTAGGGGAAAGTGGCCAGCCTTTGAATGCTTCAATTTTTTTCTTATTTCCCAAAGCTAAAATTCCATTTTGTAAATCGACGTTAATAGATAATAGTATTAACTTTAGTTCACAAAATAGAATTGTTGCTTTGAGAAATAAGAGAAAAATTGAAACATTCAAAGGCTGCCACATTCAAAGGCAGACCACTTATAACGTTTTTTTTCATTAATCTCCGTTTTTCGATGAGGATAAGTGTTCGAATTTCGTATTCCAAATGGTACAGAGTAGGGTGTCAATAAGTCTTGACACGAGTTCTTAAAGTGTCAATAGTTGTTCCTTTTACCCTAAATACAGTAGACTCTCGCTCAATCGGCTCTTTATCAATCGGGCGACAAATTTTGTTGACAATTTTCACGTTTAATTATGAAGGTAATTTGTTCAAATTCGCTGTAGTTCTTCCTATTTTATCGTGATTCTTTATAATTGAGCGCTTTTTGTGGAATTTACAAAGGCTTTGACGTTCAATTCTATAGCTAAACCGGATGACATTTTGCCCCATATTCCCGATTGAGAGAGAGTCTACTGTATTTTCTTTCAGGCAGCTTAAATTAAAGGAATTAAAATGAACAAAACTCCCTGTCCCTGACCTCATGAATTCAGAAACTTAGCCTGATCCTTCAAATTTGAGTCTGATCCCTGTATGTATCAACACCAATCGTCCTTTTCGGGCTGATCCCTAAGTTGATGACTGTGTCAATTTTGCGCTTTAGGGCCCAAATAGACTAATGCCCTAGACACACTTACGACTTAAGCCGAGAGACGACTTAGTGGAAAATTATGGAAATGAAGTTTAACCATTATGTCGAGTATAATTACGCTAAGCCGTCTCTCGGCTAATCCTCAGGTCTGTCAAGGCCTTTAGGCTGCTCCCCGTAAATATTTAGCCTGTGATATTTTGCAGTAAAGGTTCATCTTAAACTGTCATACACTTAAAGCTTATAATCATCAATTACAGTTCCTTTACTTAAACCTTTACTGCCAAATTTTTTAAAGCTAAATATTTTCGAGGATTAGCCTGAGTCTATTTAAGCCCTTACGGATCTCGACTTGTTTATTAGGAATTTCAAGATTCTTCAAAATATTTCGTAAAAGTTCTTGTGGAGTTTGTGCTATGGAAATGAAGAAAATTTATTGTGAGAAGTTTTAGAACTTCTCGTTCAAATTATTGTATTTATGTACTGAGAATCGTCAATCAGAGAGTGTCACTTGCTCTTTCGGAGTGAAGATAGGAAAAATAACCAGTGATAAGCTTAGATCAGCTTATAGAGGTGTGATTCCTTCATTGCAAATTTGGATTGTTGCAAACTCGAACGTAACTTATTATCGTTATTAATTAAGTTATTAAGTTATCGTTATTAAGTGTCTGAAAATCCTTTAAGTCGATTTTCTCGGAAACTATGAGAGATAGAGGCCTCAAACTTGACATTACATTAGAGACTCCTTTCAGGCTTGAGATGTGCAAAATTTCACTAGAAAATGAGGAAGAATGGAAGAGAAATGCATAAAAATGTCTAAAAAAAATTTAAAGTCGATTTTCTCGGAAACTATGAGAGATAGAGGTCTCTAACTTGACATCACATTAAAGTTTCGTTTACGCTTAAGAAGTGTAAAATTCACGAACAATTTCACGACCCGTGAAAATCTGCGAAAAATTTCGCGACCCGCGAGAATCCGTGAAAAATTTTCGCAACCCGTGAAAATCCTCGAAAAATGTCGTGACCCGCGAAAATCCACGAAAATTTCGCAACCCGCGAGAATCCGCGAGAATTTTCGCGACCTGCGAAACCTCCAATTTTTTTTTTAAATTGGTCTACTCAAGTAGCGCTACAATATGAACATAAAATGGTTGAAATTGCATAGGCCAATTTCTAAAAAACCTATAAAAACCGGTTTTAAACCGGCTCAGAACCGGTTTTTCAAAAAACTAATATATTTAAAGATATATTTAAAAAAAATTATGAAGATATCTCTTTCCAAACCTGAGATATTGCGTACTACGGACGGCCGGCTGAACTCGAAAATGGCGGCGTATCAATTTTCGGCATCAGGAATGTTCAAAACATATGCCCTGTCAATTTCAGCTCGATCGGACCACTTTTAGAAAATCGGAGTATCACAATAGGTGTGATTATGAAGGAATCACGCCTAAAAACCAAGTCAATGAATATATGGGTTGCTGACTCAATTGTACGCATGATACCGTTCCAAAATCTCATAAATTGAGTGTGTTCGATCGAAGTGTATAAAGCAATTGGTTAAGGTCGTGTGGCAAGTCAGACAAAGCTTGTGGTCTCTATAGCTCAGTTGGCAGAGTACTCCTCTGGATAATGAGGGTACCCCAGTTTAATTCTGGGTGGAGGCAGGAATTTTGTACTATCTCCACTCTGAAGGAAATTTACTTCAAGTTGTCGTTTAAATAAATAATTCAAATATTAGTAGGGGGTGGTGGGGCTAATTTGAGCTTTGGAGCTGCATTTATATACGATATTTTCGCATGTTCCTAAAGGAAATTGGGCACAATCTAATTTAACTTTACAAAATAATTATGGAAATAAATAACATAATTGTAAGATCTAGCTTTTGTTAAAAATATACGACAAAAACCGTATATAAACGTAGCCCCATAGCTCAAAATAACCCCACGTCCTCTTAGTTCTTCTCAGTTATTGTTATAATTTGCATAGTACGTGTAGCTTTAACCCTTTAAGGACGAGAAGGTCAAAAAATGAAGGTCTGAAAAAATCGCTTTTTCGGACTTTTTAGACTAAAACATAGCTTGAGAAAGCCGTAGGAAAAATTCCATTTTTGGGTCACCAGTGACCCAATCGTCCTTAAAGGGTTAATTTTAACGACTTTCGGTTTTATGTTTGAAAAAAAAAAACTTTTTCAAAATGCCTTTCTCTGTGCGAGCTGAGGTAGATTAATGAATCCCTTGGATGGATTCTTGTTGTAATTAATAAAAGGTTCCACTTGGTTTTCTTTGCAGGGAACTTGGCTCGAAAGAGGCCCCTCCTGGGTGTTCCACGGTCAAGTATGAATCCAACAAAGAGGACAGTGATGACACTCCTGGCACGTGCCAAAAATGCCCAAGCACTCCATTCAGCCCGAGGTGGTGTTGCATCATCTTTGGGGGAGTGAGTCAATGACATACAGTACTATAGTCCTTTAGCCATTCACTCATCCGATATGCAAAAATAATTGGCAATTACCAGAGAATTTTATCTACTCCTAGGCCAGTACAGACGATCACGTCTCCATTAATTCTGCAGCAACCGCTCGATGTGCCTCTTGCAGCTGTACAAAAGGAGAACATCTTGCAGGATATCTGCAATTTGTCTAGAAATTAATTACTATTTCGTATGTGGATGCATTTGAAAAGAAATTTTATTATATATCTCGAAGAGATAGGATGATTTTAAACTGAAGAAGGTCGTATATTGGGATAATAGAAGCATGATATAGCGGAAAATGTAGAGGTTTAAAATGGGAATGGAACAAAGAGATTGAAAAAAAGGGCGAATTCAGTGGTTTCAACTTTCCACCTTCATCTGCACTATATTGTGTGCACATTTAACACTTCAAGTATTGAACAAGAGGTGTATAATTGAGGGTTTATTTACCATTTAGAGTGGAGAATGTTTGAGAGAAAAATGGAGCAGACGCAGTAAAAAAGGGAATTGAATCACCTTCTCATATGGATGTTCTATTTAATAACACTATAAATTTGAACAAAGGATAAAATTATCAAACAGGAAGTGAACTACTCGTTAAAAGATATCTTCAGTTTGATTAGATTTCGCAGATTTTTCGTTTAAAAAAACATCACAATAAAATCTACACACATTTATTAGCAAATACTTTCCTTCATTTTAATGACATTACATTTTCCAATACTATTTTCAATAGAGATACCACTTGTGGTTATTTACACTTTTGGCCATTTTAAATCACTTAATAGAGTCAAGGTCCCCCATATGGGCACTTTAAAACTAATTATAGAAGTTTTCGAAAAGAGTTTTAGAACAAAGAATAAGGGGGATTAATACAAGGAATACTGAAGAAAATGAAGAATATTCCGTGATCCTTTGTCATTTAGACTTCCTTACTTCAGCTGTATAAACAAGGATAGAGGGACGTGGGGTACATTTGAAATGGGGTACCTTTGGAATTATATTTTTTCTCCTATTTTTTTTAAATTGAATTGGACTTTACCTGATACAATTTAGGTCTACAAGGCAATTGTAAAGATGACGGTCCTATCACACTAGGATTTTTACAATTTAATTTTGAATCCAATTGAGCCAATTGAGCATTAAATTATTTCTAGAATTTACTTGAAAATTCTTACAGCCAGGACACATTTTGCAAGAAATTTGCTCAATTTTAAATAGTGCCGCAGGATTTTTGATTGTGAATGCCTTTCGGAAAATGTGTGATAGTACTTAAAATGTTTTATAAGTCACTTATCTGTTATGCAAAAGAATCTCCAAAGCCAGAAGAAAGGGTTGTTGGCAAGGTGGTTCATGAGGAGACTCTCATGAAGTGAATAAATTTAATAAAAACAATTTTCTTCAATAGACTACTTGTTTAACAATAATAAAATTGAAATGAATGAGCAATTTTAACATTTTAATTTGCTGAATTCAAATTTAATTGAGCAACCACATTTATGCTGTTTTTAAACATGTTTTTATGGGCCAAGTATTAGTTTATATCAATAAATAAGCGAAATTTTAATGCAAAATAATGCATAGGTACAATTCATCTGAAAATTAAATTGAATTTAAAAATTGAAAAAATCCTAGTGTGATAGCACGGTAAAATACATTTTGATAAACCTCGATTTCTTAAAAAAAATAGGAGAAAAATCCCAATTTCAAAGTATCCAAAGTCAAAGGTGTCCCACTTTCCCCTATTCTAATTCGGAATTGGCCTATTAATAAAAAAAAAATATCTTACCAGGCTTTAAACATGGTAATTATTTGCCTATTTTCCGGTGCATGAAGTCTACTTAAACTTTATATCGGTATTTATTCCCATTTACCGTAGCACAAAAATATCCATCTTCGAAAGTTTCCTTGTCATCTTCCTTTTCATTTGATCTTTATCAATTATTAATACTTAATATCCTTTTTGACTTCTATTATTGGATATTACATATTCTTCAAAACAATTTCGAACCGTTTAACAGTAAAAATAAAAATATGTGGGATTTTCTATTTTAGCCGAGACACACTTGGGAATATTATGATAGACAACTCAGAGATTGTATTCCAGACACAAACCGCAAGGGAGATTTTGCGAGACTCGCCGATTCAAATATTCTCGTTCAGAAAGAGACACTAAGGAAAAATAAGTAGTTTTTTTTTGTAACGAGGTTTTGAAAGGGTTTATAAATGTTTCTGTACTTTAATGTAGTTATCATCTTGGTTATTGCAAATATTGATTAGTGTTGAGAACAAGCAAATTTGAACTCGTTAAATATTTTGATATTCTGAAATGTAAACAAAAGAGCTTTTGTTGCATACTAATATAATTCTATATAAGAGGAATTTAAAGGGGATACAACAGTATCTTTAGCATTTGTATCAAACTTGTGGGAAGTCAACCAAAAGGTCGTTTAAAGCCTCGTTAAGGCTGGAGATAATTTCATTTCATTTAATTTCATTTATTTCAAGTACTGTTTTGAGCTAGAGCTCTTGAAAGCAAAAATTAAAACAGAGATATAGGTGTACAAAGACTTCAATGTTTGTGTGATAGCGGCCACCGCCGTCTTAGCGTTGGTAACCAACCTCCAGAGTAAAACGGTGGAAAACTAATTTATTTAATCACTTACTTTTTTATAGAATTTTTTTTCTACAGTAGACTTTCGCTAATTCGGCTCTTTTAAGATCGGGTTACTTTTTAATTCGGGCAGCAGTTAAATTCGAAAAATGTTTGCTCATATTTTTCAAGTTTGATTATGATTATCAAATGAAGCAAATATGCTCAAATTTGCCATAGTTTGTCTTAGTTATGATGTGTTTTTGCATTATTGAGGAGTTTTCATGAAATTTACCATAAATATGAGTATGTAAACTCAATATGTGTATGCAGATGAATAAAAAATCGTTGCATTTCAAAAACTTTGTCGCCCGAATTTTTTTCTAATTCGGGTAACATTTTTATCCCAAATGCCCGAATTTGAAAGAGTCTACTGTACTTCTGAAAATCATACTTTGTAAAATTTATCCCTGACCGTTATTCTAAAACTCCACAACTTTTTTACCGCCTTCGACAACACTGTCAGTTACAAGTTTTGTACTTGTTCTATGGAATAAAGATTATAATCACTTTATTTAAAGTGACTATAGAAAGCGTCTAGATCAAATGGTTTTGTAAAGTAACCAAATCTCCGCAAACGCCCATTTTGAGGTAAAGTACTTAAAGTTTTAAGCTAAATAGAGTAAGATGGGGTAATTCTGAATAATGTTTATTTTGGAATTTTGAGATTTTCTCAGTGTTTCAGATGGTCAAAGAGAAAAACAAAATCATGAAGAAGTACAAGACTATACATTCGAAAGTAATTCTTTCTCAATTTTTCACTTCAGATTACCTATGCATCCAGGCCACAATTGGGCCCCTTATGCTTCCCTACTCCTATTCTATCTTATCCCCCGATACGGGTAGCCGCTCCATATCACAGCGCAGTGGGCAATCAGTGCCGCTTCTATATCACAGCATCCCTTCTCGGTGTGTGTTTGGATCAGTGACAGTGAATATTTGTATAGACTGAAGTACCACTTTCATACCGAAACTCGTTTCGAAACTCAGAATTGAAGGGCAAATTGGTAATAGTTCTGGAAAATTCCAATCAAAAAATGTGAATTTGGTATTTGACACAATATAAAGCACATTGATAACGTTGGAAATGCACGCAACTCTCCGTTATTTGGATGCTTTAAGGGCGAAATTGACAGTTAAAAGTCTACCTAGGGTAAATGTACTAATTTTCGGCCAGCTTTCAATTTCGACCACTTCTATTTTTCCTCAAATTTCGAGATGATGTGAAAAAGAATTTGGAAGAATTCCGGAATGGAAAGAAACTATAAAAGACAAATTTATGGTGGTGTGATTTTTCTGAAGCTTTTTCATATGAATTAAAATGATTGAGTATAGATAAACAAAAAGTCGTTGAATTTCAAATAGGTTGACACCCAAATTTATGTGTAATTTGTGTGCGATATTTCGATCTCAAATGCTCGAATTTGAGAGAGTTTACTTTAAAAAAAAAATAGAAAATAGCCATGTGAGCTCCTTATAACCTCAAAAAAAAATCAAAAGTTATCGAATGCAGGAAAAGCTTCCTAATTCTGCGTACTTCACAAGTTCGTTCGGTTAGAAAATAGAACGATTTGAAATATTTTACATTTTTTTTATATATATTTAAGAATGTAACGGAAGGATTATTATGATTTTAAATGCATAGGATATAGTGCTATGCTTGGTACGCTCCCAAGCTTCGTAATGACTAATTTTTTCCTATGTTTCTCAACAAATGTGACTAATCGAACCTATATTTTAAAAAACTAGGAGAAATTGTCCAGATTTTAAAATATATTGCGTAGTCACATTTCTTCAGAAACATATGAAAAATTTAGTCATTACGAAACTTAGGATTGTACGAAGCATGGGCACTTTCCCCTAATCCCATAATCCATTTTCCTTTTAAAACATTAAAATAATTTTTAAACCGTCTTAAAGGCTTTCACATCATAGTAAAAGGGTATATTAAAACGTGAAGTTAAAAAATAAAGAAAATAAATTTATTTATCTCTAAAATAGTTATTAGGGTAAGTGTACCAAATTCCGGCCAGCTTGCAATTCCGGCAACCTTTTTTATTCCACGAATTTCCATGAATTTTTAGTTTTTGCATACTCTAGATATTTCCATGAATTTTTAGTTTTTGCATACTCTAGATATTATACAATGCAATAAAATAACAAAAAAAAATATCTTCGATAAACTAGAAGATGTGTAAATGACATTGGAAAAATTCCCAAAGGGCAAGAAACTATGAAAATGAAGGTGGCCGAAATAGGCCACAAAAGCTATGTCTACATATTTATTGATTTTAAAATGTATTAAGAATGATTTTGGCAAAAAAAAATGGTAAACTGACTATAAGGTTCCAAGCAACACTCCTTAAAAAGAAGTAACAAAAAAATTAATTTCTATTATAAATATTACATTTCAAACTTGAGATATTGGCGCTTGCATGCAACTATGACGAAATTTGGCACACTTACCCTATTTATTATGAAATTTGCTCTGAAAATTTTTCTTTGGGTTTGGTGTTAATATGGGGTACCTTGAGATGCAGCTACATTCAGAACGATGTTTTTTTTACATATTTCTAAAAGAAAGTGGACCTAGCCGTAATTCAATTTAGATCCATAATTGTTCTACTTATTTAAATAACATTACTTTAAAGCTCCCCTTTCATCATACGTATGTGGAAAATAGCATTTTCAATGTAACCCCAAATTAATGTAGCCTCACATCCCTATAAACAATATTAATTGAATTAGGAATCCCATAGAACATTGTGGGCTTCTACAATTATAACCATTGAGATGTTTTGAAATGGCCACAAGTGGTATATTAAACATTTTAATAGATACTATCTTCTTGCACACCTAACACTTTTCCTAACCCACACAAAGGCAACAAAGTACGAAAACATTTTATCAGTATTTTTCCAAATTTGGGATGACAAGATCAATCATCTAAACACAATTTCTCCTTTATTTTCTTGACAAGGGTATTATGAGTAAACAAAAAATAAATAATAATAATAAAAATTTATAATATATTTGGGTATTTTTGATGAAGATTGTAGTGCTATATATTAAAGGAAAAGATATAAAACATTTTTCTATAATGACTTTTTTGGAAAAGCGGGAAAAATTGAATGGTTTTCAATCAAATTATATACACGAAAAGAAAGAAAATCTTACTTGAGAGTCAATATCGAGAGAGGGAACTATTATTTTCTCCAATATATTTTAGGAGAAAGAAAAATGCAAATATTCACATCCATTGCATGAAAAGAATCGCAATATCTAATTAGGAGGTTAGAAGTAAATTTAGAGGTAAGTTTGATTAAGTATGATTCAAAGTATTGGACCAAAGAGAATTTATTGTGTGAGTGAAATGAAAGAAGAAGATAAACTAAATATATTTATTTTATCTTAATATTTATCAACGAAGTTACAAAATATTTTTTAAGTGATAACAAGACACTATGAAAATTGACATTAAGATTAGTTGTTGGGAAGAAGAATGCACAATCAAATTATTATTCACTTGTATTGACCAGAAAACAGCAACATCTGCAAATAGTCTTTTTGTTCCTTTTTGGCGGGAAGCAACCTCAATATTCCAAAAATATGCATAAGTGCTTTTAAATATTTGGCTGACTGTGTGTACGTGTAAAAAGAAGAGAGGTTGCATCCTAAACCGTCAGAGCTAACGAGGTTTTAACTTTTCACATGGGGTAGAACGTACCTTAGGGTTATTCACCGATGTTACACGAAATGTCCATTGACAAAAGCAAGAAATTTTTAATTGCAACAATATATTTTTTTATTCTTTTCTTGATATCACATAAAGACAAAGACAGCGACATCTAAGAGAAATTCCTTTGAAGAAAAATTGAATTTTCTAGCGTAAGCAAGACATTTTTATTACTCTAACTGAAAAGATAATGTCATTTGAGGAGGGGTCATCGAAGACTGGAAGTCGATATCTCTTACCGTTTAAGCTCCAGAACAGTGAGAATTTGAAAAAAAAGTCGATTATATAACTGCTCTCTCTTTGAGTTCGAGCAGTAAAAGAGAGCAATTATATACAATCCCATTTTTTTTAAACTTGTAATAGGTCTATAGCTCAAATGCTAGGAGATAGTGATGTTCAGTGTTTGGTGACCCCTCCGAAACTGTGTTTCTCTTTAAGTTTTCTCAAAATTTGTAATAATTTTTCTCCTATTATCGGACATGTTGCGGGAGTGGTTTAGATGAACATTTCGTCTATAAATAACCTTTTCAATTGTTCTGTAGGGCTTATTTTTCAATGAATTTTGTTAAAGGACAATGGGCAAAGTGGTCTATGGTGCGACCACCAATGAGACCTATATCATTTAATAGGTCATGGAATAGGTAACAACTTTTGATCCGGGACCAAAATTCTAAACCATGGGGGAAAAGTTCTAGAGCAAAAAAACGGTTTTCGTTGAAGAAAAATAATCTCTTATACGACATGTGCGCATTTATACTGTCTTTTTTAGGGAAATACATAAACTGCAACATAAAATGTATTAAATGACTGCATATTCTCGAAATAGACAGAAGGGCATACGTCTTTACAATGCATAACATGCGTAGGAGGACATTGAAACATAAGGGATCAAAGTCAAAACTTGATACCTTATATCACAGAGATTTATTAAGCGAATTTAATCAATGAATACTCAATCGAAAGATCTCGAAAAATCCTATAAAATGGCGGTATAGATAAGTTTACAAGTCGACGACAAGAGACGCTCCAGGTTATCAAAGTTTTCGATTAACAAGAAATGTGTTAAGTTTCGAAACTATTCATCCGATTATAATGATCTTATAATATGTATGTCTCATACTTTTATAGGAAGAGATATGACCTTATTGTATTCATCGATTTTAGTAGAATCATTACATATTTTGATTTATTTTTCTAACTGTGATTTATTTATTTATTTATTTATTTTCTTTTGAAATCGTAGTCAGATTTTATAAGGCTGAATAGCCTTCCAAAAACCTTGTTCACATGCCGAGTTTCAGCTTTCTACCTTTTCTCAGAGAGGAGTTATAGTGGAAAAAGTCCTCATTTTGTATGGGGACTGATGGAAGGTGTGGTAAGGGAAAACGTATGTATTCACGGATAAAGAGCCTTCCATTACCCTTGATCCTATGCCATGTTTCTGATTTCTCCTTCTTTTTACAGAAGAGTTATAGTGGAAAAAGTCGCTATTTTGTATGGGGGCTACAAGAACAAGTGGCGGATGAAGGCCCCTATATACATGATTAAAAAGCCTTTCGTAAACCTTGATCCCATGCCGAGTTTCAGCTTTCTACCTTTTCTAAGAGGGGAGTTATAGTGGAAAATGACCACATTTTGTATGGGGGCTATTGGAAACAGAGCTGGGGGGAGGGGGTAGTATCCATGGATAAATAGCTTAAGTCATACATTGACTTCATACCGAATTTCATGAAGATCCCTTTAGCTGATGTTGAGTAATTCAACGTCAAAATAGTATTTTTTCGAAAGAATAAAGGTGTTTTTACAAGGGCTTCCGGTGGATATCGTCCTGGATCTCGGTAGTTTTTATCCTACGCCATTACCTATAAAATGCGCCTAGTCCCATCTGTGGTCGCCACATAAACCAACTCCCATACATTTTTGCCCAATGTCCTTTGTAATTTTTAGAAACGTCTTGAAATAGTAGTCCGGCTACACTGGTCTCAATTGGTAATGATTCGGTTTAATATCCGTAATTGATTTATTTTTTCAAATATTTATTTACTGGGTAAAAAAAATTGTATATATACAGTTGACTATAAAATATCTTCTTGAGATACAATTTTGTTCTTCCTTATACGTAAGGTGGGGAAAAAGACAATTTTGTTGCAAAGGAATTTATTTCACAAGAAATTTATTTCAATATTTCATTGGCCGACAATTTTTACCGTGTATTTGTCATGAGCTAAACGGTATGAGATATCAACTCTCAATCTTCAGTGACCCCCTCCTTATAAGTAAACATTATCTAGTGGTTTCTTTTCCTATTTCATAAAAACACATTTTTTGATTTATTTTGAAAAAGTCTTTAATGACTTCTTTCATTTTCGTATTTAAAAAATAACCAAAAATAACAAAAGATACATTTCGTTCATGTATACCAATGGCCTCAATTGATACCTTTCTACCGATTTTTGTGTCCAATGTTTAAGATTTTACTAAAATTATTTCACGGCCAATATTGATTAACGTTGTTAAGGTTATTTAAATAGATAGTAATTGCGATACATTACGCAAAAACTGTACGAAAAATAATTCACAGAATACCCTATCTCGTGAGTTCGAGCATTCTGCAGAAGCTGGGAGGCTTTGTCATTCTATTTTGAATAATTATTTATTTTTTATTACACAGAAAACACTAATATTTATTTGAAAATTGAAAAGTCACAAAAGCTTTGAGTCTAGAAGGATTGAACAACTATACAATTTTCTTCGTTAATTTGCAACTTCTTTTCATTCAAATTGAGTTTAAATTAATTCAAAAAATTTGGTATTGATACTCCACTCAGCTGTAAGTCACGCCTCCAATTATGTTGTAGTAATAGTAAATATTATGAAAATTATTGATTTTAAGCAACAATTCTCATTTTAATTACCCTATTCGAGATGCCCAACAATATTTCAGAATAAGAATTGAAAAAGGGGATTTACGTACGACAAGTGGGCGTAGCTTCTTAATGAACAGATATAATTGAACAGAAATGAATGGCCAGGTGAAACTTCCGCCTGGATGCAGATTCACCAAATTTTCTCTTTACGTAGCACCTTTAATAGACCTGTAGGATAGTTGATAAAATTTAGAGCGCCGAGTTGGGAAAATATAGATGATCAGTGGGCGTGACTTCTAAGTGGGTGTGGCGTTTGAGCAATTAAAGCAAGAATTGAAGCTTCCGAGTTAAAATGACAAAGCCAAATTATTACTTTGCTCAACATCTTCAACGACCCAGCACCAAATTATTACTCCAACTAAATATTTACCTATCCCTGGAGCAAGATAATAGACCAAACAGTGTCTTAAATTTGAATCTTAATGGCTCCGGGCGATTTTCGATTACATCCAATGCTCAGTCTATTGAGCATTTTTGCATAGAAATATAGTCAAAAACATGTTACCTAAAATTGGCTCAAGTAATACATTTGTTACAACACGATTAAAAATGCTTTTCTGTTGAGAAGCGAAATTTGAAAATACATTATTGTTTACAAGCCCAATGAGCACTTTCTGACCAATTTGAAAATCTAACTAAATATCGTCGAAATATTTTCAACTAATTTAAGGATTTCGTTTCAAATTATTCTCGTCGATCTGAACAAATCTTGCTTTTTCGGGGTCTCTGAATTCATGAATATGCCCCAGTATCGTAAGGGATCCCAGGGTTACCAAATGTTTTTAAAAATTTCATCCAAACCATCCAACCAAAAACGTTCCCATGGATCTTGGAGGAAATTACGTTTTCAGCTTGTGAATAATATCCTAAACAGGGAGGTGACATTAGATCTGAAAAATGCGACCAGTTTCAGTGTAAATGTTCTCCTGTTTTCGTATACATTTCACGAGATATCTCCAAAGCTACGTAGGCTGTCAATTTGGGGTTTTCGGTTGCCTATTTTATATTAAATTGGCTTTTATTTTGTATTTGCAGTTTTTGCTAATTCATTCTACAACGACAGAAAACAGATAACAAACTCAAAAGTTTTTTCGGCACGCTAAAAACATATGGAAAACATAAGAAACGTCATGCCCCTGATCCTAAATATGTTCTTAGATTAAAAAGTCTTTACACGGTATAAATCCTATTTTATTCAGATTTTAATTATTTTGGGGTAGAAGTGAAATACTTGAGTGGTTCTATTAAGAGCTCAGACGACATTGTAGCTATTCCTTGAAATAAGTATGGGTTGACGTTTGGTATTTCGGGACACTTTTTAGCACTTTCAAATTTCAATCAGCCAAATGACTTCTCAAATTATTTTTGTCTTTGTTGACACAAATATTTATGTTCCTTATTCTATCCAGAATCAGATTCTTAGTGAAAAATGTTGAAAAATGCATAATTCTTTATTTAAAGTAGCTAAAAATGTAAAGAAGTAAGAATGGTGTATTTCGGGACAATTTGGTATTTTGGGACAGACAAATATCGCTATTAAGCAAATAAATGTCACTGAGTGAGCCTGATTATTTACCTTTAAGTAGAAGGTCTAAACTTCACTCTTTCATTAAAAAAATTCTGTTTAAATTTCACTTGTAATGTGGCTTATATCAAAAACAAACTCAGCACTGTTTGTGTTGACATCTGCAAAATTGACCACACTGAAGGTTTTGTAAAAATTGGAATGTGATACTCACAATTCACGCGTATTTCACGCTTTAAATTAAATAAAATTTTAGAAGTTTCATGTTTGTCTGATACGTAAAGAGCTTAAAATTTCATATAAAACTTAAAAATAAAGCGTGTCCCGGATTTAAATCCAAGAAGACAAATGACTCTCATTAAAAAACTATAGTACATATAAAAATACTATTTATATTTCTTGAAAGGGTATTTCATTGTGATTCAACTCCACTTCATGGTTTTTTATTCAAGCGGTTTCTCCGTGAAATCTTCGAACCATCTTCTTTACTCCCCTCCGAAGGCTCTGGACAAGGTCGTCCCCACGATCTCTGACGACTTTCTTCCACCTTCGTGCGAAGTTCTGCAAATCTTTGGCTGGATTAGCCTTCTTCTTCAAGTCTCCTTTCAAAATTTCCAGTATTTCTCAATGGGGCGGACTTCTGGAGTGCAGAGCGGCTTGACCTTCTTATCTACATATTTGACATTGTTGTTGGCAAACCATTCCAGGGTGGCTTAGAGAGAGGAGGGATGCCGTGGCTTTGATACAGGGGCAAAAGTCGTTTTTGGAGGCACTCTTTAATGTAGATATCCGCGTTCATCGTCCCTGTCATGAAAAATTTTTCGCTGCGACGTCCACAAGAGCAGATTTCCATCCAAACTACATATTTCTTCGGGAACTTATCGCACTCTTTGAACCTGTACTTGCTGGATACACCCGTACGAGTCTTCGCCGTGTAAAACTGTTGGTCAGGAAACTGAGTAAATATTCACCTTTTACGACAGTTTCGTCGTCCATCAAAATGCATCCTTGAAAGCCTTTCAAAACTCGATCACTCAGATTTCTCGACCACGTTTTGGCACTTTGCTTCTGCTTGTCCGTGCGATGGGGAGCAGCTTGAGCCTTTTACGTTATCAATCCGTTATTCTCTTTGATTCTCTGCATTAAGCTCTTGGAGACACCCAGCTTTTTGCCCACATCTCTAACTGAAAGGCAAAGTTGCTTCTGGAAGAGCGCCAACACTCTCTTCTCCATCCTCTTGTCTACAGCTCCAGGTTTTCTGCCACATCCTGGCTTTCGAAAAACAGTCTTGAGTTCCTTGAAGCGTAATATAACCACCCCCCCGAGATTAAGAAGTTACATTGTTATGAAGATTTTTTTCTCTCTTCAAAAAATTTCGTTATTTTTTAAGCACCCATAAAGTACCCGTCATTGCTCAGAGGTGGCGCTTAGACAGGGATGTAATTAGGGGTAATTTTTTTTTTATTTACGTAATTTAATTTAATTTAAATTTATCTTTGTTTCTCAATGTAGTTAGTTTTTAAAAATTATAGAATACAACATAAAATCACTCCATTTTGACAAATAAATAATAACTAAAAGATCAACTTTAACACTTTAAGGATTTGTATACTTTTCTTATTGCTATTATTACGGTTTCTCTATATCCAATAATTTTTGATTTATTTCCGATATTTAAAGTAGCAATAAATTACAGGATGCATACGAAAATATAAAATAAACTAGGGGCATAGCTTTTCAACTAACTTTTAACCCTTTAAGGACGATTGGAACACCAGTGTCCCAAAAAGAAAATAATTTTTTCTGACTACCTAAAGTTATTTTTTTCTTATGTCTGTACATAATTGTAAAGTAGAAGGTTGAAGGAATCTAGAATATTTTTTGCAACTCTCTAGCTATTTGCTACATAGTTAATATTTAAGCTCAAAAATGGCGAATTATTCAATTTTCAAATTCATAATTGATTTTATTTATTTTTTATACTTCCAATTTTTTTTAAGCAGAACCCTTTTGGCAATAAAAACTACAATACTCATACGTAATATTTTTCATTAAAGCGAAAAATATTATTCATTGGTATTGTCAGAAAAATTACTTAAATTTTTGGGCTATTTTTGTCCCTATCGTTAATAGAAGCACAAAATACACCGAATCAGACTCTGTTGAACTTTCCAAGGTTAGACGTAAGACTTATCATTGATTATGTTTCTCAGTTTAATTCTTATTGTTGATTTTCAGTCCGTAAAAAGGGTCTCATCGTTAAAGGGTTAAATATCAGCATAAAGTATTGCATTCACTATATGCTAACGAAATACAAAACCAGTAATAATACAATCATAATCCTTAGATGATCAGAGTTTGTTTATTTGACAGTATACTTACTTTATAAATCTATCACATTTATTTAATTTGTAAGTTGTAACAGGTTCTTGATCGTGGCTCTATGTTCTAAAAAGGCTCTTTATTGTGACATGTGAGGAGAGAAACAATCACATTTAAGTAGTTCTGCATATTTCCATCAAAAAATGTGCTGAAGTATCATACCTGACAACGTAAGATTATATCAAAGATCCAAGTATTTTCCCAGCAATATACGAAAATAATGAATTTTGTTTTTTTCAATTCAATTCAATTTATTTTCATTTCATTTCGTCTTTTTGCCTCCTTTCGCATGCGTCCATCGCCGTCTTAGCGTTAATTCCAGCCTCGAGGATCAAACGATGGAAAAGTCCCTTCACAGGCTGTATGTTATCTCTTACAATGTTATTGTTAAAATTACAATCGTTCGTTCATCTGGTTTACCACTAAGGCTGACAGCTTCAAGCGATTAGCCCAGACTTCACGTTACTTAAGCATTACTTGGAAGCCTACACTTTGATCTTAGCCGTTAGGCCGAGAAGCGATAACTTGGAAGCCTAGAAGAGATAAAATTTTAGAAAACAAAAGTTGTAAAATTCTGTAAAGAAAATTTAGAGGCAATTAAACAAATAGTTATTTTGTATTGCACTTTGCTTTCGTAATATGCTTTCAAATTTTAAAATCAATTTGATTTATTTAATTTTGCTGACGATTTAAGAATTTTTTCTCAGAAAATATTCTTCAAAGTGTCCTTTAATATGCTTTATTTACCGTATAGGGTAAAGACTCATCATTTGGTCCAGTCTGCTTATAAGCATCGATGTTCCAAGTTTGAAGTGCGATATTTTCAATACTAATTGTTTTTTTTTTGTTACTCTCTTTTCAGAAGGGTTATTTAGAAACTTAGCAAGCTATTTATCGTCTTATTTTTACTAAAATTAGTTTTAATATGTTTAAAAATGAATTGATATGTAGAGGTGAATTTGACTCGAATTTTGGACAACTTGGTTATTAATTTGTCCAACTTGGCTGTAAATTTGGACAGCTAATCCGCCTCAACAGGATGCCCATTGTTCTTCATTTCATGAACCAATCTTACCAAGTCCTCTTCCTGTTCATGTAATGGAAACGTAGAATGTCACAAGAAGCCCGGAAACTTTCCATATCATTCATTAAAGTGAGTTGACTTCGGTACTCCAAGTACGTGCGGATTCACTCATTCCCTGGCCTTTCCGGGAGCCTTTCAAGGAATTTTTCACTCCATCTCTTTCGTAGAGATGATGCTCCTTTGTTTGTCCAGACATTTGTCCAACCTATAGTCATCACAAAAGCTGAAACTTCACGAAATTTCGAGAGAAAAACACCTATCCAAAATAAGGAGTAACACCTCTCTGGTAAATGTCTTAAAAAAATTTCCCATTTTTCATACGAAAAATCTAATTCACAAGGCAAATCTCACTTTAGTTCAAATGTACAAATCACCACTAACGTGAATCAACACAATATTCAATGAATATTCAATAATATCACTCAAAAAAAGCGAAAAAACATTGTTATTCCTTCACCACAGCTAAATAAGACTGAAGTAAACACGAAGTTCTGTCATATTTCTCATAAACAATTGCTCATACTGAATTTTCAACAAAGCAATTTCAACTCAAATCATATGCAAAATTTAACGTATTTAGTGTTAAAATCTTCCAGAAAGAACAAGTATTTAAATAGAATTCTTTATATTTAGATAAAATCCTTTCTTGCCTTTTTTCTCGTTTGTGAAAAACGGATATTTTTTCTTTTTTCTTTTGTTATTTAAAACTAATTAAACCATTCAGACGACACGTGTTCTCTGAACCAAGTCTGAGTGTAACCCCTCCATGCATTGGCACTAAACTCTGACAGATCCAGGCGATCTGAATGTATTCTGATTGATATGTACATACATCTACTAAAATTTTTTATGTATTAGCTGCCAATGTATTAGGAGTTGAGAATTTTAATAAATTGAATTGAATTCATTATTCATCAAATATTTGAATAAAAATCCATAATTTTAATCAATTTATTTTTAGTGTACAATTTTATCCTCAAAGTGTCCAAAATAAGAAACTGGACAAAATTATGAGCCTTTCCCCTAAATCTGTTAAAATTAAAAAAAAAAATCAGGGAAAATATGGTAATTTTAACATTCGGAATCTATGTAAATCCTCAAGTGGAGTCCCTCATTCTTTCGTCTAATCGAAATTTTATGCGTGTTAAATTTCTCGCATTAAAAATGTCTCTTATTATAATCTAAAAAAAAATTATCGCAGATAAGCAACTAGAATTTTTTGCGGAAAAATTACTTCTGATACGCCTGATTCGTACCTGGCAAAAGTGCCATTCGCGAAAATTTTCATCAACTCGATACACATTAAATCAAATTTCCTCCTGATAATTGATTGGCACTCAGGAAAACCCCAACAGAATCAAATTCTCAATTTAATGATGTTTCCTTAGAACTCTGTCGTTTCTGAGGTGCCATTGAAATAAAGAAACTATTCCTAATTTACCTGTGGAATGTAACTCCCAATGAATTCTGTCGTTGGGAAGTTTAGCAATTTTCCACGGAACACTTCATTTTTCCACACTGTTCACAATTGGTACACCTTCTCACACTTTTCACAAATCCTGTTTCACAGGTATTTAAGAGATTGTCTTGGTTTTTTCGATCACTTTTCACAATTTTCGCGAAGAGACACACTCCACCAAAATATTCACCGCGCCGGCTGTCAAGTGGTTGCGAAATTTTGCCACCAGTTGCGCTAGTGATGCGCAGTGTAAATGTGCTCGCGAGGCGCTCACGGTGGAATTTTGAATTCTCTATAGAGAATTTGCTAAAATAACGGTATTGACAGGGGGGTGAATATAACCCTTCGCACCGTGGATGGACACTTTCCGGTGATCCTTCCGATTTCAGAATAGCTCGCTTTTGGATTCTTTAGGTACGTGTCCACGATAAATTTGGGCAGGTTCTCCATTTTTATCACTTTTCTCAGTTAAAACACAACCTTTTTCAATATTTTTTTTTTTTTTTTCAGAAATGAAAAGCTGACGAAATTCTCTTGAAACGTAAAAAAATAAAACAAAACTCAATTCCTATTGTGACTAACTTCATGTCGAAAACTTAGAATTTAAATCCGGGACACGCTTTAATAAGAAAACAAATATTTAGAGGATTTTTTATATGTCCAGAAATATCCATATTATGATCCGAAAAGCACTTTGTCCAGAAATACCACACGTTACCCTATCACTCTATGATACAAGCATAGAGTGGAATTGCATACTCCCAAGCCTTTTCGACAATCATTCTCAAGATAAAAAGCTAATCCGTGGTGCTTCTACCAGGTCTGAAACCGCATTGTTCCTCACCCAGTCTGGGATCGATTAGGGTAGAGTAAGCCCTTTTCGCCACCTTAAGGTTTTGTACCCTTGTAATTCTTACAATTTTTGTCGAAATAAAAAGAAATTTTCTGTACAAGTGCTTTGAAGCATTGTCTCTCTAATGAACCAGGAGACTTTCCGGGAATTTTTGGGCATCTAGTTGAAAAAATACATTTCCTGCAACAATACATGTTTCAGTACTTTTCGCCACTTTGTAAACACTTTTCCGCCACTGTGTAAGCACTTTTTCGCCATTTGTTTTTAATTGATTTTTAAGAAACAGCAGCTTTCGAAAACCCGAAAAGTACATTGCACAGTAGTTTTCTTATTTAACACCTCAATTATTAGAGTATTTCGAATGATTTTTTGCACATTTTTTGTTTGCGACAAAAATCAATTGACAATTACGTCTGTTTCAACTAAATTCCGCGAGGTGCGCCACTTGTAAAATGCTTGGAAAAATGAGTGGCGAAAAGTATTTACAGAACCGAAAAAAGTAAGCCCTATTTCACCACATCCGTATTTCTTTATTTTTTTGGAAAACATTATTAAATAATGATATTAGAGCGAAGCTTAGTTAATAACAAAGTGACTTTCAGTGAAAAAATATCAAATACTGTACTGCAAAAACATAAAATATTGCAAGACAATTTGTTTGAGCGTTGACAAGTTTATTAAGAACTCCATATTTTTTTGGTGACTGTTCACCTTGTCGACAATTTCTTCAATTAACTTGCAAATAATCTAGTCGGTGGAGCACCAGTTATGGTTTTCTGATTCGTTGGACTAGAGGTTACGAAGTAATAGTCATTTCGTAGTTCCATGAGCTCATAATTCCCTGAAAAAGTGATTTTATTTGTAGGTGGCGAAAAAGTGCTTACTGGCGAAAAAGTACTGACTTTACCCTACTTCTCTACATCTTCTCTCAAAGACTTTGGCATATAACTTGTCAGGCTAACTCAAAAGGGAAATTCCCCTGTCTTTCTAATATTAGATTTTGTACAATTTTTCTTTAAAAAAATTAGCATAAATCCACTTTTAATCCAAATTTAATGATTATAGAATAATTAGGTTTCAACAAAAGACTTTCAAGCCAGTAAAGATGCTTTTCTTTGGTAAAAATTCCCAAAAGGTAAGCTAAATTTTAGTGTTCTTGAATTATATTTAATGTTATGTTTTGTATTTATTTATTCAAAATTTGAGAGGGAGGGTAACGGCGCCTCCCTGCTCATCTTCGCTACGCCCTTGTCTACTTGCAAATTTCACTTTAAGCCACATTATGGTAAGAAAACAACCAAAAATTCTTCAGAATGAATACTTAAATAGAAAGTCCTCGTTTATCGTATTTTTTCTGAGTCGTCGGCGGGTAATTTTTGAGTAATTATGACGCATATATAGTCACAAAATAATCAATATTTTATTCCTCACTTTCTATAATCCGACGCTCCAACACCCATCCAACGAGCTATTCCTTTTGGAACACTGAGTACAAACATCAAACAATAATTTTGTTCCAAAATGTTACTTGGGAATCTTTTAAGATCATGGGTATAAATTGAAGTTTTGGAGCTGTTTCACTTCTTAAAGGCTTGCGCTTCCAATGGTGTTTTGGTAAAGTACAACTGGTACTTTTTGGGATGATTTAAAAGTACATAAAATGTAAGTTAGTATATCGTGGGGGCGTGGTCTATTTTTCATGGGCGGTTCTTTCGTGTTCTGTTAGATATTAAAATAATGGGGTTGATAGGGTGCATCTCCCTATTCAATATAATAAATAATTATATATTTTTAAAATTCTTTTTGCTGTATATTTCCAAACTGTTAAAGATTTAGTAAAGTCAGACCAAATCTTGGACAATTCGTGTAATATGAGCGATAACCCTCCGATTTCCTCAAATCATTACATTAAATTAATTTTGATATTCTTCTTTATATCAAAAGTTACAAAGAGGTTTTCAAATGTACATCTCCAATACTTTTATTAAAAAGTTAATAAATAAAATGAATAAATCACGCACCTCTAAAGGTACGTTGCAAAGGTTATCTACTTAATGGAATGGCACTAAAAGCACCTGCAAAAATCCTGTTGAACTTTAAAAAAAATTTCTAAATGTTGCATTACTGAAAAAGGAGATAAAAAAGAGCAAAAATATGTAAAATTAAAAGAAATATATAATAAAATATTTATATAAAATACAGAGAAAACCAACACTTATAAATGTACGAATAAAAAACAAAATACAGTAGAAAATACACACAGGTAAAAGAAAACAACAAAAAAAACTTGAAAAGGGAATAATATTGAAATAAATTGCTTTTTATTTGGTTTATATAGTGTTTTCTTTGATGATCCTTTAGACTGGGAAAAGAAAATATTTCATAAAATAATATATTACATTTTAAATAAGAAATTTGAATAATAAATTGTTGCATTAAATGTAAAAGGATACAATATTTAAAAGAAAAACGCATTTTCCTCTAACAAAATGTTATAAAAAAATGAGAAATAATTACAAATGAAAATAAAACTCAATGTCAATTAATATACTATAAATGTTTCATGAAGTAAAATAATGACAAAAATAGTTCGTAAATCAATGTACAATGAAATGAATAATTTAATTTTGATGTTTATTTTAATTATTCGTTTGTTGTTTTTTTACATAGAGAAAAATCCTGCATGTAAATGAAGTCTGTTGATGTGCGTAAAAGTTCATTAGTGGTTGTTTAATTTATTTAACAAGTTTAACAAGTAGTTATCATAGTACTTAAGTATAAAATAGAATTGAAAAAAAGAACCCATTTTTTATATGATAATTAAAATGTTTGGAAGATATTTTCCAGTTAATTAAAATGAAGGGAATAAAATAAAAAGTCTTATGGATGAATTTAAATAATGTATCAGTGTAATACTAAAAAAAATAGATACTAATCATAATATTAAAAATTTGAGAATTTCATAAAAAAACTCCTAATAGGATTTTTGTTAACCTCTTTGAGTTTGTTTTAGTCAATTTTCTTGTTACTTAGAAGTTCCAAGTTTTAAGTGTTATTTTTTTTTAAATTAATTTTTATAAAGAACCTCATAGTTAAAGTTACCCATTGCAAGAAACTATACACGAAGCTTTTTTTATGTTAAGACAAATATCTCATTTCACTTACTCCACATGCAAAAACAAGAATTCTAAGAACAGATTCCAAAGTGATTGCACAGAGTATTTTAACATGAAAAAGCATCGTATCCATAATATCACAAAAACAATAAAACAAAAAATAAAGTTTCATTGCATTAATAAGTATTTTTAAGGTAAGAATAATTTAAATAATCTAATTTATAATGAACTCCTGATATTTTTGTTCAATAACTTTGATTTCGTACAGATTTTTATATCATTTTTTTTTTTGATAATATGAATGTGTTTTGCTTCAGTAGTTGAAAGAAATATGGTAAGGAAATACCTTAAATGAAAAAAAACTAATCATAAGAATTTAAACAACGTCAAATTGCTGTGTGTTAAATTAAAAATAAATATAAACTATACTACAATATAGTTTATAATTTAAAATACATTATCAAATAAAATGCGTCTCTAAAAATAAAGGTTACTGACAAAAAAGGGAAAAATATATTGTTTTTCTTTCTTATTCTTTTTTATATTTTAAATAGGTTTTGAAATATAATTCTGTGGAAGGAATACAGGTAAGGTATATAAATAAAAAAGCGTTATCTTCGGACGACTGAATAGCTAGTAGTCTACTGCCTTAAATTTCCTGATAAGAGCCATGAATCAAATCCATCAGCAAAATTAAAAAAATGAGTTATCCGAAGCTTGAATCGTCTGCAGATAATCCGCTTTCCACTAGATAAAAATCATAATGCATAATAATTATGTATATGTTACCGTCCAAAAAAGTGATTAGATTAAACATTATCCATCATCTTCATTATTTTCAACCGCTTATACCTATTGGGGTCGCGGGCTCATGATATCAAGGTTAACAGCCATTATCATTCCTGTCGATCTTCCGCCAATTCAGGAATATGTTCGGGTTTGATACCAAGGCGCTCCAAGGCAAAATATTGAATTTGATTCAACCACCTTGTCCTAGGTGTACCCCGAGGGCGAGGTCTCCTCACAATGGCTTGCATATAGTTTTTCTTGGATTAAACAACAACGCAAAACCAAGTATAGGTATTAATCCAGATGAAGTAGGTGTAAATCCGGACAAAAGCGTTAATGACCATAATCTTTTGAAATTTGTGGATTTTTAAATTTTAATGATTAATTGTTAATAGTATTTGGTTTGATCTTATAAATCATTTAGTGCATTTTCATTCTCTTATTAAAAATAAGAGCGTAACGATTCAATGATAAAAGTGTTCTTTCCTTAAACGTTTTATAAAAAAAATCGAAAATCTGCTCAATATTTCTGAACAAAATACACATGACATGACTATACTTAAAATTTTTAAAATGGTATCTATAATACAAGGTTTTTAACAATCTCACTTATAATAATCCTAAAAAATCTCATGTCCTCCGATCGACCCCAAACTTTGCCAAAATGTGTTTCGTTCAAGGGTGAAAAACCTACGTCGATTGTCCGAAAAACCCACTCTTTTCATCAAGAAATCCGATAAACCCAAATATTGCTTCGCGAAACTCGAGAAACCAGAAACCTTTGTCAGAAAAAAATGGAAATAAGTTACTCCTTGGTTTCTCTACTAAAGAAGACTATTGTAAGTCTAAAATGTAGACTTTACAGGAGAGAGGTTTAAAGTTAAACAGCTAAACTTTATTTTTATTAGTTTCACTGCAATTATTAGATCTAACGGTATTGTTTATTGCGCCACTGAGATCCTTGGCAGATTACTTATTCGGAGCTGACTTATGGGGAGTCCCGAGAAAGTCCCAAGTCTCTATCTCTAACCGTTTAGGCTCTAGACGTGGTAATGGTCGGATACATAGACCCACAGACATAGGGGAAAGTACTCTTCTAAAAAAAAGCTAAAAAGCTCAAAACTTCCGATTTCTAAAATCCTACCAAAATACGACCCCTTTGGGGGATTTACGAGGTATGTTCAAAAAGCAAGGTGAAGTTTCACATTTCCCAGGCTAGACTCAGAGAAAGGCACGCTTGATATCAATCAACCATGAGCCGTGCTAAATGGTATCACGGTGTCTTCCTATTTAACAAATCCTTATATTGCCGGAAAATGTTAATCACGGACATGCTAAATGGTATCACACCATGTTACTATTTATCAAATGTCTATTTTGCCCCAAAATGTTAATCACGGACGTGCCGTGATCATGGCGTGATACCATTAAGCACGTCCGTGATTAACATTTGGAGGCAACCTAAAGATTTGTTAAATGGGATCACGGCGTGATACCATTTAGCACGTCCGTGATTAAAATTTTGGAGTAAGGTGATCGTGATAAATACTAACAAAATATCACGTCGATAGTCACGGCCGTCCTTGATTTTTCTTTCTAAAATATCACGTTTGTTATCACGCGTGTTGCATTATAGCACGTTTGTGATAAAAACTGGCTTTTCCGAAACGTGATGGCTGTTGATTGGCTGTTTTAACACGTCCGGTGTGTTAGCATTTATCAATTTTTGATTAATAGAATCATGTTTTTCTCTGAGTGTACGCACATTTAATTTTCGATTTTTCTTTTTAATTATCTTGGTGGACATGTCCCCAATAATGGCAAGACCAGCCCTCTTGCACTTTTAGTTAGTCTTTTATATAAATGTTAGACCTGTTTCGATGTATACTTAAGCTTAACGGCATATCAGCCCGTACATTCTGTGCAATTCTTTTTGGATGTTTTGGGCATAAAACTTCTGGTAGCGAAATTTGCCAGAATTGATCCTCAGAGACCATTTCCTCTTCCTAGAACTGAAAAGCCTCGTGAAAAGGAGATAAAGACCCCATCGTCGAAAGAGCTCGAAGCCATATTAAAAAGTGCATATTAAAAGGACTTCGGGCATTGGAAAAAGCATAAGCCGAAGAGCATTATTATTTGAAATTGATTACTTTAAGGGGAACCAAATAGAGTTTTATGAATAAATAGTACTGCTCTCTCTGTGAAATTCGAGCAGTAAAAGAATCTTGCCGCTTAAAAAAATAAAAAAGACTGCTCTGAAAGCTGTTATCAGGTCTGGTAGAGTTTACTTTAACTTTAGGTACCAATTAGCCGTTCGCCAGATTATCGGAAAATATAATTAAATTCTCTTTCTCAATGCATCAAAATCTCAAAGTAGCAAAATCTTAATAAATCTTAATAGTCCCTTGAAATAGTGAGAGTGATATCTAGCAAATTTAATTTTTATTGATAGTTTACTGAAAAAAAAGCTATCTAAAAATATATATTTTGTAATGTTTGCCGAAATAATACAAGAACAGCACATTTGTTTAAGTCGCGGTGCAATATCTGTAAAATTTTTAGAAGGAAAAGTAAAAAATAGCTTCACTTTTTATTAGGGTAAATTGATACAAGTTGGACATAGTGTTACAAGTTGGACAATTCGCCGGTACAATTTGGACATGGCTTTTTTCTTAATAAATACAGTACAAAATTTGTTTTTAAGTACAAGGGAACAAATTATAAAACTAAAACTAAAGCATTAAAAATTTGCAAATAAAAATGAAGTACTAAATTTATCAAGAAAAAAGCCCTGTCCAAATTGTACCAGGCTTCGACTTTTTGGTCAGTAAAAAATTATATTTGGTCAGTAAAAAATCAAATGTGGTCAGTTAGAATTAAAATATGTCCAGTAAAAAATAAGGAATCTGGTCAGTAAAAAACAAAATTTTATCAGCATATATTTTGGTCAGTAAAAAAATCAAATTTGGCCAGTAAAAAATCAAATTCGGTCGAAGAAGAGTCAAACTTGGTCGGTAAAAAGTCAAATTTGGTCAGTAAAAAATAAAATTTGGTCAGTGAAAAATCAAAATTGATCAGTAAAAAATTAAATTTGATCGGTAAAATATAAAAAATGGTCAGTAAAAAATAAAGAACTTGGTCAGTAAAAAATCAAATTTTCTGCGCTTCGGGAAGATATCTGTATCGCCTGTTGAGGCAAAGGGAAATTTTCTGTGCTTTGGAAAGTTATTAGTAGCACCTGTTTAATTTTTGTACAAAATTTAGGAAAGACGAAATATGAAATACAAATGGTAAAATACGAAAAACAAAATGTGCAATACTTTTTATCCGGATATGCAAAGTTTTAACTTTTATTGATCTCCTTTTAGTTTTTTATTGACTAAATTATTATTCACTGATCATATATAATTTTCCATTGATTAAATTTCACATTTTACTGATTTAGAAAAAAAATACTGACCAAATTTGATTTTTTATCGACCAAATTTGACTTTTCTCCGACCGAATTTGATTTTTTACTGACCAAATTTTTATTTTATACTGACCAAATTTTATTTATTACTGACCAAATTTTATTTTTTACTGACCAAATTTGATTTTTACTGATCAAATTTGACTTTTCACCGAACAAATTTTATTTTTACTGAACAAATTTAATTTTTTCCGATTTTTTTTTAAAGTTTTTTACTGACCATATTTTATTTTTTAATGACCGAATTTGATTTTTTGCTGACCAATATTTTATTTTTTAATGACCAATTTGATTTTTTTACTGACCAAAAAGATTTTGCCATTGTACCATTATTGTCCATCTTGTACCACTTTACCCTAGGCCTGATTGACCCTTGAATAAAATACACTTCGTAGTTTTATATTAATCTTAAATTAAGATATTAAGAGGACGCTTATGTAGCAAAATCATGCATAAGTGATGTAAAAATATGAAGCATGAAGCATATGCATTACGGATATTGCCTACCTTTCGGGAATTATAAAAGCTAATAACCCATGTAAGCACATTACTTACCAGAACAAAACGATTAACACCTTCAAATGATTGCAATCACGCAGAATCCTTACAAATGTCCTTGTCTGTATTCCCGAATTAGTCCTTAACATCAAAAAGATAGCAAAGACGCAGACAAAGCAACGTGAAACCCATCTCTTATTTTAAGAATGATCCGCACAGTGCTGAGTAAAAGAATTCAGACACATTTTATTTTGCATTTTTGAGTAGATTTTAATTAGCCCCATCATATCTTTATTTTTTTAATGTATATTGTTAATTATGAAATAGATTATCTTCACACATTTATTAGCAAATGGGTTAGGTCTTTCTATTCACAGAACTCCATTCTCTTTTTTTTCTTTCTTTTTCTTCAATCATTCCTTCAATTGCCAATCGAACAATACATATTTGATGTTTTTTTTTTACCACAAATAAAGCTCTAAAATCTCTCACTATTTCTTATCATTTCTCGGTCCCCAACCCTTCTGTACCGCCTCAATTCTTTATTTTAAATTAGTTTTTTTTTCTTAGTCTCTTGCATATTTACAGTGCCATTTCTATCTTGATTTCTCTTTTGAGGATTTTTTCCTCTTTCGTTTTTTTTTTTCTTCTTAGCTTCTCTCTTAAGTGTTTGGTATTATTGCATCCAAAGGATATCAATGGAAGGTGTGCAGTGTCGACTTTTGATTCACACAAATTCTCCCTTTCAGCTTGGGGCAAAGAGAAAAAAAATATATATATTTAAAAGAACTACACAGAAAAGCTTAAAATTATGTTTCAATTAAGAATTCAGAACCAGAAGTCTTTTCAAATTGTGTGAATCGTTGAATAAATTTTAATTGTGTGACCTATTTTTTTTGTTCATTCTTCGTTAGTTTTTTTTCTTGCAAACGAAAGAAAATTCAAAATAAAAATCTTTTGCGATTTTTCTTTAAATTGGTTTTTCCCATGTAAATTTATCACAGTTTCTTTTTTTTTTACTCATTATCATTTTTCTTTTAATATAATACATTAATTAATATTGTAATTAATTTGAGTAGAAGATTTGGAAAATCTTATAGCAATCAACGTGTGACAAAAGAGACAGATTCCTTTATTAATTATTTTCCATTATTCATTTTGCTGTTTTATTTATTTCTTTTCTCACGTTCACTCCCCCTGTCCATGAGTATTTTTTTTTTGTTTTCATTAAGATGAAAGAGATAAAGATACATTTGATTTTCTTTTCCATCTTCATCCATCCCTTTATTTCGCCATTTACTATCAGGATATATATTTTAAATCGCTTTTTTTTAGGCTGAGAGATTAAGGAAAACAAGAAAATAAAAAAGGTCTCAATATTTTTTTTGAATAAAGGGCTCTACACATTGGGAGCAATTTTCGTCAAAAATCGCATTTTTGACAGAATTTTGACGTTTCTACATACAACAGTACGGACGACTTCCTTCAAAAGAGCAATTTTTGACGAAAACTTCTTACAATGTGTGGACACCATAAGTGATCTAACATTCAATTTTTAAATAAAGAAAATATAGAGTAAAATTCGTTTTACAAATTTTGTAAATGAGAAAATATTCACGTTAATTAAAAATTTCATCCTATAAAATAATTTAGAATCGTCCTGTTCTCTGATTGGCTAAAGCCTAAAAGCTTTCAAATTCCAGCCAATCGGAGAGCGCCTTAACGTCGTTATCGCACTTGCACATTAAAATTTTAATGTGATTCACATTAATTGTCGCTTGTGAGCGTCCAAATATGTTATTTGTGTCTTTGAGTCACTTAATATTCGGGGTTTTTCTATCTATTGATAAAGAAGTGGACTTGGCCTGCAAAAATAAGTTTAAATTTACCCAAAAGTATAAATATTTTTCACATTAAAAAATTAAAGAGAAAATCGCATTAATTTTTCGCATTAATGCTATAAATCAATTTATATCAAATTTTGCGGGCCAAGTCTACCTTTTTATCAACAAATAGATCAAATTTTGAATATAAAATGATTCAAACACACAAATAACACATTTGGACTCTCACCAGCGACAATTAATGTGAATCATATTAAAATTTTATTGTGCAAGTGTGATAACACAGTAAAACTGTTTCTAAATAATACGTTGAAAGAAGCTTCAGTTGGTATTCAGATAAATAAAGTATTTAAATTCACAAAATAGTTCCCTCTCATCGCGTTATCTGATAGGTCAAAACCTCAAAGCATTTAACTCTTTCGCGTCACACTTTTATTCAGCAGATGAATTCATGTAAAATTGAGTTTTTCCTAATGCTTTATGATCAAATATAATAGTTCAGAGAGGAAAAAAGTTTTCCATTGCGTGAAAACTCGGAAAAACCCCGGGTCATATATGACCCTATTGTCCTCAAGGGAAGTGTACATACCATTTTCAAAATTTATTTCACGGGCTTTTTAAGATTCTTTTTGCTTGAAGTTATTAATTTGGCCAAAACCATTGCAAACTGGATTGTTTTGATGAACACTGTATTCCTGGTATTCAAGGAATCTTCCTGGTAATCCCTTGAACAGTCCCTGTCACAATATTTTGAGTGGTATTTGGCAAAAAAAAAACTTATCCACATATTTATTCACTGAGAGAAATCCGAAAAAGTTAAATTAACATTCCAGAAATGTTAATTTTACCCTGCAGTATTGATCCGAAATCGGTGTAAATAATACCCTTTTTAGGTGTATTAGGGGTTAAAGTTATCCTTTTTTCATGTTAATTTTACCCTTTTTACCCTTGAAAAGGTGTAAAATTAACATTAAAAAATGTTGATATATTTTTACACCTAAAAAGTGTTAATGTTATGAGGAAAAAATGTTAATCGCACCCTCTTTTTTTTCTCAGTGTTCACACACAATACAATTGCACAATATGAGACGCTTGCAGAATACTCTAAAATATTGCAAAATATGTTATAATATATATAAGATGAAATGTCGAGGAGCAAGATGTCCCACCTGCATTTCACAAAGAAAAACAATGTCCCAACTACATTTCGCTATAGGTTTGGGATGAAAACACTGTTACCCTTGGGGACAATAGGGTCATGTATAACCCGGAAAATTCTACACGCTTTTCTGGAAAATTGAGAGTAGTTTATTATATCAAAATATGCAATATACAATCTTTCGATATTCTATTTTGTGTTTCTAAAGAACTCCTTACTGAAAAAAATAAATTAATATAAAAAAATTTGAAAAAGAAAAGTCATTTCACAAAGTTCGAAATTAGTGATTTTTGATCTCAAATATTTTCTTTTCCTGAATATCTGGAGTCTTGAGAAAATTAGCCAAGAATCTTACATCCTTCTATTATGATGTCGTGCACAAACCGATAGATTTCAATTAATGTAAATAGTCAAAAAAAAAAAAAGATTTTTCCCCGAGTCATAAATGACCCTAATGACGCGAAAGAGTTAAAGCTTTTAAAATTTGAGCCAATTGAAAGCCTTTATCACCCTGCCTAAAATATTTAAATAATGAAAAAAAAAATCATCATAAAAAACTTTAAATGAAGTAAAATTTCCCGATAATTTTCACCAAAGTACTGCTAAATCTTCTGCAGTCACAGAACCAATTCAACATCATAAGTTTATATTTGTCTTCTCCATAATCCTGTGGAAGTTAGATCACTTTTATGGTTTTATGAAACTAATTTATCATGAGCTTAAGCCCTACTTACGGAAATAATCAGTTGAGAAACTTTTAATCACTTCATAATTCTCACACTTTCAGAGAAAACTAAATTGTTAGCATTTAAAACAATAAAGTTTCTCTTTTATTTTGATTTCAGGAGAAAGCAAAGACAGAAATTAAGGATATCATAATGCAAGGAGCATTTCACTGGAAAATTACAAAACCCAAGTTGTACGAATGTTGCAAATTCTTTACAAATGTTTGCCTCAATTCTAAGATGAAGATCAAAATAAAGATCATAGATTGTTTAGGTCTTACACAATGAATTATTTATAGTAGGGGAAAGTAGTCTCCCTTTGAACGTTCATGCCTTCGAATAATGTGAGTTTTTTTTAATTTTCCCAAGAGACTTACACATAATTATCACGAAATTATCAAAAGTAATTGATGATAAGCTGACTAATAATTAATAAAAATATGTCAGTCTTTTAGAGAAAAAAAAAAGAAAATTCACATTATTGGAAGGTATGAACATTCGAAGGTAGAGTACTTTCCCCGTCTTTATGCTTACAATTTCCAAAATCAATTTTTTAAACCCTTATCAAATAGTAAATAACGTTCCCTATTAGGGCATTTGCCTCTTTCATTGTGTCTCGTTCTCCTATTTCATAAATAAATTAATTTTAGTTAGATTTTGAGGTTAAGTTTGACCTAACCTCAAAAAGAAAATCATATTATAAAATGGAAAATTTTCGAAGTTTTTGTGACACAAAATTTACTTAAAATCGAGAAATTTGTTAATCTTTTGTCATAATTCACAATTTAACAAACATTAAGAAACATTTTAAATGGTTTTAATCATTATTAGTACTTCTAGGTTAGAACGATTCGAAGTTTTCTGTCGTGATTATCCATTTAAAATTTCTATACACCGTAAATGTAAAGTTACTTTGCACTCCGAAATTGATTTTGCACCCCTGAGATCCCTGATTTCCGTAAGCATTTAAGGTTGCTCTCTAGAACATAGGGAAAAGTGGGACACCTTTTAATTGGGATACCTTTGAAATTGGAATTTCTAATATTTCCAAATAGACTTGAGACTCATTATGATGCAATTTAGGTTCACAATTGGTTTGCCAAGATAAATTACAGTCAAGTTCCTCAAATATGAACATTTGAGAGATATAGAATAGAACAATAGATGACATGTCTTACTCCCTCATCCTTCTCTATTTACAGTCGCATTTTAGGGTTGTCATATCGATAATATGGCGTTTCAATCAACTTTTCAAAGATTCTTTCAATCAAAGATTCTTTTTGCTAGTGTTTTTCACTGCAGTGATAGTTTCAGTGAGTGAATTAGACCTCCAGCTAGTCCATAATAGCTCGTTTATTGTTTCGTCGGCAACATTTTCCGAGAAAATTCAAGTTGCGAAGGCATGTACCGTCACATTCGAAGGCAAAAATTGCGCCATACATTGGACCAAATCGACATAATATTTTTAATTTCATTCTAAGAAACTAAGAACTTTTAAATCCTAAATTAGGTAGGTAAGCTCTTAAAGATCCAGAGATTTTATTGGTGCAGTGAAAATTAGGATTCATTGTCAATTTTTCGAGAAAAAATGTTAATGATTGAACTTAACTCGGTAGCACTAGGTGAAAATAATATAAGAAAATTAAGAAATAAAACGAAAATTCTAATTATAAATTGCAAAATTAAGAATTGCAATGAAAATGCGTAAATTAACGAAATACGGTAAATATTTTACTGTCAATGTGATTTTGCCCTTAAGCTTTCCTTATAACAGAATTGACAGGTACATCAAATAATATTATGAATTTTTTAATTTAGGTTTAAGGTAATCTAAAACTATTAAAATAATATATTTGACCAAATAATTTCTCAGTATTTTATTCATTCTGAAAATCTTAGTTTATTGCAAGGCTTCCAAGAAACCAAGAAAGGATGGGCAAATTAATCCCACATTTCTCCACGGATAAGACTAATAATCATCAAGCAGCAGGATACGAGCAAAGGAAACAACTTTTGTTCTGAGATTAGCACTGAAAATAAGAAAAGAATCAAGCAGAGCATAAAACTGAGGATTGTAAAGAATCCCAGGTAATTTCAGCTTGAGGAATAAATACAATTAATTTATAAAACTTTTTTTGTTATCTCTGTAACGGTATATCGTAGATTGTCAGTGTCAAAGGACGATTTGTAGAGGAAGACTAAGAATTAACAATTTTCCAGACATTCCTCATAAATTCTTGAATAATTTGTAAATCCAATAGAAGGATTGCATGTGACCTACCTCCTTGAATATCCTGATTCCTAAAATATAGTTAGTTTAAAATGAAGCTAACAAAATAATTTTTTTTGAATCCTTAAGCAATTTTCGAAAAATTAAAAGTAAAAGTTGTGAAGTTTTAGAAGAATATCGTTCAGAAGAAAATATCCCAAGGACCTAACAGCCCCTTTTCGCTTACAGCCTGGCTATTTTTAAATCATGTTCTAATGGTTAACCCGGATCTCCTATACGAACCCTTGTATGAACAACCCGGTAAAAACAGTGCCCATACAATCTTACCTATTCTCCTTCAACGGTTTAAAATTCTGAAATCTTCGTTCCAGTTCTAGATAGATAATCTTGAAGTATTTGAGATCTGCATCTTAAATAGGGAAAATCTATAAGATTCTTGATAGATTTGAAAGGGGTGGCAAAGCGTCCCAGGCTTTGCGAAATGCTCGAACTCGTAACTTAGATACGAGATCAAGTTGACTTCCGAAGACTCCAAGTCAATATCTTTAACCATTCAGCACTTTAATCTTAAATGTACAAAAGAAGGAAGTTTTAACCGTTTTTTGCTGACCAATTTTAATTTTCTGTTGCTTTTTTATCCGAATTTTCTTTTGAAATACTAATCTTTTAAATGAAAAGTGTAAATTTAAAATAAATTTACACGTCTTCTTTAGAAAGGTAATTTTTATGATCGTTTATCATGTACATTTTTTTTAAACAAGAAAGTTCTTTAAAGTTTGAATAAATTTAGAAAAGTTTCTTCACTACGTTATACTAAAAAAATCTAGCATCCTGTACGTTTTTCTTTTTGTAATTCGAGTTCATAATATTATTCACTTCCAAATTACTGATGGCTCAAAATTCCTTACATTGCGATCAAAAATTCTTAAGAAAAAAGAACTTTCGATTTCGATCGCTTAAAACGCTTCAAATGACGCAAAGAAAATAATTTTGTTGGAAAATGATCACATGGTTAATATACGAATTTTATCATAATATTACCATACTAACATGAATGTTTTTTTGTGTTAAAAACGGTACATTGATACACAAAAACACTGGTTTAAATTTCGAAAAAAAATAAAATCATATGATATTATTAGTAAAATAATAAAAGAAAAGTTGACTCTATCGGAGTCAATTTGGGTCCAAGTTTACTCTATCGGAGTCTGTAGAGTAAAAAAATAGCTGTTGACTCTATTGGAGATTGACTCTATCGAGGACCCACTGTATCACGAATATTTTTTGTACATCTAAAACAACTCAAATATTTTAAAGAAAAAAAAAACAGTTTTGAAAAATACTGTGAATATTCTGGAAATATCTATTCAGATTATTTTCCAAATATTCTGCAAATATCCTAAAAATATTCTTAATATCACGAATATTGCACAAATGTCTGAAATAATTCAAATATTTTGCAAACATTTCGAATATTTTAAAAATTTTACAAAAATGTTGGTAATACTCAGATTATTTTCCAAATATTCTGTAAATATTGTGAATATTTTGGAAATATTTATAGTACTTTCCAAATACCTTGAAAATACTGTGAATATTTTGGAAATATTTAGATTATTTTCCAAATATTCTGCAAATATCACGAATATTTTCTATTTTTTCCCAAGCATTGTGAATATTTTGCGAATATTGTAAATATTTTGTCATTATATCGCGAATATTTCGCAAATATCTAAAATAATTTAAATATTTTAAAAGTATTTTGAATATCTTGGAAATATTCAGATTATTTTCAAAATATTTTGCAAATTATATAACGAATATTTTGCGAATAGAGCAAAAATTTCAGCAAAAGTGTTTTGTTCCAGAGTGAAATGCCCCTTGATCTTATGCAAATTCTAACTTTCCTCAGTCTTCTCCGTAGCATTTATTCTGTTTTTTTTTTATTTTTGCATTTTTCAATTAATTTAAATAAACGGTTAATGGCGTGTCGATGTGTCAAAGGGTGGCAGATGACTTGGTCGACTATATGGTACCTGACCACAATTGCCATCTGGCTGCTTCGATAGTTGATCACTGACTGGAAATCTCTCTGCAATGTGACAAAACAGAAATATTTCGGTTTGTTTTCTTTTTTTTTTGAGAGCTTTTTTTTTTAAAGGGCTCCACCTACAAAGAGAAGGAGAAAGAAGAGAACAGAGCAAATAGTTGAAATTAGGTTGAGATACACAAGATGCAAAAAAAAATATTCGCAACAGTCATCAATCAATCAATATCCATATAAAAACATCACAAGTAAAAATAGATTTTTGTTTTTGGAAAGAAAGGAAATAAAACAACAAAAGTCCAATTTTGTGCAATTATTAATTGTTTTTTTTCTCTCTTTGTTTCCATTTTTCTCTCTCTATACATCATTTTTTCTTCTATTTTTTATCTCTTTGTTTTTATATGCACATAGAATTAAAATAATCATTTTATACTATATTTTTTTTTAGATAGATAAAAAAAGAATATTTACAAATTAAACAGATATTCATTTCTCTTACAATCATCATCTTAACTACATAAAGTGTAAATCTAAATTTAAAAAAAAAATATTACAAGAAGATGAGGGGAGAGAATGAGAAAATATTCCATTAAAAATCTAGCAGATTATTTTCTTTCAATTTTTCCAATTCTCCCTCCCATGCTCCTTTTCTCACTACAAAAATATTTCTTTCTTTCTCTTTTTTTTTACTCCATTAGCATCCACTAATATCTATACAATAAAAAGAAATTGATTATTTTTCTTGTCCAGCAAAAATACCTATTTATTCGTTATTTTTTTTAACTCTTTTTATTCATTTATTTTTTCATACTCTCTCACTCTCTCTCGTTCGATCAAAAGAAATAAAACAATAAACATAATTATCAGGAGAAAAAGGTTTTGAGAATAGTCAGTCTCGATAAATAAGAAAAAAAAAGAAACATATTCATTTCTATATATTTGTTCATCGTCACAATTAAATTATTTTCAAATAAAAATCTTTCCTATTCTTTTGCAAAACAATTACTTATGTAAAAAAAAAACAAAAATAAGTATCTTTTCACTTTCTTTGTGAAGAATATAAGAACGTTAATTGTTTTTTTCCTATAGAATATTATGTGTTGGTGAATATTCTTAAGTCAGAATTATTTTCAGAAGAAGAAAGATAAATTCACTAGAATTACTTGTTTGTGCTTAAAACTACTTTCACACGGAGATTGTTCTAAAGATTTTTTTCATCATATTTATAAATCATTATTAAATAAAAAAACAGGGTTATAAAAAATATATATAGAATAAAAAGTTAAAAGAATCACATACAATTACAATCGGACCTTCATAGGAATTCGGATAAAGATTATCAAGAAAAACTATCAAACAGCGCCATCTGTTGAAAAGCGAAAACTGCTAGAACGCGATCAAAAATTCTAAATTTCAAACCATAATGAAGACGACTTAAAAAAAATATTAATTTTTCTTTTAGACAACTTTAAAATAAATTAAATCTTTAAACTATCTCTCGCATATGGCTCAGAATGAGTTGCCGAGGATCTCAGTGGCGCAATAGCCAAGACCTCTGACTCGTGGGCGCATAGATCCCCGGCTTGACTCACAGTGTTATAAGTTCGAGTTCCGCCCGGTACAAAGATCTGAATGTATAGAAAAAAATATTTTCGAAAACTCTTTTCAAAAACTCAGAGAACATGGAAGAAGGATCCACCCTGCGAAGAATGCGTTCCTGGCCGATCTATGATCAGAAGATTCTTCCAACACGAGCACGTTTTTTAAGATTACATTGTAATAGGAATAAAGTATCTTCTCGATACGATTAATAGGGTAAAATAAGCTAATTCAAAACCTGCTCCAATTGGAGATTTTTCGCTGCTCCAAATGGAAACGTCACTGTTTTTATGACAAATACAGTACTAAGTTACTATATTCATAAATGTTCTATACCTCAGTTTCATTATTTAGTTAATTTTGCTCCAAATAAAGCGAAAATCCATTTAAATTCACAAACTTTAATTTGTTAATTTCTCAGAAAAATTAAAAGTGTACCTTTTCACCGTCGAATTTTTCATCGATCGACCATGCTTTCCAATGAAAAACACAATAAAGTGACTGTTGTTTATTCGTTTTGTTTAACATTTATGTCATATTTCTTACTAATTTCAGTTAAATTAAGTGATAATTTTCATTGTTAACGGTACGTAAAGTTTTCAAATGAAATAATTACCTATTTCGTGAACAAAAAGAGTTCCTCAGAAGTGTCTGCAAATGCTTCAATAGGAAACCCCGGAAATATGATTTTTTTTGGAGAGATGTTCGTATTGTTTTAGATGGGAAAGTACTCAATAAAGTTTTGGAAACCTTTCGTCGCGGTTTAACTTATACACTGTTTGTCTCCAATTAGAAAATTTCCCTTGTCTCCATTTAGATTAATTTATTTCCAATAGAAGCATTTTGCACTTTTGTGTTTTTTTTTTGTATTTAAGTTGTATATTTAAAGAATTTTCACTAAACAGTAACATTCCAGAAGAGTCAATGAGCAAATTTATGTAATTCTCTTTAGAAAAAAATATGAGCTTAATGCGTTGAATCTTGTGTCAAAGTTAAAGCCTCTGGAAATGGTTTTGAATTAGGACATTTACCCTAGAAGATAGACAAGTACATTTTGATTAGGTAACCAAAAATCCCAAATTGTTAACTGAGTTTTGCAGAGAAAAACTCAGAGAAACAGAGAAAAACTTACACTAAAAATGATCGCATAGAGAAAATGACCATCAAAGGGCAAATTACTGATTAGGGCAGGGGCCTCTTGACATTTCAGTTTTCCATACGTTTTTGCATAGAGACACTGAAGACTATTGGCAAGTTTTCTCCTAAAGGCGTCTACACATTGGGAGCAATTTTCGTCAAAAATTGCGTTTTTGACAGAAATTTGACGTTTCCCCCTACAACGCTGCAGGGAATTTCCTTCAAAAAAGCAATTTTTGACAAAAATTGCTCCCAATGTGTAGAGGACATAAAGAGAATTGACTTATAAAGTCTGATATATTTCGAAATCGTGCATTAAAAGCTATCTAAAAATACATTTTTCATAATGTTCGCCGAAATAATACAAGAACTACGAGCAAATTTGTTTTAGACACGGTGCAATAGCTGCAAAATTTTTACAAGGAAAAGTGAAAAATAGCTTCACTTTTTATTAGGCTTGATGGGCCCCTGGATTAGGGTTACCAGATGCTATTTACAGGTTTGCAAAGGATAAACCACAATTTTGATCTCTCTACTTAAAACGAGCCGGGAGTAGCCATAACAAATTGAAAACAGAACAATAAAGACTAAAAATATTCATCGAAAAATCTTTATAACAATCTCCTTGCATCTTTTTTTGTGTTTTCTTGTGTCTGCATTATGTATTTTCTTGTGTAAAAAAAAAATATTTACTTGCAAAACAACCTATTGTAAAATTATTTTGGTACATTTTTTTTAAAGTTTTCTCGTGTTAAATAAATAAAGAATTTATAGTTAGAAAAAAATATATATGGAGAACAAATTATTTAAATCACCAATGAAGCTGTATATCATTTTTTTTTGTTTTATACATTTTCTCATAATATGAGAAATATTTTCTTCTTTATATATAAAATATTTATATATTTATATACAGTAGACTCTCACTCAATCGGCTCTTTTTCAATCGGGCGACAAATTTTGTTGACAATTTTCACGTTTAATTATGAAGGTAATTTGCTCAAATTCGCTGTAGGGGAAAGTGCCCATGCTTGATACCATTGGAAGCTTCGTAATGACAAAATTTTCTATGATTCACAATAAATATGTGACTCATCGCAACCATATTTTAAAAACTATGGAAAAGTGGCCAGTTTTTAAAATATACTGCGGAGTCACGTTTATTGAGAAACTTCGGAAAAATTTAGTCATTACGAAGCTTCCAATGGTATCATGCATGGGCACTTTCCCCTAGTTCTTCCTATTTTATCGTGATTCTTTATAATTGAGCGCTTTTTGTGGAATTTACAAAGGCTTTGACGCTCAATTCTATCGATAAACCGGATGACATTTTGCCGCATATTCCCGATTGAGAAAGAGAGTCTACTGTATGGGAAAAGATAATTTTGAATAAAAAAACATAGTAGCCATATTTAGTCATTGCCAAAGTCACCCCCATCAAATGGCATTTGTTTCTCTCTGGACATTGGCGGCTTTTTTGCTGCTACTGATATCACTGTCAGTGGGAATTGGAGTGGCAGTTGAGGGGGAATCAGGTGTTTTGATCAGAGGGATTTTATTGGTATTTTCCAGTGTCGCCAATGGGGATGCCTTGGATGGGATTGAGGGTGACTTTGGGTGAATTGAAATGGTATCATCCTTACCTGTTTGCTGTGCCTGTGCCTTATCTGCTATCTCAAGACTATTGCTACCATTGTCAGTTCCCCCACTTATTTTAGCCACCACCACCCCATCGGCTGGTGGTGTTGGCACTCTACTAACACTTCCTGTCTCACCGTTGTTCGCGGCTGCAGCCGCTGCAGCTGCTGCTGCTGCTGCTGCTGCATCTGCTGCGTTTATCTGATTGGCCGACTGCGATTCGACCTTTTCGGCTCCATTGCTCGTACAAGTTGCTTCCTTGTCACTTCCCCCTCCACTTCCATTTTCCCCTTCCTTCCCACTCATTTCGTCAGACGACGAATTGGCACCATTTTCCACCGGATTCCCACCAACCGGTTGAGCTGTTGGTGTCGTCTGTCCACTATCACCATTTCCACCCGGTGGACCATCCGTCACCGGTGTTTGCTTGCCCATTATGCCACCAGGGGCGCTGGTGGCGGTGCAATTATTGGGCGTCGTAACTGGTGCCATTTGTGGACTTTTTGGTATCGTGAGACTGCTCGATGTCATGACACTATTATTACTAACACTTTGTGGCTGAGATGATGGCCTAGCCGGCGTTGGATAGTGCCCAACTGTCTGCTGAGCTGACGTCACAGCAGCAACTGGAATAGCCGATGAACTCCTTGGCATTGGTCCACTCGAAGTCGACACTGGCATGGAGTATCCCCCATAAACTCCAGCAGATCTCTCTCTCTGTTGCTGCTCCCGATCCACCGTCAAATTCACACTGTGCTGACTTGCGCTGCCCAAATTCAGCGCTCCTCCCGGTGATCCCGTACTACTCAAATTCAAACTCCCACTGGCCGCCTGATGCGCCAGCAAACTCGGATGGGCAGCCAGAGCAAGACTCGTGGGAACAACCCCAAGAGCAGCTGCCGAAGGATGGAGACTGGGATGAGTGACAGGAACAGCTGATGGATGTCCCAGGGGAAGATGATGAGACAGATTCAAAGATGAATGAACAGAATGTGGAGGCATCGGTGGTAGTCCCATGCCAAGATTGAGACTCATTGCTGCATGGGGACTCTGACGTTGCGATGACGTATGATAGGGCGATAACTGAGATATGGAGTGCAAGGAGGATTGTGGCGGTGGCCTTAAGCCCATTGTCAACGATGCCAAACCCGATGGACCCGGTGGCAACAATTGCCCAAGTAAATTGTGCGGCATATTCCTCATGGAGGGATGAGTGTACATCTGAGGTGGATAGTGATGAGAAGCTGCTGCTGTATGCAACCTTTCTCTTTCCCTAGCAGCTTCTCTCTCCTTCTCACGCATCTCCCTTTCCCTCGCCTCCTTCTCTCTCTGTTCCTTCTCCCTCTGTTCACGCTCTCTCTGTTCCTTTTCCCTTGCCTCCTTCTCCCTCTGCTCCCTCTCCCTCTGCTCCCGCAATTCCCTCTCCTTCTCCCTCTGCTGCATCTCACGCTCACGCTCTTCCTCCTGCCGTGCCAATCGAGCCCGATGCTCCTCTTCCTGCTTCATACGCTCATGGAATCCCGGCACTCCTAGGCCCAGGGCGGCACCTGTCGGTAGCATACCGTACAGATGGGGCGCATAGGGGGAGGCCAGGGGTGAATAGAGGGGATGGGGATGAGCATGAGGATGATGCCCAACACTACGGAACATACTCTGGATTCGCTGATCCAGATACAATTGCTCTGGGTACTGCAGGGCAGCCGGATTGAAGAGGCTCCCTAAATTTGTCCAAAATATTGCACATTAGTAAAGGAGAACAAACAGTTTGTAATTTTGGACACTTTGAGGATAAAGTTGGACAGTATAAATAAATTGATTAAAATTATAGAATTTTTAATGTAGAGTAACTTGGAACTTTGCTGATAGTTTATCGTCTTTGTCTACTCGAAAATCATTCATTCATTATCGAAGAACAAGAGAAGTGGCCGAAATTGCAAGCTGGGCGAAATTTGGTACAGTTACCCTATAGTGCAGAGGCGTGCAAGAACCGTTGAAACCGAATAAACGTCAAATGAAACATCTACCTCAAAGGTCAAAACGCTACTATAACAAACTTATTTTGACGTTAATTCGGTTTCAATGGTTTTTGCACACCTCTGTATAGTGTATCATGTACATTATGTACATCATGTACATTATTATTATTATTTTTATTATTATTATTATTATTATTATTATTGTATTCCAGATAAATATCACTGTGCGACAAACTTTAGGTTTTTGTGGGTGTTTCTGACGAAAGTGCCAAAACTTGTTAGAGGGTCATTTAGATATGTCAAATATGAAATCCGTTTGTCCGGGTCACGTCTGGATTTTTTAATATATGCACTTTTAGTTTTTTGCGGATTTCTAAAATTCAAAAATTTATATCTCCGGTCCTATTTATCCGGTGGTAGTCACATAAGGCTAAAATGACGCGTAATTTAATCCTCTATAACTCTTGTGAACATATCAAGAACCTACGATGAAAATAAAGCGTATTTTTTTAAAGACTTTGAAAAAGTACACCCAAAATTGTGCATTTTTCTGTGTTTTTTCCGTCTTCTAATAATTCTCCCACTTAGATAGAACATTTTATATGCCAACTACTATGCCTAAAAGTGAGTACATTTAATATTCTTTCATATCTTTTTAGTTTGAATTTTCTATCTTAATTCGTTTATTCACAATAATTTATTGAAAATAAAGTGTATTAAAATGTCTTATTATATATAAATTTATTGGTATCTTTGTCTAACCTACTGAAGAGCATTCTCTTTTGCACTCTCACTTACACATTTCATATAAAAAGAGGTGAAATGAAAAAAAGAGACGTAGGGGAAGGGCTCATCATTTTGTCCAGATTCTTATTTTGGACACTTTGAGGATAAAATTGGACACTAAAAATAAATTGATTAAAATGATGGATTTTTATCCCAATATTTGATGAATAATGAATTCTATCTAAATATTTGTTCTTTTTTGGAAGATTATAACTCTAAATACGTTAAATTTTGAATATGATTTGAGTTAAAATTGCTTTGTTGAAAATTCAGTGTTAGCAATTGCTTAATAATAATAATAATAATAATAATTTATTGATTGATGCCCAGGTTACATAATATAACAAACAGGACTATACAATATATCTTACGAGAAATATGACAGAACTTTGTGTTTGCTTCAGTCTTATTTAGCTGTGGTGAAGTACTAACAATGTTTCTTCGCTTTTTTTTTTTGAGTGATATTATTGAATATTCATTGAAAATTGTGTTGATTCACGTTAGTGGTGATTTGTACATTTGACCTGAAGAGAGATTTGCCTTGTGAATACGATTTTTCGTGTGAAAAATGGGGAATTTTTTAAGACATTTACCAGTGAGGTGATACTCCTTATTTTAGACAAGTGTTTTTTTCTCGAAATTTCGTGAACTTTCAGCTTTTGCTATGACTAGTTTGGACAAATGCCTGGAGAAACAAAGGAGCATCATCTCTACGAAAGAGATGTAGCGAGAAAAGCCTTAAAAGGCTCCCGGAAAGGCCAGGGAATGAGCGAATCCGCACGTACTTGGAGTACCGAAGTCAACTCACTTTAATGAATGATCTGGAAAGCTTCTGGGCTTCTTGTGACATTCTACGGTTCCTTTACATAAATAGGAAGAGGACTTGGTTAGATTGTTTCATTAAATGAAAAACAATGGGCATCCTGTTGAGGCGGATTAGCTGTCCAAATTTACAGCCAAGTCGTCCAAATTAATAACCAAGTTGTCCAAAATTCGAGTCAAATTCACCTCTACATATCAATTCATTTTTAAACGTATTAACACTAATTTTAGTAAAAATAAGACGATAAATAGCTTGCTAAGTTTCTAAACAACCCTTCTGAAAAGAGAGTAACAGAAAAGTCAATTAGTATCGAAAATATCGCACTTCAAACTTGGAACATCGATGCTTACAATTATGAGCCTTTACCCTATTTATTTTTAAATGATATCAAATATTTATTGAATATTCAGTTAATTTTCGTAAACATTGATTTGTTCATTAGATCTGAAAGGGACAGATAATCCTAACCGGCATATGTAGGTGAGATTCTTAACGTGAGCTAACTCGGAGTGCATGCAAATTCGATTTAGAGCTGAAATTGTGAGTCGCCATTCAGTTATCTTGAATCAAATTCGTAAAATTATACAAATTTTGTATTTAAACCAAAATATCAAGGATTTGGATGAACTGGCACAAAAGTGATATATGGGTGAAATGTAGACCAGAATATACTCTATAATTTTCCTATAGAATATGATCTCATCGATTACTCAGAAGCCAAGATAAGCGAAGTTTTTTGTTTCTTAACTTGTTTTTTCATCCAGAGTGCCCCAAGTAGTCATTTGTTGAACTTCAACTATATCAAAGAATTGTTGTATTTTGTGGGACTTTCCATTTAAAACCACATTTTAAGTGTCTTGGTGGAGTAGAGGCAGTCAAATTGGCATCTGAGTGATTTCAAAGCGTTATCATGGGAAAAATCAATTTTTTCACACTTAAACGGCAAAATCGGAGTGATAGCGTAGTCTGATCGGAAAATGATGTATGGACGAAATGTAGAGACAAATGTGCTCTATATATATGTCGAAGTAATCATCAAAATCGGTTCAGCGACAATCAAGATAATTGAGGTTATGTGATATTGAAATTGGTTTTTCGACTGTGGCGCCCCTGGTGTTGGTCCCACGAAGTTCAAATATTTTAGAAAGTTGTAGTATTTGGTGAGATCTTTCGTTTAAGCCCTCATTCATCAAAATCGGTCAAATAGAACCGGAGATATGATTTTTTGAATTTCGTGAACTTTGACCCCTCATATCTCCGGTTCTATTGAAACCACAGCGCACATACGCACCATTTTGGAAACGTCCTAGACTGGACTACAACATACTAAAATTTCATTAACTTGCACAATGCCGTTTTTGAGAAAAGTGACTTTGAATTTCGATGAATTTTGACGCTATCACAGCGCCACCTGTGGTGAATTTTTGAACTTCCATCTGAAAGTGCTCATCGAGACGAAACCAAAAAGGTAAAATTTAGGTCGCTATGTTAGTTAGAACCGGAGATAGAGGCCGGTCAATGTTCGAACTTTGACCACTTATAGCTCGGGTCAGGGGTTATGGATCGACTTAAGGTTTTTTTTGTTTGATAGGTATAATCAACGGCTACAACATACTAAAATTTCAGCCCGATGCACAATGGAATTTTTGAGTTATTTAACTTATAAGATTTAAATATTTTCTTTTTAATAATAGCGCCCCTAGCGGTGGTTTTATGAACTTGCGATGTTAGAAGGGGAAGTGGAATTTCACGAGAGCTTTCCAAAAAGTCCTCAATTTTTAAATTCTGACAATTAGAACCGGAGTTATGGCCATTTTAAGAAATTTTTTTTGGACCCTTATAGCTCGGATCAGGGGGGTCGGGGGACCTTAAGTTTGGTATTGATGGAAAGCCCTAAGGCCCAGCTATAATATACTAAAATTTGAGCCCGCTCGATGCCATAGGGGCGGAGCTATTGAGAAAACAAAAAAAGGGGGGTCTTCAAAATGGCGGAAGGAGGGGTGGGCGGTGGGGGGTCAATGCACCAAGTTGCAATTTTCACCCGATATATAACCTTTGCCGAAAACCGCAAGTCGATATCTTTTTTAGTTTGGGAGCTATTAAGCTCCAAAGAGCGGCCGGCCGGCCGGGAACGTAAATTAGCCACATATATATTCGTGATCAGGAAGTGCTGAAACACATTTTGGCCAAGTTTGAGGTCGATCGGACGACATGAAATTTTGTTAGGATTATAGTAGGTGAGATTGTTAAGAATCTCACCTAATACGCCTTGTAAATCACGTTTTTCGTGTAAAAAATTCACAATTTTGTCAAAGCTTCACCATTAAATCTATGTTTCTAATTTCGCACAGTTGTTTTGTTTCTTGAAATTCCATAAGTTTTTCATTTTTGTGAAGGCTGGGTCAAACAATGCTCAACGAAACAATGAAGCATCAACTCTACGAGCTAAATGAGCAAAGAAAGTGAAGAAGAAATACGTAAGTCTGCGAATACTTATAGTGTAGTAGACAACTCTATCAATTCAATTAAAGGAAAATTTCCAGGATTTTTTTTTAGACTAAAAAGTTGGCCAAAGTATTAAGTGGAATGACCTGCAACTTGATCTACATTTTCCGTTTACTCCTCCCTGTCCTTTTTTATTCGAAAACAGTTTATTTGGTTTATCTCGAACACACGTCGAGCAACCCTTTTCTTTTTTTGATTTTTCGTTTCAAAAGGTGTCTATACAGAAACTTCTTCATATATGACAATGTCTTTAAGGTGTTTCATTTTTGAATTTTTCAAGGTTAAATCTTACGTAACCATGTTTTCTGTTGTTCAATTCGAAAATGGCTTCAACGACATTTTTCAATTTTTGGGTAAATGTTGAAGATTTCTAGGCAACAAGTGCGCCTATGTAAACTCTGGTAAAAATACAAGAGTCAAATTGACCCTTTTCAACAAAAATCGATCATATTTGATCCTTTGAAAGGTTCACTTGAATCTTTTGAAATTTTGTGTGCATATTTATCACGACAGATTATGTTTTATAGCAAATTTATTACCCTTATCGTATTTCTCTCATCTGAGCGAACACTAAAGATGACTTTTTCATTGTTTTTATTCATTTATTCGAATAAATTGGAGATAAATTGGTGTCAAAACAGTGACCCTTTCAAAGGATCATCGGTGACCCTTTCATTTTTACTAGTATAGACTAGGAATGCTAACCGAAAACTGGATCAACTGTGACGGAAAAATAACTCTTTCCAGAGCTTTCGACTCAACAGTGTATGCTGTATTGGTCGTACGCCGTTGTTCTTTTTCAAGCTAGTACTTATAGAAACTGGACAAATTTCAAATTCCCCAACAGAAAATTTGATCTTAACAAGAAAACCATTATGCAAATTCTGAGCTATCAATATGCAAACAAAGACAGACAACAGAAGCCTCCTAGAATAAGATTAGCAATTTTTGTTCATTTCATTTCAGACCCAATGAATTAAATCTCGAGCCGAAACCTATGGAAAGAGTTGTTTTTCCCTCAGAGTCGATCCAAACACTTCAATGATATCTAATTGCACAACATCATATAAAAAAATAACTGACTGAAGAAAGGAATGCATGGAAATTCCTGCACTGAGAAAAAAACGGGTGCGATTAACTTATTTTCCTCAGAACTTTAACACTTTTTAGGTGTAAAAATATATCAACTTTTTTTTATGTTAATTTTACACCTTTTCAGGGGTAAAAATAACATGAAAAAGGGTAACTTTAACATCTAATACATCTAAAAAGGATGTAATATTTACACCGATTTCGGATCAATAATGCAGGGTAAAATTAACATTTCCGGAATGTTATTTTAACTTTTTCGGATTTCTCTCAGTGGTATAAATTTTTACGTCTGAGTGAAAAACTTTATTATAAATGATAGAATTTAGAAGAAGAATATGCTAATTGAAAGTGTCCACTTTTCTTTTATAGATCGTTAGGAAAATTTCTCTCAGTGTGTCTGTTGAACTTGAACAATAAAAGCAATAGAATAGTAAATTCTTACCTGGAGGAAGGCCCGGAATAGCCCCGAATGAAGTGTAGGCTTCAATTGGAAATGCACCAGCTGGATGGGTCAACCTCTCATCCGGTCGATATGGCTGAAAACCACTCCTGGCCAATGCCAAATCTGGCTGTATGCTACTCAAACGTGCCATCTGCAAGCACAAATAATGGCAATGCATTAATATCAAATGCAAATTGCATCAAGTGCAAAATTCATTTGAAAAAGGTGGGAAAATGAGGGGAGTGGAATGCAGAATTGGGAAGCAAATTGTACTGATACCTTTTCAGGTGGTGGTGATGATGTCCTCTTCTTGACACCTCGATCATCTGCAACCACCGATTGTCTGACATCGGACGTGTGTGTCTGATTTGAGCTGCCACGCCCATCTCCTGTCACCCTGCCATCGTGCGTTCCACTTCGTTGCACCGTCGTCATAAGTGATGTCGCACCACTGTTTACACCTCGAACGGCATCACTGCTGAGATTTCCACCGGCGCCACTGGCTGGATTGGCTCCACTTGCACCACCACCACCAGCAGACACCCCACCACCCCCACCACCGCCCCCAACCGGAGTTGTCCCCCCATCCTCATCCTTGATGTCAGCCTGCTTCGCCAAGTTGCGCAGCGCCGATGCAAAGGGTCCACGGCCACTGGTGGCGGGATTCTGAGCCACGCCGGACACACTCCCGGCTCCCGGTGGCAAGTGATTGGACACGTGATTTGACAACTGTGCCGCACTCTGATGCAAATGTGGCGATGATGGGATTGGTGGTGCTGGACTTGGTCTCTTCTGACCTGGTTTTGGTTGAACTGCAAAGAAGAGTTTTATTGTAAACTGTGTAAATTATCGCCGCATTTCTTGCTTTCCTGAAAAGTCAATATTGTGATCACCCGCTCAGTTTTCAACTTTTCATGACCAATTTACTCATAATTTACCAAAAAAAAATAGAAGTAGCTAAAAACCAAACAAAAATTATCCGGATACTGCAAATATTTCTTTTTACTTTGCAGTTTATTTGTAATTTATATTTAGGGGAGAGTGGTCTGCCTTTGAATGCGGCAGCCTTTGAATATTGTAATTTTTTTTCATTTTTCCTTAAAGCATAAATTCTTTTCTATTAACTATTAGATAGTTGATGTTTCAAACTGAAAATTGTCAAATTCAATGGCGTTTTCTTATAAATTTTCAAGTGAAAAGCAGTGCTTCAGAAAAATTAAAAAAATGTTGTTGTATAATGACTTTTGACTACAGTGGTGGTTTTATTGAGTGCATTAGGGTTCATGCTAATCAATTATGGGCCGTTTAATGTTACAGCCCTAATATTCTCAGTGAAAAATTAAGATTCAAAGGCTGCCTCAACCACATTCAAAGGCAGACCATGCAGGCTGCCTTTGAATATATCGACATCACATTTTCAAGTTCCTCACCAGGAAAAACTGAGGACTTGCGGGTCCTAAATGGGGTAAGCATAGAAGCTTAATGAACAAGAGAATTTTTTGGTGTAGTGCAAAGTAAAATTCATGTTGTAGTTTACTCTGAAAAAGATCTCAAATTTTGAACATCATTTTTCGTTCAAAGGCAGACCATTTTTCCCTACATCTCAAATTAGGGAAAGTGTGCCAAATTTCGGCCACTTTGAGTGTAATTTCGGCCATGGAAATAAGTTAATTAAAATTATGTATGTTATCTTCGAATAACTAGTCAATGAATTCATTTTGCTTTTAACACTTGGAAGGACCCTAGTGGCAGCCGCTACCAATTTTGTTTTCAATTTATTTTTTATAGTGAAGAATATATCATTTCACCTAGAGGCCTGATTGAATGCGTGCAGAATTTATCTGGCTATTTTTTCGTTATTAAATTTTTAATAAAAATTAAATATTAATGTAAAAAACTGCACTCGGAAGGACCAAGTGGCAGTTGCTGCCATATGCATTTTATATGGGAGTTTGACGTTCTGCAGATGTAATTTTCTTGATTATTAGTGTATAAAAGACTTAAAAGAACAAATTGAAAGTGTTTTTGCAAATTATTGAGAAGAATTATGGGAAATATTGAATTGGGAAATATGAATCATTATGGGAATTATTCAATTTTTCTCTTATTTCCCAAAGCTCAAAATCCATTTTGTTAAGCGAAGTTAATAGAAATTAGTTAATAGTATTAACTATTGTTAAAAAAGTAGAATTTTTGCTTTGGAAAATAAGAGAAAAATTGAAACATTCAAAGGCTGCCGCATTCAAAGGCAGACCACTTTCCCTTACTCCATGATTCTGATAAAGATGAAAACATCGAATGGTTAAAAATCTTTAGATACAGTACCCAAGGAGATGAAATTTCTGATTCAGACACCAGAAAAGAACTGACTAAAGCTCCGAATGTTTAAATATAAGTAAAAATATCAAAATATTATGTAAAATTCGATAAATGGCAGCGGCTGCCACTTGGTCCTTCCGTGGCACTTTTAGTTAGGGTTCTACGAAGTGTTAAAGAATTCTGACGTTTCTGCCTACAAGGATAGGGGAAATTTTCTTTAAAAAGGCATTTTTTAAAGAAATTTCTACTAGTGTGTAGAGGCCCTAAATATTAAACTCGTTCCGCTTGACGTTTTGAAATTTTCTATCCGTTTTGTCACAAAAGATAGTCAGAAAAAAGGTGCCCGGTATTTCACTCAAAGTGGCCGGAATACTACCCAAAGCAATGTTCATATTATTATTAATTTTTCAATATTTTAGAAAGTGATTTAAAGAAAACAAAGCTGATAAACTAGTTTTCAAGGTTCTACACAACCTTTCCGAAAAGGAAGTAACAGAAAATATCAATATGAATTTAAAATATTGCATTTCAAACTTAGGACTTCGGTGCTTATATTCAACTATGCCGAAATTTGGCACACTTACCCTAAGCTTTCTTATTACATTAAAAATGCTAATAAATTCTATTGTATTGCCGAACATTTTTCAAATATTTGAAAACTGTTTGGATTTTGTTAGAGTTGTTGATAATCTCACAAATAGGCACTTCATTTAAATATACGAATACAGTATAAAGGGGAGCACATAAATTTATGTTAAATTGTTTATGAAACTTTTTGAGTGAGCAGTATAACTTTTTTAGTTAGAGTTTTCAAAGTAATGGTATATCAAGAGGCGCGAACTTAAATTAAAACTTTTTAAAGGCACACTGAATGTGAGAAATCTAATTGAAATGAAAAAAAAACAGATAGGGGAAAGCGTGTTACCTTCGGACGATTTATTTTTCTTTTTGTTATTATTGGCCCATTACAATATTATGTTTTAATAGGTAGTCCAATGCCTCAAATTTTCAGAAAAGACCTAGAGGAAAGTAATCTCCCTTCGAACGTTCATGCCTTCGAATAATGTGAATTTTCTTTTATTTTTCCTAAGAGTACACATTTCTCTTAAATATTAGTTAGCTTATTATCAATTATTGATAATAATGTAATAATTATCTAAGCGTGATAATTATGTGTGAACTTTGCAGTTTTACCCAAATATTTTATTTAAAATTATTACGAGCTGTTTAAATAATAATAAAATTAAAAAAAAATTGTTTTATATATAGGGTAAATGTCCTAATTCAAAACCATTTCCAGACGCTTTAACTTTGACAGAAGATTCAAAACATTAAGTTCATATTTTTTCTGAAGAGAATTACATAAATTTGCTCCTTGACTCTTCTAGAATGTAACTGTTTAGCGAAAATTCTTTAGATAGGGGAAAGTACTCTCCCTTCGTACGTTTTCTAAGAGACTTACACATTTTTATTAAATATTAGTTGGCTTATCATCAATTGTTTATAATTCCTTGATAATTTAATGTAAGTCTCTTACGAAAAACAAAAGAAATTCACATTATTCGGAGGCATGAACGTTCGAAGAGAGAGCACTTTCCCCTAATTTTTGAAAACTTCTTAAATACAAGAAAAATACGCGAGCGTAAAATGCTTCTATTGGAAACATATTAATCCAAATGGAGACAAGGGAAATTTTCTAATTGGAGAAAAACAGTGTAAGTGAAACCGCGACGAAAGGCTTCCAAAACCTTGTTGAGTTGCTCTTGAGCGCAGGATTTGTTCTTAATCCTGGTCTTTTCTCCTTTCCCATCTAAAACAATAAGAAAATATCTCCAAAAAAAATTATATTTCCAGGGTTTCCTATTAAAGCATTTGCAGACACTTCAGAAAAACCCTTTTTGTTCACGAAATAGGTAGTTATTTCATTTGAAAACTTCACGTACCGTTAACAATAAAGATTAGCACTTAATTTAACTAAAATTATCAAGAAATATGTCATAAATCTTTAACAAAACGAATAAAGAACAGTCAACTTATTGTGTTTTTCATTGGAAAACATGGTCGATCGATGAAAAATTCGATGGTGAAAAGGTACACTTTTAATTTTTCTAAGAAATTAACAAATTAAAATTTGTGAATATGAATGGATTTTCGCTTCATTTGGAGCAAAATTAACTAAATAATGAAACTGTGGTATAGAAAATATATAAATATAATAATTTAGTACTGTATTTATAATGAAAACAATTACGTTTCCATTTGGAGTAGCGAACAATTTCCATTTAGAGCAGCTTTTCAATTAGCTTAATTTACCCTATATATAGAAACCTATATATAGGGTATATACCCTATATATAGGCTATATACCCTATAGGGTATATAGGGGTACCCTATATATTTTTTTAGGAACCTATAGGTTCCTAAAAAAAATAACAAAACCTTGTTTTAAGCATCTATGGGTGTAAACATAAGTAGATTTTGATTCTCCAATAGTGTCTTGAATAAAAGGTAAATGGAACTCTATTTGCACAAAAACTCGTTGAAGTTCGAAGAAGTCAATATCAATTTCGAATTTTCATACGAAATTTTCGAACAAGGCGGGGAAAATTTATGAAATATTGCACTAAAAAGCTGGCAAAAGAGTTACTCAGTGATTATATAATGGGACAAGAATAATAAGCGTCGTTGTCCTGTTTTTTTCCCTCACAACAATGTGAAGAATATGATGTGAATATGTTTTAAAAATTTCCCATGCGAATGAGCGAGATGACTAGATCTAGATTTAATTCACTCTCATTAAAATGTCAAAAACATGTTTACAAAACAAAACTTATTGTGCGTTGGGCATTATTCTGCGACACACAATAACTTTTGTTTTGTAAACACGTTTTAGACATTACTATGAGGGAGAACGAAATCTAGATGTAGTTATTTTGCTTATTCTCACAGGTAATGTCGAAAGCACATTTACAAATCAAAATTTATTGTATGCTAGACATTATACATATTTTCAAAAAGATTTTTACAAAATAAAGGGACAGATAATCCTAACCGGCTTATGTAGGTGAGATTCTTAACGTGAGCTAACTCGGAGTGCATGCAAATTCGATTTAGAGCTGAAGTTGGGAGACGCCATTCAGTCATCTTGAATCAAATTCGTGAAATTATACAAATTTTGTATTTAAACCAAAATATCAAGGATTTGGATGAACTGACAGAAAAGTGTTATATGGGTGAAATGTAGACCAGAATGTTCTCTATAATTTTCCCATAGAACATGATCTCATCGATTACTCAGAAGCCAAGATAATCGAGGTTTTTTGTTTCTTAACTCGTTTTTTCATCCAGAGTGCCCCAAGTAGTCATTTGTTGAACTTCAACTATATCAAAGAATTGTTGTATTCTGTGGGATTTTCCATTTAAAACCCTATTTTAAGTGTCTTGGTGGAGTAGAGGCAGTCAAATTGGCATCTGAGTGATTTCAAAGCGTTATTATTGGAAAAATCAATTTTTTCACACTTAAACGGCAAAATCGGAGTGATAGCGTAGTCTGAGCGGAAAATGATGTATGGACGAAATGTAGAGACAAATGTCCTCTACAATTATGTCGAAGTAATCATCAAAATCGGTTCAGCGACAGTCGAGATAATTGAGGTTATGTGATATTGAAATTGATTTTTCGACTGTGGCGCCCCTGGTGTTGGTCCCGCGAAGTTCAAATATTCTAGAAAGTTGTAGCATTTGGTGAGATCTTTCGTTTAAGCCCTCATTCATCAAAATCGGTCACATAGAACCGGAGATATGATTTTTTGAATTTCGTGAACTTTGACCCCTCATATCTCCGGTTCTATTGAAACCACAGCGCACATACGCACCATTTTGGAAACGTCCTAGACTGGACTACAACATACTAAAATTTGATTAACTTGCACAATGCCGTTTTTGAGAAAAATGTCTTTGAATTTCGATGAATTTTGACGTTATCACAGCGCCACCTGTGGTGATTTTTTGAACTTCCATCTGAAAGTGCTCATCGAGACGAAACCAAAAAGGTAAAATTTATGTCGATATGTTAATTAGAACCGGAGATAGAGGCCGGTCAATGTTCGAACTTTGACCCCTTATAGCTCGGGTCAGGGGTTATGGATCGACTTAAGGTTTTTTTTGTTTGATAGGTATAATCAACGGCTACAACATACTAAAATTTCAGCCCGATCGCATAAGGAATTTTTGAGTTATTTAACTTTTAAGATTTAAAAATTTTCTTTTTAAAAAAAGCGCCCCTAGCGGTGGTTTTATGAACTTGCGATGTTAGAAGAGGAAGTGGCATTTCACGAGAGCTTTCCAAAAAGTCCTCATTTTTTAAATTCTGACAATTAGAACCGGAGTTATGGCCATTTTAAGAAATTTTTTTTGGACCCTTATAGCTCGGGTCAGGGGGGTCGGGGGACCTTAAGTTTGGTATTGATGGAAAGCTCTAAGGCCCAGCTATAACATACTAAAATTTGAGCCCGATCGATGCCATAGGGGCGGAGCTATTGAGAAAACAAAAAAAGGGGGGTCTTCAAAATGGCGGAAGGAGGGGTGGGGGGTGGGGGGTCAATGCACCAAGTTGCAATTTTCATGCGATATATAACCTTTGCCGAAAACCGCAAGTCGATATCTTTTTTAGTTTAGGAGCTATTAAGCTCCAAAGAGCGGCCGGCCGGCCGGGAACGTAACTTAGCCCCCCATATATTCGTGATCAGGAAGTGGCGAAACACATTTTGGCCAAGTTTGAGCGCGATCGGAGGACATGAAATTTTGTTAGGATTATAGTAGGTGAGATTGTTAAGAATCTCACCTAATATTGTTATGTACCAGTCAATTTGTACAGTACGACTCCGAGAAATTGACTCTATTCTAAAAATTTTAAACATCGTGAAAAAATGTATAAAATACCAGGTTTATTGTCAAACTTTTAAACTACTTTTGTTAAGTAAGAACCTGAGACAATTTTTAACGAGTGTAATAGTAACTTCTGTTGATTCTATCGGAGTCGAACTGTATATGATTTTCGAGGAGTATTTTAATTACAAAATTTTCACATAACCCTTCGAAATAGTTAATTAACAAATAGGAGTAAATTCAAGAAATTTTGTCTAATCATTAGTTTTTCATGTGCTCAGGATACTAATAGAAAGTTTTTCATGATGTAACCTAATACTCTGAAAAAACATTAATTATAGCATCACTAAAAGTTCTAAGTAGAGGAGATTATCACAACTCAGAGGATATTTGCCTATCTTTTACAATTCTCAGACATACAAATGTTTTCTCTCACTTTCTCTCTCCTTCATAATATTCTTTTGCACAACATTCCCCATACTGGACCCCTACTGATAGTCTCTTCAAATTGAGAGAAAACCACCCACTAAATACGACATAACACTGTGACGATAAAAACTCATGTATAACAGAGGGAAAAGAAATAACATGACCAAATAGCTGAGTTATCATTTGGGGGAAGCTCCATGGCCGTAAAGTGTGCAAATATCGTAAAATAAGAAAATAACGATTATCTCTACTTCACCATTCCACCCTCCTTTGCTACTCGCCCACAATATTCGTCTCCTCTCAATATATACCCAATGAAACATATCTATATATAAACAGTATTAGAGTGAACACATTACCAAATAGCTGTAGAGAAACATAACGTATATACATAAATACACAAGAGAGAGCCCCCTGGGACTTGAGGGTTGAGGTGATATTATCCATGTTGATACACAACCAACATCGAGGAGTCAAATACATCCGGAAAGGAGGAAACGACAGAAGAAAAAGGCGAAAAAACGTGATGATGGTACGAGGAGGTAAATAGAGTATATACCAATGTGCCAACGGAAAGATGAGTCGTAAAATCGTGAAATGTGACCACAGCTGTCAAATTCATATCCATCATATATATGTTACACACAATTCACAAGGATGCTCTCACATATTTACACAAAACTTATTTTATCTCCTCAACCAACAACAACAACGACAAAAAGGATCACAAAATTTAGGATGATAACATCAGAAAAATAATTTAAGCATCCCAATAATGTAAGAATCTTAACGCTAATTCTTAAAAGTTTGTCAAAAGTTTTTTTTTTTTTAATATAATAAAATATGAAAAAAATGTTGAATCGGCAAAGGAACATCCTTTTGACAAACTTTAAACGAAGACTGAAATACAATAAAACTTACAAAAACTGTTAACTTTTTCCGCCGCGTGAGGGCACTGTTATCAATCACAAGAGGCGGTGAGAACTGTTCTCAATTATTAGTTCTCAAGCCCTTATAGTCTCTACACACTAAGAAAAATTATGCCCATATTGAAGAGTTTTTCCTACACAAGCGTACAGCGGTGTTCAGACTAAAGGTTTAAATTGATTCCAGTTCCCGAAGGTCTCAAAATTGTAAATAGCAACCAATTTTATTGCTTTTTTTCAAAATTCAGCATGACATTTACCCTTTAATAATCCAATCCTAATTTAAATTATTCCAAAAAATCTTGATTGTTAAAAAATAGATCAGTTAAACCATATGGTTAATGCGGGTTTCAGACCTAAGGCTTAGCCATATAGCTTAAATTCTCTAACAGCTGAATGTTGAATCGAAGTATAAAGATAATTCTAGGATGATCCACCGTTTTCTAATGTTTGAACGAGAAATAGAATAAATTTAAACAGTGGATTAACGTTTAAGCCAAAAATTAGACCCCCGATTTCGGAGGTATAATTTTTGGCTTAAAGATGGAATAAACCTGTCCACATCTATCCGTATTCTTCTCGAAAATACTGTGAAATGATACCAAATTGATATAATCTGCACTTTAGTGGACTTAATGAAAAGAAATAAGGCTCTCACTCTATTTACAGCTTCTAAAAAAGCCAATTTTGCCTGAAATCAAAAGAAACATCCACCATATATGCAACTTCAATGAGTCGCCACTGAAGTATGAGTCGCGGGAATCGCGCTTTTTTGCACTCAGAAAACATGCACATTCTTTCACATCCACAATATTGATTCCTATTTTATTTTAAAGAATTTTTAGCAAGTCTGGTGGTTCAAGATTACCAAATAACGAGGAAAAGCCGTGGAATCTTGCTAAATCGAACGAAAACATTGACGAATTGACATTTTCTGGCATGCCAGAAAAGCCAAAATAATGGGGTTGCCGTATGACAAAAACAGCTTACGCCAAAGCACTATTCCTCGTTTCTGCATACGAAAAAATATTTAAACCTAGCTTAATTTTAACTCTAGATTAACGCTAATCTGAGGTTCAACTGAAGTTATTCTTCGTTTCAACATTCAGCTGTAATATTTTATCAGTCAAGATTTTTTGGAAAAATTTGACTTAGAATTGGAGTATTAATGTCAAATTACCAATTAGATTTTGAAAAATCAATAAAAGCCGTTTGCTTTTTAAGGTTTTGAGACCTTTGGGAACTGGGCTAAACCTTTAGTCTGAAGACGCTCTAAGGGTCTCGACAGACCTGAGGATTAGCCGAGAGACGGCTTAGCGTAATTATATTAGAAATAATCGTCAAACTACATTTCTATCATTTTCTACTAAGTCGTCTCTCGGCTTAAGTCGTAAGTGTGTCTAGGGCATAAGTCTCAGGTCTCAAGCCCGTATAGGGAATTTGTTTAAATATGGACATAAATTCGTCTAGTGTCTAAAGGCCATTAGTCAGGGGTTTTTAACTGAATAAAAGTCCATCGAAAATTTCCTTAATCCCTGACTTTTCTTAGTGTTCACAACTCTTATACAAATTTTCAAAATTTCATGGTTTTAGCTTAATGAAAATATTAATTTCAGTAAAAACACAAACCGGTTTTATACATTCATAGATTTTGAATGAGAAAATCTCCTTGCAAAATAACAATATGGTGTTGAATATCGACACTTATGCTATAAAATTGTATCCTCTATGAAACTCAATAAAACAATCTCAACACATTTGTCGGAAAATTCATTTAATGCGCATGCCATTGAGCTATTTGAGAGGACTTTTGTATGAAAATGCTGTATATACTATGATTATATTTGATACATCAGGATCTACTAGCTCTCTTTTATGCACGCCATTAGCATACACTGTAAAAGAAAAGTGTAAACAGTGATGAATATTTGTTTACTTTTGTATGAAAACTATTATGCCCAACGCACAATAACTTTTGTTTAGTAAATATATTTTTGACATTTCAATGAGAATGAGTGAGATCTAGATCTAGTCATCTCGCTCATTCTTATGGGAAATTTTGAAAACATGTTTACAAACAAGTTATTCTGCGCTAGTCATTATTCTACCTTTCTACCAAAAATATATGTCATCAACAAAATTGTAAATTATTAAATATGATTGGTAATTTGCATAAAATGAATGCCAAACGCACAATAAATTTTGTTTTGTAAACACATTTTTGAAACTTCTTAAAAGAGTGAGCGAGAAAACTAGATCTATATTTCATTCATGAAATGTCAAAACCATTTTTAGAAAACACAATTTATTGCGCGTTGGGCATAATGGCCAGATCAATTTTTGTAAACATCTTAAAAATTGCGCAATATGGCCAACGCACAATAACTTTTGTTTTGTAAACATATTCGACACAGGCTATGACGGTGAGTGAGATGAATAGATATAAAAATTATTCTCTGTCGCAGAATAGTGTCCAGCGCACAATACCTTTTGTTTATGTAAATATGTTTTCAAAATTTACGATCAGAATGAGCGAGATAACTAGATCTAGATCTCATTCATTCACATTGAAATGTCAATAACATGTTTACAAAACAAAAGTTATTGTGCGCTGGTCATAACTCCTTGCACACCGTATTTTTGTTTTGTAAACATGGTTTAGATATTTCAATGAGAGTGAATGCAATGTAGATCTAGTTATCTCGCTCATTCTTATGAACAGTTTCAAAAGCCTGTTTTCAAAACAAAAACTATTGTGTACCACACATAATGCCTGGCACACAATAACTTTTGTTTTGTAAACATATTTTTGACATTTCAATGAGAGTAAGTGAGCTCTTGATCAAGTCATCTCGCTCCCTCTCATAGGAAATTTTGAAAACATGTTTACAAACAAAAGTTATCGTGCGTTGGGCATAATGCCCAACGCACAATAATTTTTGTTTAGTAAACATGTTTTTGACATTTCAATAAGAGTGAGTGAGATCTAGATCTAGTCATCTCGCTCACTCTCATAGGAAATTTTGAAAACATGTTTACAAACAAAAGTTATTGTGCGCTGGTCATAATGACCAACGCAGAATAACTTTTGTTTGTAAACATGTTTAAAAGTTTGATATGAGAGAGAGCGAGATGGCTAGATCTACATTTAATTCACTCGCATTTAAATGTCAAAAACATGTTTACAAAACAAAAGTTATTGTTCGTTTCACGTAAGAATGTAAAAAGTGAGCAATTCTTGTATAAACTTTTTCCAAAAGAATGTACTTTTCGTGTAAATTAACACAAAAAATATATAATAGTGTTAAAAATTGTGTAACACTCAGTATTTTTCTAACCGTGTACAGTAACTCTGAATTGCATGCTACTGAGTATTTTGGGGTAAGTTTTGGAGTATAATTGAAATTTATAGCTGTCTGAAGTAGCGTTTCATTTTCCCAACAATTAAATAAGCACGAATTAAATTTCACACTTTGCGAAAATTGCTATAGAAATGTGAACTAGTCATGTTTAATGCTAATTATCTTTTTATTGTTTAAATTACATGACAACACTGATAAATAAAATAGGGAAGTTTGAGAAATAGAAAAATGATTTACTGATATAGTGATTTATGTTTCCAAAACCAATCACACTTATAAATCACACAAGATATTGGTCAATAGATGTCAATTCATAGCATTCATTATTTGATAAATTATTGAGTGACAAAATACATGCGGCATGTCTCACCACCCCCTTTTGCGCATTTATACAACATTTAAGTGGTACATAGGGATGGAGTCTAGGGGGTATCATCAAAGTTAAACATATGTAATTTGTTAGATAAATTCTCACCACAAATTGGTATTGGTGCGTGAATGTTTGGTAATCCTCTTGGTATCCATTCCATCATTATTCACATGAATTAATTTAACATCAAATATTTGAATAGCATTGAATTATTGCATTGAGTGTCAATTTCACTTTTGTCTCCCATATATATAATTACTATATATATGGATATATATATTATATTATTTCACTTTCTCTTTCCACCAAAAATTTAATCAATAAACCACAATTTAAGCATTTTAGCGGATTGTTTCCTCACTATTGAATTTCCTTTTTGATATAAAATGCATTAGCAGATAGTAGAAATCAAAAAAAAGCCAGCACAGTCATGTGTGATGATGCTCACTACATTTCTTACAGACAATTTTTCGAAGACATGCCACAGAAGTGTGGTCTTAACATTGACAGCTCTAGCAATTTCCAATTCTAATGCAAATTTTCGGAAAGCTATAAAAACATTTTCTTATATGAATCTTAAGTATTTCTCAAGTTTTTTTTTTGTTGGATATTTAGGCATATATTTGTATTTCTTTCAAGAAATTTTTGGAAGAAACACACCAAGAGCATAACTTGACCAATGACAACTTTATCAAAATCCTTATCAAGTAAAATTTATAATGCATAGATAGTTAACTCGTTATATTTGATAAAATATTGCATATTGCAGATCATAAAATAGATTTTGCTCCTCAGAATCTTGCAGTCCATTCGATAAAGCCTACACTTCTTTTGAAAAGGAGTTCTCTTGCACAATTTTTAGTCTGCGATTTCTTAAAAAAAATTAAACTATTCGTCATAAATTTGCCACAGAAATTCAACTCTTTCCTAACATTCACCATAACATTTGTAAAACCATTATAAAAAATATAGGGTGAAAGGAACACCTATTGGCACCTTAAGAACTCGTGTCAGGACTTATTGCCACCCTACTCTGTACCATTTGGAATACGAAATTCGAACACTTATCATTATCGAAAAACGCAGATTAATGAAAAAACGTCATATTAGTCATAGTGTCAATAAGGGTTCCCTGTCGAAGAGGTGTTCCTTCGGCCCTATCCCAATATGATTAATAATAACCATAACTACCATAAATCAAGGTAATACCTATATTGAGCATGTATTTTAGTTAGAGACCCTTTTGTCAAAAAAAAGTAAAAAAAAAAAGAAAAGAAAATTCTAAATATGGTTTAAACACCTCGACACATTTCTTGCATGCGATTTTTGGGAGACATATTGCATAAATATGGTCTAAACTCCGGCAACTCTAGCAATTTTTTTTTTGTTTCGATCCAAAAAGTCTGGAGTAAAAAAACTATTTTTATTTAATTAATTGTTTTTTCTCTAATTACCAAAATAAAAATTAAGTAGTACACTACTGTTATTAATTCAGAACACGTGTGTAATTAATTTCCAAGGCGTTTTGTAGAAAATAAATTTACAGCAGATGTCCAATTACTCACGAAAAAAACAACACTTTTGAAGTTCCCTCATGAAATATTGAATTAATACTTTTACATACGTTAATATTAAATATACATTAAGTGTGTAATTATAACATATAGAGAGAAAACTCAAATTTAATTGAGGGTTTCCCATCACTAATAGCTAGATATATATAATATTGAGTAAACGAGGAAAAAAGTAACTTTAAATTAATCGAAAAAATATGGGGTTGAAAATGACAAATATTGAATGAAGAGAAAGGGATATTCAAGAGTTTTCAATATTTCATTAAAATACACAAAAACCACAAATACTACACAAATTAAACTTATATATTCAATTATAAATAAATATTTAGATAAGAGCAATCAACAATTTCTGGCTGCTAAATTTTCTCCCTCAAAAATTGAGTCAAATATTGAGTATATTACAATATTTTGAAATTAATATTTGCAGTATTTCTTCAACAAACAAAGTATATCCATCCAATATTTGTCTGTCTGACAGAGAATATTGCAAAAGAATATTCATCATTTATTAAAATATGTGATTATTCATGTACTATATACTATATTTCTTTCTTTCTCCCAAATCTTGCGCAATTGTGGAAAATTCAATAAGTGAAGAAACACAAAAGAATTCAGCATAAAACTCAAGTGCGCACCCCCAAAGAATCGATTCTGCAATATTTTCTTAATCACATACTCAACACTCTTTTTAGTCTCTTCTCTTTAGCACAATTTTTCACATCATTTCCCACACAATTTTCCTTTATTCCCACAATATACTTTACTCTTTTTTTTTTATTAATCTATTTTTATCCCATCACAATTTGCCACTCAAACCACAAAATTCAATTCTCCACCATCTTTCACAGTCGTCTGTAATGTATATCCCAGAGGATTTTTTTCCTGCCCAACTAACGTGCTAAATCCTTTCTTGAGCACTTATCACACAATTAGCTGCACATTTCCCTCGTCATGGTTAAATGTGCCAATGAGCAAATCTCATGGTGTTTTACCCAAAAGGCAATTAATTTTTTTTTTGTAATAATACTTGGTGAAAACATGAGAATTCTTTCAAGAGAGAGAAAGAGTCTACATATAAAATATCAATAATAAAACGCCTAAATACTATTCTTTCACCACAATCACCAACTTTCTCCAACAACCAAGAAAAGCAGACTGTCTGCGGGTCCTTTTCCCACTCAAATACATCCCCCTCTCTCTCTGAATTGTATACAGATGACGACTTCCCCACATGCAACATCCTGTATGCCAGAAAGGGTCAGGATATGGCAATCTGTCTCACATTCTAGGACGCATGTTTTTCCATGTTTTAACCCTCAATGAACCTGACATATTTCTCCTGTTTTTCATGTATCCCCTTCACACCCTGCCATCTTCCTTCAGGCCTCTCTAGACCATCATCTTTTGCAGCACACGCGCACAAATATCTCACCATTCATCCCCCTTTTGAATTAATATGCTAACGGTTGCCGCTGATGTTAAGGGGTCAACCACAAAATCTGCAGTTATACAATTTTCTCTTTCTACTTTGCAAAAAAAGTCAATACTAGAATAAAATGACTAAGAAAGATGAATAAAAACAGTTAGCTGAGACATATACCATTCAGTTATGTTTTATTCATATTGGCTTTAAACAGAAGTAGATTTTGATTCTCCAATAGTGTCTTGGATGAAAGGTAAATGAAACTCTATTTGCACAAAAAGTCGTTGAAGTTCGAAGAATTGAAATTCAATTTCGAATTTTCATACTAAACTTTCGAACAAGGTGGGGAAAATTTATCAAATATCACACTAAAAAGCTGGCAAAAGAGTTACTCAGTGATTATAGAGTGATTAAATATTGGGGTAAGAACAGTAAACGTCGTTGTTCTGTTTTTTTCCTCACAAAATGTGAAGATTGTCACATTTTGACACTTGAGTACTTCGAAATTCGAACAGGATGTACCTCAGCCACCTTGCGGAAATATCAAGAAGTAAGAAAGTCTCTTTTTTGTATCTTCAAATAGATTTTCGAATTTTTCAAGATCTACTTCTGTACGGAAAGATTTGAGATTTTGATCACTCGGAATTTCGATCTATTTGCTCCGCTTTTTGAAATTCAAAAAGTGGGAGAGACTTATGTCTTTTGAGAAAGAAAAGGAAACGAATTTTGATTTCATGAAACTATACCGATCTAAAAGGTATATCCCTTTGGGTACTCAATGGGTCAAGTGGTAAAGTACTCGCTCTATGACGCAAGTGTCCCAGGTTCGAATCCCTTTTAGGTCAACAGGAATTTTTCTGGAGTTAAATGCATTCGGATTGCATCCAGTGAGCTTCACCGGATAACCTCATACCGTATAAGAAAAAATAATAATTATACGTGTCTAGAAATCCCCTTGCGGGAAGGCCTTGTTCCTTCATGGAATGTTGTGCCAGCATTATTATTATAATATTATTTCTCCACTGACAGCTGAAGTTTAAAAAATTCGAAGATCGGTTTCAAAAACCAAAGAAAAGACATTTCCAGTTCTCATTTCTTCTTATTTCGTAGCCAAAGAACTTCCTATTTGAATTTCAAGTGTCTCATGTGTCAAAATGCATCTGTGTGAGAAAAATCAAAGCAGCAAGATTCATGTAACATCAATATCATAATCAGTAGCCGAATTTTACAATATCAAATATGAGAATAAGATTTTCAAATGTGAGAACCCTATTCTCAAACTCACACTACTCACATTGATTTGAGAACGTTTTGTTCGAAATTCGCATGCAACTTGCACAATGAGATGCTCAGAGCAAAAGTAGAGCGTTTTAATAGGGAATGGCATACAATGGAGACCACTCTTGCTCTGAGCGTCTCCAATGTGAGTAGAGTTTCAACTCAATGTGAGTAAAATTGTGTGAGTTTGAGCAAAAAAGTTTGAGTTTGATAATTGAGTAAACTCAACCTTTTCATCTTTCACATTTACTAAAAACAAATATGTTCAAAAACATCTAAAATGATACTATTTATTATTTTTTATGAATATTGCAATATGATTGAGCATCTTATTGTGCGATTTGCGTGCGATTTTTCGAACAAAACGTTCTCAAATCAATGTGAGTATTCTGAGTAGTGTGAGTTTGAGAATAGGATTCTCAAATTTGATATTGTAAAATTCGGCTACAGGTTCCAGTTGTGATATTTCATAAATTGTCCCTCCTGGAGCGAAAATTTAGTTTGAAACTTTGAAACTGTATTTGAATTCTTCGAACATCAACGACTTTTTGTGCAAATAAACTTCAATGGCTCCGTTTAGTAATGACCTTTCGAAGAGACAAAACCACTCCAAAGCCAAACCAAACCTATTCGAAAATCTACCGAAAGCCTCAAATGCAAGTTCACGTACTCGCCGCTTTGGCGCTGATTGTTCTGCCATTTCGAATTTCGATGTTCTTGACACTTCAATCGTCAACAATGTCAACAACAGTGTGCAAACTTTTGCTGCAAAAAGTGAATTTTTGTGTAGTTTTGTGGAATTTCAGGATGGCAGAACGTTTGAATTGCAATTTCATTTAAATAAATATCCTTTTCATTAACTTGCTCACTTTTGTGTAACTCATCGGTTTTAACGTTCGAACTTTCAACGGTTTTTTAGATAAGTTCTCTCTGATATACCTTCGAATCGGTAAAGGGAAAACCTCAACCGGAGAGAGTTCTCAAATCGGGAAGGTTATCACTGAACGAGAGGAATTTACCATTTATCCGAGACACAATTGAAAAATCAAACTCCAACTGTGAATGGGAAGGATCTCCCGATTTGATTTTCCCACAACAAAACAAAAATATACATTTTGACACTCGAAACACTTCGAAATCCAAACAATGTCTTTTCTAACGCTTTCGATAACAATCTTCGAAACCCCATCCATTTCGACGCATTTAAAACTTGTGTTCTTTTGGATTTAGATCCATTTGGGATTTAGACCGGAACCCATTTTTTGAAATTATGAATTATCAAGAAGTAATAATGTCTTTTTTTTGGCTTTTCAAATAGATCTTCGAATTTTTGAAACTCTACTTGTGAAGGTAAGAATATAGATTAAAATTTCAATCCAATTTGAGTCAAAGGAAATTTTCTGGGATTGTTGCCATTAATATCGAATGCTAAATTGTTCTCTATTATTTATTCAATCATGTCAATCATAATGCATTTTTTTAGTTAACCCTGTCAGCTTCTCTATATATACATATACATCAATTGAAATGCTTCAAAAACACTTACATAACACACTCTTGTATGGATTGTGGAACTTTTCTCAGCATGTTATTTGCCCACCAACCCATCCCTTTTCCATAACGTATAGGGTGTGATGCCTTTTCAAATGCTGAAATCCACAAATGTTCACCAGCAAAACCCACCCCGAAAGATGCCGAGACGATGTGGTTTGGGAAACAAGTCGTGTGGAAGTCGCATTGTCGACAATTTCCTCACAAGACAACACCACATTCCCATCGCAGAAGGTATTATATATATATATGAAATATAAGGTATTGTGCGCATATATTGGCGCAAATACCTTATTTCACATCACCATTATCCCTTCAAATATTGTGTTATATTATTGTATATGGATGCCATTATTGAGGGGATGTGTGACAGGAGAGATTGAGCAAAGAAAAAGGTATGGTATATACCCATTGAGAAGACATTGGCAGAGGGCTAAATGGAAGATGATGGTGAGTGTATGAATAAAATATTTTATAAATATGCAATACTTTTTTTTTAGCAAAGGAGGATTAATTTGAAGAAAAAATAAGTTGTGAAATACAGTTTCACTTCACCCTTAATCCCCTAAAAGACCCGGTAAATTTTCCATGAAAGCACCTGTTCTTAATAATACGATTACAACGGCGTCAGAATTCTCCAAATTGTTCCATCAACTGATGTGCCACATTTCCCCTCCTGAAACCACTTACATGGGGATCAGTAAATAAATCCGACTTATCTAAATCCCACACCTAATCTTGTTAGGTTAATTTTCTCTAAAATTACATGTATATAGATACTTTCGAATTTTATGTATTTGTGTGAGATTATTACAGTATTTATTGTTAATGCTATAAAAAAAAAGTTATCCGAATAGACTTAGATTAGGAGTGAGGGTACACTAAATACCTTCTCCTTATAAAGAAAAAGAAGGAAAATCATATCAGAGAAATTTACCATCTACAGAATTAGATGCTAAAATTCCTCGTGGAATTTCAAAGAATTTGTGATGAAACTTCCAAAGAATCTCACGAGAAAATTACTCTCAATTCATCGTGGTGTTCTTATTGAATTTATTCCACAAACTTTTCAAGCATTTCTTGACACAAGAAAAACTAATTTTACATATAATTCTAACAATAAATGGAAAGGATTCTTTAAAATCTCTTTAAAATTCCAATAAAAATTTTGAAAAATTACCATACGATTTTACACTCAAAAATTGTGAATGCATTTAGTACAATTTATCACTCAACCGTTTAGAATTCCCAGTTGGTCATACGTCTATTATATAACTGCTGAACATAGTTATAGTTCGAATACGGTTCATATTAGTTTATCGAATGTGTCCTAACCTAAAATATGGTTCAGTTGCATGAAAGTGTTTCACCCTCCCCTTCCGTTTATAATATGTCCGCCGTCGACTTAGCGTTGATAACCAACCTTTGAAACGAATATGACCGACTTACCTAATCCAAAAATCAGGGATACGTAGTGACATTTGAAACAAGTCCTATAACTACAGGGGATCCCGGGACTATGCATATTTTTGGGACCAAAAGAAACCGCGAAAATGATATTATGCATAAAGAAAATTTGCATACCCTCAGGAGATTTCTTTCGAATTAGATGCAGAAACGTCATAATATATGCAAAATATTCCTTGCACCAATTTCTCGGGATATTTTCAGCGTTAACGATTCATAAATTACGCATTTCAAATTTACAGCCTCAAAAAAAATGCTTACGTTTAGGTGTTACTTGAAAAATTATTTCAGAAATCAGCTCCTAGAGACATGGAAGATTCATAAATGAATTCGCATAATCCCATTATATACATAATCCCGGGGCCCCCTGTAGTGGCTGTTTCGTAAGTCTTCTCGTTGAACTCACTCGTTGAACTTACATTGCAAATATGCATTATTACTACCATGTACACATCTCCACATATTAGGTGAGATTCTTAACAATCTGACTATTTTCCAATATCTTGGCAACTGCGTAATTTTCACTTTTGCAAAATCGAAAAAAAACATCGCGAATTCGCAATTAACAATACAGGGAATTCTGTTTTGAAAAATATTTTCGGGACCGAAAAAGCCCACAAATTCACTCCTGTGTCACAGAAATATTGCATACCCGCAGGAGATATTTTTGGAATAAGTTACGGAAACGCCGTGATGTATGAAATATATTTTCAGCGTCAACAGTTCATATTTGCATACATTTAGGGGAATCATACAAATTATTTAGTGCGCCATCATACTCCAAGCGGAAATTCCTGTACAGAGTAAATGCAAACATGTGGGAGAGGTCTTTTGAAATACCAGAAATTTTCGGTAGTAATTCAAAAAATATTAAATTTTTTTTTTAGATGTAGTGTGAAGATACGGAAATACTTTTCAGTCCAGAGTTTATCAATAATTTGTAAGAATTTTCAAAAATTATATTTACTTTTAAAAGAAATGTTTTCAAAATCCTTTTCTTTTCAAAGTGTTTTCACATTAATCTCGGATTGTCAGGTTACTACCATATTGTTGCACCAATTCAAACGACTTTTTGAAAATTATTAGTTAGTTTTTACCATATAGCTGTCACAAAAATGCAGTGCATTAATTCAGATTTAATTTATAAAACCAATTTTCCGTGAGACACCTGATTAAATTTGTGACGATCCGATGTAAAGAGTACATATTTGCAATTACATCTATTTTTTATTAATTTATTGTAAAAATTTAAAAAACAAATGCACGTATATAGTTAAATGGATCCCTAATATACCGATTAACATACACAAAAATACCAAATAGGGTAAGTGTGCCAAATTCGGCATAGTTGCAAATAAGCATTGAAGTTCTAAGTTTGAAATGCAATATTTTTAATACATATTGAAATTTTTTGTTACTTCCTTTTCGGCAGGGTTGTATGGAACCTTGAAAACTTGTTTATCATCTTTGTTTTCTTTAAATCACTTCCTAAAATATTGAAAAATTAATAAAAATATAGACATTGGCCTCAATTCTGAGACCAAGATCAAGATCAAAATTTCAAGTTGTCAAATATTTCCAAGATCAAGATTTGATATTCTGACGCGAAACATTAATGGAACTTAAAATGTCTTGGCTAAGAACCAAGATTTCAAGATTTTCCACACTTAACGACACGTCACTTCTGACAAATATCTTCATTTCTTTGCCGAATTTGTTGAAATTTCGCCGTATAAATTAGAAAAATTAATTATATGTTGCATTAAATAATATAATACAGTCCATAATCGGGCATAAAAGAAGTGCAAACAAAACTTGTGACATGTGATAAACAATAAAATGCTTATTCAAGATGTAATTCTTTTGCAGGTATTTTCAGGGTAGGGTAAGTGCTCATAATTTTGGACAGTTTCTAAATTTGGACACTTTGAGGGTAAAATTGGACACTAAAAATAAATTGATTAAAATGATGGATTTTTATTCCAATATTTGATGAAAAATGAATTCTATCTAAATATTTGTTCTTTTTGGAAGATTTTGACACTAAATACGTTAAATTTTGAAAATGATTTGAGTTGAAATTGCTTTGTTGAAAATTCAGTGTGAGCAATTGCTTACGAGAAATATGACAGAACTTCGTGGCTTACTTCAGTCTTATTTAGTTTTGGTGAAGTACTAACAAAGTTTGTTCGCTGTTTTTGAGTGATATTATTGAATATTCATTGAATATTGTGTTGATTCACGTTACTGATGATTTGTACATTTGACCTGAAGTGAGATTTGCTTTGTGAATTATATTTTTCGTGTGAAAAATGGGAAATTGTTTAAGACATTCACCAGTGAGGTGATGATTCTTATTTTGGACAGGTGTTTTTCTCACGAAATTTCGTGAAGTTTTAGCTTTTGTGATGACTAGGTTGGACAAATGCCTGGAGAAACAAAGGAGCATCATCTCTACGAAAGAGATGTAGCGAGAAATGCCTTGAAAGGCTCCCGGAAAGGGCAGGGAATGAGCGAATCTGCACGTACTTGGAGTATCGAAGTCAACTCACTTTAATGAATGATATGGAAAGTTTCCGGGCTTCTGTGACATTCTACGTTTCCCTTACATGAACAGGAAGAGGACTTGGTAAGATTGGTTCATCAAATGAAGAACAATGGGCATCCTGTTGAGGCGGATTAGCTGTCCAAATTTACAGCCAAGTTGGACAAATTAATAAACAAGTTGTCCAAAATAAGAGTCAAATTCACTTCTACATTTCAATTCATTTTTAAACGTATTAAAACTAATTTTAATAAAAATAAGACGATAAATAGCTTGCTAAGTTTCTAAACAACCCTTCTGAAAAGAGAGTAACAAGAAATGTCAATTAGTATAGAAAATATCGCACTTCAAACTTGGAACTTCGATGCTTATAAGCAGACTGTCCAAAATTATAAGCACTTCCCCTATTGTACTTCGAAACGTATACATCTAGAAATACATACCATTACGATTAAATTACAAGATCAAATATAGTATTAATCATAGTCATTTTCTCTTTTTGTATCATCTCTTATAGAAATATTCCTCATCAAAAACAATTTCCGCATGAAGCTCTTAAAATCGTTAGTATCTTGAAAATTCCAAGCACCTCCGACAGGTTCTTGAAATTATTTCAAGAAAACAAGAAATTTGACGTCTTGAAATCTTGAAATATTGGTTCCAGAATTGCAAATCTTGATATCCACACGGTTTGTGTCTTGGATTTCAAGATTCCAAGACATTTGACAGATTTGACATCTTGATCTTGATTTTTTGATTTCAGAATACCAAAATCTTGAAATTTTCTTGATCTTGATCTTGATCTTGGTCTCAGAATTGAGGCCATTGCTTTGGAAAGTATTCCGGCCACTTTGAATGTAATACCGGCCACCTTGTTTGTAACCACCTTTTGTGAAGCAATGAATAGAAAATTTCAAAACGTCATACGGAACGAGTTTAAGAATATTTACTTTAATACGTTTATATGACCCACAAGCCCTGAGATCTTCCATGCAATTTGTCCTGAAGTCCTGAAAAGTTTACCTTAGCATCCCAAATTTACGCGCAGTTTCCCGTAGCAGTTTGACCTTTCTGAACTCTTCCAAGGCCTATTCCACATCATATTTTTTATAGAGGCGATGGTTTTTTTCTCTGGCCATTGTAGAATTCAGAAATTGCAAAAACACAAAATAAAAAAGAAATTTATGAAAGCAAAAGATGTTGCCGAAATAGGCAACATTACCTCACCGGAGAGACGCTCACAAAGTATATACTTTTTTACGCGAAATACAGGATCTAGCATGGAAAATGTTACCCGAAATTTAAAGAATGATTCACTATTATCTTAAACAGAAAGAATCTTTAATGAAAACTAATCTACTTTCATGAAAAACCTCGTAGGAAAACACTCTGAACTTCACTATAAATCATAAGACTGCTAGAAACACAAGCGATCTGTCACAAATTTAACGATTTTTGTGTCAATACATCCTAAAATGTATAAATATTTAAAAGCAAAATAAATTCATCGACTATTCCAAGATTAAATCCATAATTGTAATTCATTTAATTGCTTGGCCGAAATTACACTCAAAGTTGCCGAAATACAAAGGTGGCCGAAATTTGGCACACTTACTCTAGTATTTTGAGGCTCATATTTTCAACTAAATATCGAGCATATCTCGATAATAAATTGATGTTTGTCCTAAAATATATTAAAGTATAAAGCAAATATTACACCTTTGTTTTATTCAGGTGTTTAAAAAAAACACTGTAAGACGGCGACGGACGCATTAGAAAGGGTGAAAAACAATAATAAAAACCAGAAATAAAAACGCATTGCAATTAAATATAAAACGAATATAAAAACCTTCCCTCTCCTCTTAAATCTTAACTTCAAATTTAATTTGAATGCATTCTAGCGTGCCGAAAAAACTTTTGCGTTTATTAGCTGTTTTCTGTCATTGTACAATGAATTAGCAAAAAATACTAATACAAATTAAAAGCCAACTTAATAACGAAGAAGCAACCGAAAATCCTAAATTGGCAACCTACGTGGTTTTGGAGATATCTCGTGAAATGTGTACGAAAACAGGGAAAAAATTACACTAAAACCGGTCGCATTTTTCAGAGCTAATGTCACCCCCCTGGGGAAGACCGTCACATTGAGAATCTTGCCTATATCATGAGGTAAAATACCCTTATCACTGGTATTGCACTCGAATTTTCCAGCAAGAAATCAATACTTTGGGGGTAATATCCTCGGAAAGGAAAAGGAAAAAAATGAGAAATAGCAGGACAATAGTTTGAGAAGCATTCAAACATTTTTTTTTTTGAGATCCGGACCACTTAGTAGAGTGTGAAAAGAAAATGATGCCAGCGGAAAATGATATTGTCGCCGCCATTTCCTTCGGCTTTTCCTCCTCACCATTCGCAATCACCCTCTCTCTGTAAGGAAAAATAATCCTTCGGTAGACGAAAAAAGCCGAATGGGAGAGATGGTTAAATTTGTGGGAAGAATCTACTTGCTGCAAATTCCTTCCGCCCAAATGGACAAGGATCAAGATTACATTGATACCTTGTATGTGGTTTTGGGTGAACAAAACATTAATATGGAATAACATCAATTATTTGCCCAGGAGCATTGAGAGATGGAGAAGGAAATGTGAATTTTGACTTTTGTGGTAAATCTGTCTCAACCAGATTCTAATCCTTTGTGATGGTATCCTGATATTTCCCCTTCGTAATATTCAACAAGAAACATGATCACAATCCATCCCTGTGTCCTTTTTTTTTGTTCTTGAAATACTGGGAGCCAAGTGAGAAAGGCAAATATTTGCATATAACACTGCACTTCTCTTTCGTATTTTGCGCAAAATTTGCAAAAGATATATCCATGCGCAGATAATGACATTTTCTACATCTTCAATCCATCTCTTTCTAAGCCCCGCTAAACCACAAAAAGGAGCAAAACACTCTTAAATGCATCCCCTTTTACCAAAAAAAAAAAACTTCACACTCCATTCTCATCTACACGTTTAACCATCATTGCTCCCTTTTATCGCTATACTTTTTCCCCATTTCACAAAACCCAAATCCTCCCCCACTAGCAAAATATCCATAGAAGTGGGGTACAGAGAGGGTACAGAATTGGTGAGACATACATTCTCAATTGCGCAATCACATTCCAAAATGCCATTGTGCAAGTGTTAGCAATGCTCAATCTAGCGAAATGTTCTTTTAACACCAAATCCCATTCATTCTCATTTCAATCTCAACACTATTACTCTAACACTTTTTGAATAAAAAATGTTTATTTTCTAAACGATGACAAGTAAGTAGCTATGACGCATAGGTCCTGGGTTCGAATTTACATTAAATCCAAGTATAAATCTTTAATTTTTAATATTATAAGTAACCGCCAGTAGTAAAAGTAAATTGCAGAAATAAACTAAAACAGAGTAAAGTAAAGGTTGCAAAGTAAGCTTATGCATCTTTAAGTTAAGATGAATGACAGTAATATGGGCTTCAGACCTAAGGCTTAGCCAAATGGCTTAACTGCTCTAATTTCTTGCCAATCATGATTTCTTGGGAAAATACTCAACTTAGGATTTAATTTAATTTAGGATTTTGAGACCTACGGGAACTAGGCTAAACCTCTAATCTGAAGACCGCTTAACTTGTCAGTTAAATCTGCATTTGCCGTAATGCCCTAGACACACTTACGACTTAAGCCGAGAAGCGACTTAGTGGAAAATGATGGAAATGTAGTTTGACCATTATTTCTAATATCATTACGCTAAGCCGTCTCTTGGCTAATCCTCAGGTCTGTCAAGGCCCTAACTTCCTTTTGACAACTTTTCAGGGGACGAAATTTTCAGTTCAGCTTTATTTTCCCTAAAAATGAGCCCCGAATGCGATATTTTTGAGTCAAAATAATAAAAATTGCACTAATAAACAGTAAGTTGACTCGAAAAAATCTTTATAAAATGATTTAAAAACTGAGATATTGAGATATATCTCTGAAGAAACACAGTAAGATTTTATCGTATCTTGCATTGCTTAAAAAGCCGTATCTTCCAATGTACGGAGATTTTGGAAGTTACGACAATTTTCAAAAATGCATTATATCAATTTCAATTACAGTGGGACCTCGATAGAGTCAACCCCCGATAGAGTCAATCTCCATTACAGTCCACAGCTATTTTTTTACTCTACGGACTCCGATAGAGTCAACTTTTCTTTTATTATTGAACTAGTAATATTATATTATTTTAGTATGATCTTTTCGAAATAAAAACCAGTCTTATTGTGTATCAACGTAACAGTTTGAACACAATAAAAAATATTTATGTAAGGACATGGTAATATTGTAATAAAATTCGTAGGTATATTAACCGTGTAATCATTTTCGAACAAAATAATTTTCTTTACGTGATTTTAAGCTTTTTGACTGATTGAAAGTTGTCTTGTCTTTTCTCTCTTGTCTTAAGATTTTTTTTTTGATTAGGTCTATGGTTACAAAGTAAGGAATTTTGAGCCATCATTAATTTGTAAGTGAATAATATTATGGCAATAAACAAAAAAATATAAACTTGAATTACAAAAAATACGTACAGGATGGTATATTTTTTGAGTATGACATAGTGAAGAAACTTTTCTAAATTTATTCGAACTTTTTAAAGACATTACTTCTTTGAAAAATGTACATGACAAACGATCATAAAAATTACGCTTCTAAAGGAAACGTGTAAACTTATTTGAATTTACATTTTTAATTTAAAAAAATCAGTGTCTCAAAAGAAAATTTGGATCAAAAACAAAAATAAGCAACAGAAAATTAATTTTTTTAAGCAAATTCATTAAAAAGAAATCGCCTGTTGGTATGCAAATTTTCTTGATGCATAATGCCATTTCGCATGTTTCTTTCGGTCCCGAAAATGTGCATAATCCCTTAATCTCAATTCCTTAATCTCAAACTTTTGCCGAAACACACGACTTTTTTGGGCCAGAGGATATAGCATTTATGGATTACTTTAATAAAATATTCTACCATCCTGTCGAACTTATCAATGATCTAGTACAAACATCAAATAATACCCATTTATATCAAAATTTCACATTTTAATTAATTTTTTCGGACTCCGATAGAGTCAACGAATCCAATAGAGTCAACAGACCTGGAAATAATTAGTGGACTCTATCGAGGTCCCACTGTATTACAATTTTGCTGCAAATTACAAGCCACGCAAGTGAGCAAAAGAAGTTACGGCAAATGCTGATTAGAGAAAATTCTGTATGGAAATTTGTAGTAACTTCACCAAAAATAGAAGTTACGACAAATGCTGATTAAACTGACGAACTAGATATAGCCAGCACTCTTGTTATTACTTAAAACAGGGCCTGAATTTCAAGGTGAAAAAATCGATTTATTTGACATCGATAGAATCGATAGAATAACTTAGAACAATTTTAGAAGCTACATGTGATATTTGGCTTCAATTGTACAGGCCACATGCTAAAATTGCTTAAAATTGAGCGATTACATGGTCTCCAGATCTGATATTTAGCGGTTTCTGAAAGTTTTGATTTTTAATGGCTCCGGCACATCTTTTAGATCAGGCAAATTTCATGAACTCGAAATTCGAATCCATTTCTTTCTCACACGCTTTGCATATGGCTGTCTCATTCCTTCGCACTCTTCTTCTTTTTTAAAACATCACAAAAAATTCAATTTAGGTCAATCGAATTTAGAGTGCGATAGAATGAGATAGACATGCAAAGCGTGTGAGAAAGAAAGGGATGTGAATTTTGATTTCATGAAATTTTCATGATCTAAAAGGGTGTGCCAAAGCCATTAGATAATAAAATTAGATAATAAAACCAATTGTAGCAATTTCCGAAAATCTAATAGATCAATTGCTTTTGAAAAGATGATCCTAATGCCCCTTCCAGGCACACAATTTAAATCGGAAAAAATTCATGAAATCAGAACTCGTGTCCCTTTCATTCTCGAAAGATTTGCATAAGTTTATACCACTCTTTGAAACTCAAAATTCGACTGAACTAAATTTAATTTCATGTGATGTTCAAAAGAAGAAGAAGAGTTCGAAAGAGTAAGATAGACATATGCAAAACTTAAAAGAAAGAAAGGGATGTGAATTTAAATCGTAAAATCGTAAATCGGAAATCGGAAATCGGAAATCGTAAAACCCGCAAACAAATTCGTAAATGTTCCTACTTTATCACAAACATTGTGCGTAACATGATCACTTAAAGAGCATTTTTTCTTGTCTTACAAACAATTGTTTGTAAAATTTTGTCATTTGTTCGTAAAGTTTTGCCAGGCAAACAAAAATGTACGAACGAATGTTTGTGAAGAAAGTACAAACATTTACGAACCTTTTAGTGGGTTATATAAGAGTTACAAGCATTTCGTAAATTCCGAATAAAAATTCACAAACTCATTTACAATTAATTTTACAAAATATTGTTGAAGTGCTTCTAACCAAAAATTTTCACGGTTTACGGATTTTAGAGAATTTGGTAATTTTCAGAAATAATTAAGCATTGTGGTTTAGTATTTCCATTAAATTGGCAGTTTTTATAAAAGATATTTTGAGAACGAATAAAAATGTTACGGCTAAAAAAATTAATCAAGTAAATGTCATGAAAAGTTTTCACTTTTGTTGTATATAAATACTTTGATTGGTGATTTTTATAAAGGAGAAAAAAGAATATAGTTCAACTTACTTGGATCTCTCTTATCACTTGATTGCTTTGGAGAACAGTTTTTCTTATTGGGATTTGACCGCATAACAGAATTTGGCTGAAAAAAAGGTAAAATAAAAAGGTATTAAATGATATTCTTTGAGCTTTGTAGACGAATCTTCGTCAGTTACTTTGTAGCTCACGATTTTGTCAGAACGTTCACCACTCGGCAATCTAGCCACAGCGACATCAGGACTATCTTCTGGTGGTGGAGGCTGTGGTACCCAATTGTACTCTCTCTTCTCAATGGGAACATTCCACCGATCATAATCTGCAGATTGTTGTCTGAAAGACAAATAAAAAGTCAATAGAATAATTTTTGAATGTCAAATTATTAAAAATACGCTTGGCACACTTTTTAGATCAGGAAAAGTTCATGAAATCAAAATTTCTACCCTTTTCTCTTTCAAAATGCATTGCATATGTCTATCCTACTCTTTCACACTCTTCTTCTTATTTTTTTGAGCATCATAACAAATTCAATTTAGATTTGAGCGTAAAACAGGTGAATAGACACGTAGAATACGAGAAGAAAATTGAATCTTCATTTTATAATATTTTCCTGATATAAACGGTGTGCCTGAAGCATAAATAACCAGGTCATCATATAATCAAAGACTTTGCCTATAGGTAACAAGGATTATTCTATCATCAAGTAAATGCAATATAATCACTAGGAAAAAAGCAACTCTATTTCAAACCGAATTAATTTGACAGATATTAGCTTTTAAATCGAATAGTTCATGGCTTATCGATCTGTCGTGAAACTGATGTTCAGCTAGGCTATAAGTTTAGATCGGTTTCACAGGCTACCAACTATGTAGATCTCGCTGAAAGCAAATTTTTGAACAAATTCATCTCGTTCTTAGTATTCTTAGTAAGTGAACTTAGTATAATTTCTGAATTTGTTAATTTTAGAGCAGGATGGAGCAAGGATCTCCAGCCCACCCGGCAATCACAAGGTAAACTGTTACTAGCGCAATGCTATAATGAAAGGCATTCTACATGCTCTTTTAACCATGTTCATAAATTAAGTCCTTAATAAGTACTTAGTAAGTTCTTAATTAAAGATTTCTTGAACGAAAGCAGTGACGTCTAGAAAAAGTGGAAACTCTGGAGTAAAGTATGCGGTGGACTCATGTTAACCACTGAATAGAAAGAGGTCAAACAAATTGGCATTTCAGAAAAACAACCGCAAAATGATATATTGAACACATGAAATATTTTCATAAAGTATTCTTTCTTTTAATGTTAAATTTATAAAGGCATTGAATAAACGAGCAGTAAAAAGTTAAAATTGATCAGTAACAAAAAAATTTGAAACAGTCAGTGATATTATCGTCCAAATTTTGGCAAAGGGAAAATAAAGGGCTTTTCACTCTATATGGAACAATTTTAAATGTTAAATATGTAAATTAGGCCCATTTTTGTAAAGATTTTAGTTTTTTACTGACCATAATTAGATATTTTACTGCTCTTTTTTAATTTTTTACTGCCCATTTAGAATTTTTTACTGATCGTTTGTTTTTTTGCCATTTATAAATAGTGAATTTCAATGAAATAAGTTTGTATTTCGATTTGGTAAGTATAACTCAAGACTATCCCCATAGTCCCTATCCCAAAAGCGTGTCCACGACAAGATTGTTCCAAATGATTCGATATTTTTATGACAGATGTCACTAGCTCCGCATTTTCGTTGTATGCAAACATTGTAATGTAACACGTGTTTTTACATTTTTTTTGGTGAAACCCTCATCAAATTCTCTTAATTTTTCACTGAGATACGAAATAATAATGGAAAAGAGAAGGGAACCGATCGTGTACACGTATCTAAAAAATCCTGGAATCAATTATGCGGACCTTGTAAAACTCACAAATACCCCACGCCCGACCGTCCGGAGGGTGATTCTTCGATTCCTCGACAGCAAAACCACTGCCCAGAAACATGAATATTGAAAAAATCGGGGTATTGGAGAGATTGGAGATCGAGATTTGGTGAAAAAAAATGATCATGCGCTACAAAAACAATCTCTCGACATCTGTGAGGGATATGGTCAAAAACGTCTAATGCCTCTGTACAGATGCCATGACATACCCTCGATCTTCTGGCCAGATTTGGTGTCGTGCCATTACTCAAAAGCAACCAAAGAATGGTACGAGGTGAACGACGTTCGTTATGTACCCAAGGAGATGAATCCGCCAAATACTCGAAATCTCGTTCCAATTGAAACTTATTGGGCTATTATCAAATACAATCTGAAGAAAAAGGCTAAACACGTCGAAAATATCGAAAACATCAAGAAAAAAATGAAATAAAACAACCAAGAACCGCGGTGATGATCTTGTACAGACCTTGATGGAAGGACTCAAGAAAAAAATTCTAGATTTCGCCAATCAAACACTTGAATAAAAAAACTAATATACCTATCTAATAAATCTTCAGTGAATTAAAGTATCAAAAAATATTTTTCTTTTTTTTTAATATTATGTAGACTTCATTTTCAAAGCATTAGTCTTGGGAACAATCTTATCGTGGACACGCTTTATTAAATCTTTCCTTTTGTGCCCTTAACTTGCATTACGGAGAGAGCTTAAATTTCCAACAACTATCCCATTTTCTGTTCAATCCTCCTTTCAGCGCATGATCCGGAAGTGTAAGTTACTTATTTTGATGAATTCTCTCTCCAGTCCCACAATGGCGTATAATCTGGGAGTTAGGAGTGCATATCTTCCCTGAAGTCTAATAAACTCACGTTTCGAGGATTTACATTTGAAAAGTCTTGAATACAGTAGACTCTCGCTAATTCGGGTCTTATAAGATCGAGCTACATTTTAATTTGGGCAGCAGTTAAATTTGAAAAAAGTTTGTTGACATTTTTTAACCCTTTAACGACGAGGCACTCGTCGTTAAAAATTAAACTGAGAAACATAATCAATGATAAGTCTTACATCTAACCTTGGAAAGTCCAACAGTCTGATTCGGTGTATTTTGTGCTTCTATGGACGATAGGGACAAAAATAGCCCAAAAATTTAAGTAATTTTTCTGACAATACCAATGAATAATATTTTCCCTTTAATGAAAAATATTACGTATGATTATTGTAGTTTCTCTTCCCAAAACGGTTTTGCTTAAAAAAAATTTGAAGTATAAAAAATAAATGAAATCAATTATGAATTAGGAATTTAAAAATTCGCCATTTTTTAGCTTAAACATTTACAACATAGCAAATAGCTAGAGACTTGCAAAAAATATTCTAGATTCCTTCAACCTTCTACTTTACAATTATGTACAGACATAAGAAAAAAATAACTTTAGGTAGTCAGGAAAAAATATTTTCTTTATGGGACACCGGTGTCCCAATCGTCCATAAAGGGTTAAAAGTACTTTCGCATCATTTACCGTTTACCTGTTCTTAACCGATTTGAATCGATTCATAAATCACTCAAAAAATCCCTCAAAATAATATTAAAAGTAATAAAATTGATTGATAAATCGGAAATCAGTGCAATGCTTACCTCAGACCCTCGTAGCAGTCGAGGCAGACGACAGCATAATCTCCATTTTCTAGTAGGAGAGCTCCGTCACTCTTCCGATTGGCCACAAAAGGAAACTCACGAATGGGCAGTGCTCGAACCCTCTTGCGATATGTCGTGATGCCACACAGATGGCAGCAATAGTCATGCCAATTATACTTTCTCTCATTTGGAGTAATTGCGTTTTGGGCCTCATACCTATTTTTTTTGTCAGAAGAATGTCAAAGTTCCAATGCAAAGAAGAAAAAAAAAGAATCATGATTAGAAATGTTTCCCTTAGAAAAGGCATAAAAGCATCTTTTTCTTTTTTTTTTTTTTAAATAAATCCCAACTCACTTTCGCCACTGACTCAGCAGTGAATGGTAACAGAAAGTGCATACGAGGGCAGAATAGTCCGAGCGCAATTGTTCAGCATTTGGAGGTGATTTGTGTTTCAATAGATATGGAAAGTACGGCCTGGAGCCCTCCTTGCTGGCATACAATACACGTGCTAGGGTTAAATCCGAATGGAGGCCACACAGGAAACAGTAAATTGACGTGCTGGCTGGCGTTGATGCCACCGATGGTGTTGACGGTGGTGTATTTATTCCACCCAATCCACGTGATCCATTTGGCGATCCAGCTGCCGGAATTGGCGATGGAATGTTGTACCGACGATGCTCCAGCGGTACCCGTTCAGCATCCATTGTCTCCCATTGCTTCGCCAAATGGGTAACACACCGTGTACATGCTAAAACACGATTTGAGCCTCCTTCGCTTGTCTTCAAGCATGGAAAATGCATCGCATGGGAATTCATGTGTTCAGCCGATGTCGACAGCCATTCCATTTGATTGCCAGGAAACAGACCCTTGCAGATAAAACAGCTGTAGAACGGAAAATAATCAAATGCAATTAATAAATAAGGAATCCCATTAGATATTCTCTAAAAAAGTTGAAATAAATATTAATAAAAATCAAATGAGAAAGATTTATGCAGACATGAACATCCTTTACAAATAATGTCGAAAAAATCATCCAAATCGGTTTACCGAAAGTTTATATATAGGGTAAATGTCCTAATTCAAAACCATTTCCAGACGCTTTAACTTTGACAGAAGATTCAACACATTAAGTTTATATTTTTTTTCTGAAGAGAATTACATAAATTTGCTCCTCGACTCTTCTAGAATGTTACTGTTTAGTGAAAATTCTTTAGATATAATTTGAAAACTTATTAAATACAAGAAAAATAGGCCAGTGTAAAACGCTGCTATTGGAAACAAATTAATCTAATTGGAGACAAGAGAAATTTTCTAATTAGAGACAAACAGTGTATAAGTGAAACCGCGACGAAAGGCTTCCTAAACTTTATTGAGTACTTTCCCATCCAAAACAATAAGAAAATCTCTCCAAAAAAATCATATTTCCGGGGTTTCCTTTTGAAGGGTTTTCCTGAAGTTTCTGCAAATGCTTCAACATTTGCAGACACTTCAGAAAAACCCTTTTTGTTCACGAAATAGGTAATTATTTCATTTGCAAACCTCACGTACCGTTAACAATAAAGATTAGCACTTAATTTAACTAAAATTAGCCAGAAATATGACATAAATGTTAAACAAAACGAATAAACAACAGTCACCTCAATGTGTTTTTCATTGGAAAACATGGTCGATCGATAAAAAAATTTGATGGTGAAAAGCTACACTTTTAATTTTTCTGAGAAATTAACAAATTAAAATTCGTGAATATGAATGGATTTTCGCTTTATTTGGAGTAAAATTAACTAAATAATGAAACTGTGGTATAGAAAATATATAAATATAATAATTTAGTAATGTATTTACCATGAAAAGAATGACGTTTCCATTTGGAGTAGGGAAAAATTTCCATTTGGAGCAGGTTTTGAATTAGCTTAATTTACCCTAAATTGAAGTTAGGGAAGGATCGGACAGTTTAATAAAGGAGCAGTTTCAATTTTTACATATTTATCCTACTTAGTTTGAGTTATGCAATTAACTTTATAAAACTACATCATATTGAAACTTTTTAGGATGAATACTTTTTATCAATTTCTAAATTATTGCAATTATCTATCGAAGTGCCATAATTAAGGGAAATCGGGGCAAAATCGACGGCTCCTTTCCATACTATTCTAAGTCGACTTAGAATTATATTACTCCGAGAGGTATGCTGTTCCTGTTCGTACTAGAAACTTCCGAAATGCTCGTAAATCGTTTGGTCCACTAAAAAGTTCGTAAGTTTCGATTGTCTGACAAAACTTTACGAACGAATGTCAAAATTTCACGAACATTTTTTGTGTGTTTACCTAGGATGATTAACTAACGGATGGAGAATTTTAATTCACAAATGGTATATTTTTCTTAAATTCTTTATAGTTTTTAAACTTTAGATCCCACAAAAATAAATATAACACGAAATGGTAGTCACATAAACAGAGAATATATTTTTATTAAATTTAAAATTTTTCTGGTGTTACAGATAGAAAATTTTTCAGAAAAAATCAAAAAATTGCGAATTTTACATTTTTTTCATAAAGGTTTTAAGAACTATTATCCTCGTGCAATCATTATAAATTTTGTGCTAATAACATAACATTACACACTCTTTCATTTGGTAAAAGTTTTAAAATGATTGCATTTGGTTTTATACCAAAACTAAAAAACCACCTAACAAAAAATATACCAAATTTTTGTACGGAAAATGTATGAGAATGCTCTGCCCTGGTGTTTACAAACATTTACGAATAAATATTTGTAAAACAACAAAAAAAATGCTCGTCAGGTGATAATGTTGCAAACAAAGTTCTGTGTTGTTTAGTGTTCCCGAAAATCCCGGTATCCCGAAAATCCTGGGACCCAGGAAATCCCGGGACCCCGAAAATCCCGGACGGGATCCTGGGATTTCGGGATCGTAATATTTAGGAATTTCAGGATCTCGAAATCCCGTTTTATCAATGCATCGATCCCGGGATTAATCCCGATCCAAAAAAGGGCTGAAATCCCGGAATTTCGGGATCCCGGGATCCCGTATTGGAAACATTAATATTGAAACATTACTGTTAATTCATTTGCATGACTGGTAAATTGCAATATTTAGACCACTTTAATTTGCGAAAAAATGTCTTTTTCGCAACTTTGTACATTTCAGTATTTTCCGTAACTTTTTTTAAAATGAACCTTTATTATGAAACTAAAAAATTCTTTATGCTCAGCGCACAATAACATTTGTTTACAAACATGTTTTCAAAATTTCCTATGAGATAGAGCGAGATGACTAGATCTGAATCTCACTCACTCTCATTGAAATGTCAAAAACATGTTTACTAAACAAAAGTTATTGTGCGTTGGGCATTAAGAATATATCATAGGAAATAATAACAGTTCTAGTAGTTATGCCGAATCACCGATGATCAACTTCAAAAGAGAAAACAAAAATTTCAATATATGAAAGTGGACACATTTTGAAAATGATTACCTCCCTTTAATAGCCTCTACAAACTATGACAAATTTCTGTCAAAATTTATTTCATATTTTTCAACAGTTTTGCTTTCAAAAGCAATTTAATTCAATATACCAAAAAAATATCGAATAAAATATCTTATAGTCCGTAATAAGCATAATTATCGGGCAAAAGGCTTACTCAAGATTGCATCAATGCACCGTTATTTCGGTTATATCACTCACGAAATATTCTGCGAATAGCGTGAATATTGCGAATATTTGACAAAAAAAACTTGTCGAAAACGAATATACAAGACTAATTTTGTTCTTTTGATACACTTCATCAATTAAAATTAATTTCTGGCAAATTAATTTGATACTTTTGTTGCATTTTAACTCAAAATTCTTCAGATTTAAAATTTTAAAACTTAAATCGTAATCTCACAATCGTGGAACTGAACCAAAAAAAATGTAGTGTAACAATAAATAAAGAACCTTTCTTCATCCACTACCACTGAACTATGGTAATGAAATTATATTGTACTTGGTTTTCAAGCAAAAAAAAGGAAATTACATCAAGGCAAGGGTGAAAATATTGATTAAATTGTTTCAAAAGTTGAAGTTTTGTGATGAATTTTTGAAGAGTATTTTGCAAGCACGTGTAACGTGTATCCATTGGTTAGTACAAAAGTAGAGCAAAGGTATTGTTCATTATATATTAGTCATGTTCTGTAGAGAGTTTGAAAACACCCTACCACATTTTTCCATTTAATATATTTAAGCAAGGATTCAATAAAACAGAAAACGTTGCAGAAGTAGAACAAAACTATTTTCTTTTCAACAAATAAATATTAATTTCAATATGCAAGAACTGAATAATCAACTATTGAAGTTAGAGCTGAAACTTATTGACCTAGAAAATTAGAAAATTGGAAAGCCGAAACATAATATCAAAAAGCTATAGGGGAAGGTTTTTAGACTTCCTACACTCTCTGCCTTCGAACACTTCTTTATTTCCCACATTCCTTTAATGGTAACATATTTTAATAGCCAGTCTTAAGTCACACATTTCTTAAAAAAGGTCAGATTCATTATAGGAATATGGGAAAAATATCAAGTGTTCGAAGCCAGAGTTTGTGCGAAGCCTGAAAGCCTGCCCCTAATATACAAAAATAACTTGAACAACAGAAAATCTTTTATATATTTCCATGTTAAACAAGTTTTTATATAAAAGACTTAAAATGTTTAACTTCGATTATCGAATCAAATTTTTCTTTTCAAAATAGCAAAGACATCAAATATACATGGTGTGCATCTTGGGTAAATACGGTAAGTTTATTATTTTTTTTAATGCCCAGCGCACAATAACTTTTGTTTGTAAACATGTTTTCAAAATTTCCTATGAGAGAGAGCGAGATGACTAGATCTACATTTCATTCACTCTCATAAGAAATTTTGAAAACATGTTTACAAATAAAAGTTATTTTGTGCTGGGCGTAATGGACCAGGATCTTTTTGTATTTTTTTTCATTGTTCATTGTTTTGCCAAAATGTGCAAAAGCTTACTCCCTTTGTTTTTGCCAGAAGATCTAGTTCTAATTGTAAAAGTAGGGATTCGCTTATTCATAAATAAACACAACTTAAAGTAAACACATCTTAAAGTGAGTTCATCTGAAGTTATCAATATTTTTATCGAATGATCAATGAAAATCAATATTTTCAACGGAAATAAAAAAAATATGACCGATGATAACCCATTGTAACTCCATTAAAACACGGTTTTTGTGGCGAAAAGCTCTTTCTGTCAAGTAACAAAAATAACAAAAACTGCGTTTCAAGCGTTTCTGGTTTCTAGCGATTGTGGAATATCATTTTTTCAATTAAATATTTTTAAAAAAAAATCACTCATCTTATCAAAATGACATCACAATGCGGACAATGCTGGATTTTTTATGCGTTTCTGACTTTCTAGATTTAGATAGATTTTTTAATACTCTACACTCTACACCTCTGATTGAAAAATAAAATTTATTCCCAGTCTTTTTTTTAGTAATTTATTTAATTTTTTTACCCGTAGATACAGAATTCATTAAAATGGTATATTAGCATATAATTGTAATTTGCTGCTAAAATTTGCGATTATACTATAACACAAATACAAATAATGCGATTCTAGCACCTATGTTCAACTTATACTTTCTTAGAATATTTCCAAAAAACAATGGACTCGTTTTAAACCTTAAAATTCTGAATACATAGATGCGAAAAATTTGAAAAAAATATTCATAAACTAAAAATAAAAATGTGAATAATTCAAAGACAATAGGTATCAAAATGTACTGAAAAGTATTTGTTTATGAGTAAATTGTAATGCCCAACGCACAATAACTTTTGTTTTGTAAGCATATTTTTGACATTTCAGTGTGAATGAGTGAGATCTAAATCTAGTCATCTTGCTCGCTCTTACATGAAATTCTGAAAACTTGTTTACAAACCAAAGTTATTGTGGGCTGATCATAATAAATTTTCATAAACAATTTCATGAGAAAATAAAGTATATACTTAAGCCTGAATGGAATTGGTTAAATTCAATATAAATAACATATTTATTTGCTTCCTTAGGGTTTTCGTGTGTTTTACAACAACTCAAAGCGATTCTAAGTGTTTATTTGAATAGAATGTTTGCAAAAAGACTAATTAAACTTTCTTATGACCAATGCACAACAACCTTTGTTTTTGACATTTCAATTAAAATGAATGAGACAGAGATCTAGTCATCTTTTTCTCTCTCATAGGACATTTTTAGCTCATGTTTACAAACAAAAATTATTGTGCGCTCGGCATTATTTTGGTAAAGATATTGTTTTTCGATATACTGAATAACATTTTTTGATACCATGAACTGTTGACAAATTTTCAAGAAAGGCTATGGAAGTTTTTATTTATTTTTTTAAAATCACTATTAGTATTATTTAAAAAAAAAAACTTCCATAGCCTTTCTTGAAAATTTGTCCACAGTTCATGGTATCAAAATAGGTGTGATTATGAAGGAATCACACCTAAAATGTTATACAGTATACCCTCCTTTAATGAATTGAGCATTTGAGGCAAAATGTCATCCGAATGATTGAGAGATTTGGACATAAAAGTCATAAGTAAATTCTAAAAAAAAAGCGGTCAATTATAAAGAATCACGATAAAATAAGAGGAACTACAGCGAATATGAGCAAATTTGCTTCAAAATCAAACGTGAAAATTATCAATAAATTTTTTCACCCAATTGAGAAAGAGTCCAATTGAGTGAGAGTCAACTCGTCTACTGTAATAACGTTTAGAATAAGTAAGTTGTCAAAATCTTGAAAATGTTTAGGAATTTTTTTTCAAAAAATTCGAAGCATTTTGAATCTTGCAAAATCTTCTTCTTTTTCTTCTTCTATTTTATGTAAGACTGTCGGACTCACTCGGGTCCATATAGCCAAGTCAAAAGCCGTCAAATAATTTCGTCAGATATCTTTAAGATTTCTGCAGAAAATATCTACATCTCTGCCGAAAATCTGCAGAGAAATCTGTAGATATTCCTACGAATTTTATTTGGGCTTGGGACAAAATTCGTCAGAAATTTTTGCAGATTCTCTGACGAATCCTAGTGCACACTCTGACGAATTTCTGTAGATATTTTGCCGATTTTCTGTAGATTTTTCTACATTCCAGACTTTTCAGACAGCTGTGTCAGAAAAGATGAAATATTTTTCACTGAAGTTTGCAAAATTCAATAGAGCTATTCTTGGTGATATCACAGTGTTTATATAAAATAAAGAATTTTGCGACGTCGTGTTATAAGTAGAGAATAGTGAAGTGAAAATGTTCAATCGGTAATGCTTGTTAAGCAGAGCATACCATTTTCTTTGTAACTTCTACAGTTTCTTGATAAATCAACAATATTTTTGTTGAAACAATGGAGACTATGCAGATTTCCTATGCAGAAATTCTGCCGAGAATCTGCAGATTCTCGCAAGAATTTCTGCCGAAAATCTACAGATTTTCTAGGAATAAATTCTGCAGAAAATCTACAGATTTTCTAGGCATAAATTCTGCCGAAAATCTACAGAATTTCTCTAAATTTACGTTTTTGAAAATATTGTACAAATTTGAGGACTGAGAAATGTCATCTATTCCCCCAAATGCTCAAATTTGAAGATATCTACTATACTTTAGTTTTCCATTAAAATATTCAAAAAAAAAAGGTTAGAATTTTCGAAACTCTAATTTTAGAATCTTAGGACAGAATCACATTGACAGTAAAATGCACTCCGTATTTCGTTAATTTACGCATTTTCATTGCAATTATTACGCAAATTCTCCAAAAGACTACGATTAATTTCTCGCACAATTTACTTTGCTCACCGTTTATCGACTTTTCGTTTTATTTCTTCAATTTTCTTTTATTATTTTCACCTAGTGCCACCGAGTATGAGATAAGGTAATACAGTAATCGAAAATTCGCGAAAGAATTGCAATGAAAATGCGTAAATTAACGAAATACGGTGAGGCTACGGCGAGTATTTTATTGTCAATGTGATTCTGCCCTTACTCTGAAAATCTCCAGTTTAAAATTCTTATTGAGCATTTCCAAAATCCAAAATTAGAAAACTGACCAATTCTATAAATCTGACAGCAGTATAGAAATTACAATGATTGGCATGTTCACATGAAATTGACTACAAGAGTAATAGCTTTTAGTTGCTACGCTATTGCTAAAATTGAGTAAGTTTTTCATGCGATATCACACGCTTCAGTAAACAATTTGTAAAGTGTTTTTACTCCATCAAATCTTTCTCTCTTTTCACCTTTGATTAATTCTCCCTACTAAAAAATTCTCAACGCGAACGGATATTTTCAGTAAATTCTACTCAATACAGGATTAGGTAGGAAAAGCACTTACGGATACTGTCCATGGCCATTTTCGAGAGGTTCATGTGAATGAGGTGGTGTATTTGGTCTCGAATCTCGCCGAAGGCTCTTTGAATCCCTCACAATGGCCGCACCAGCTGAATTAAGTGATATCGTTTCATAAGGCTGCAAAAAAAAGCATTAGAGAAAAAAAATCTATTAGCATCCTCCAGAGACCTATCATTCAAAATTCAATCAATGAAAACAAGAGAGAACAAGAAATCCGTGGGAATTTTTGAGGTGTGGCATGTGATTCCCATCGATACACCTTTTGCTGTGATGTAGCAATGAAAATTGTAAGTGGAAATTGGCATAAGTGAAAAAAAAAATCACACGATATTGATAGTGAATTATCGCAGACTCTTTTTTTATCCCTCAAACTTCCACACAAATTTCTTATCGGTACTTTCTCAAGTGTATTGGATTTTCTAACAATAAGTCTGGCGCGATTTTTTTGTCCTGTTGTCTCGCATTTTTGATGGTTTGATTTCAAATGTAATTTATTGTATCCGATAACGAAGAGTTTATTTACTACAATCCCTCTGATATTGTTGCTATTCCCAACCAAATCATAGGCACGTCTGGTTTTATCCAATCGAATTTTAAGAATAATGCTGATAACGTATTATGTGTAAAAAAAATTATATAACCTTTTTTTCCCTTTGAACTCTTTAATACTTAGTAGATTCTTCGAGTACAATTTCTTAATATGATAAAAAAGAGCATCGAGCATTACACTGAAGAGAAATCCGAAAAAGTTAAAATAACATACCGGACATGTTTATTTTACCCTGCAGTATTGATCCAAAATCGGTGTAAATATTACTCTTTTTAGGTGTATTAGGTGTTAAAGTTACCCTTTTTCATGTTAATGTTACCCTTAAAAAGGTGTAAAATTAACATTAAAAACTGTTGATATATTTTTACACCTTAAAAGTGTTAAAGTTACGAGGAAAAAAGTTAATCGCACCCCTATTTTTTCTCAGTGTACGCTAAGTAGGGTAAATTGGTACAAGTTGGACAATCAATGGTACAATTTGGACAGCGCTTTTTTTCTTGATAAATTTAGTACTTCATTTTTATTTGTATATTTTTAATGCTCTATTTTTGTAATTTGGTCCCTTGTGCTTAAAAAAAATTAATACTGTATTTATCAAGAAAAAATCCCTGTCCAACTTGTACCGGCGAATTGTTCAACTTGTATCACTTTACCCTACCTTTTAAGTTTCCTTATCCGCTTATTTGATTTTAAGTTTACCGATTTCCGATTTATTTAAAATGTTTCACAAGTCATTTTGAATGATACTAATTTGACAAATCTTTTCCCACATTTTATATGGAAAAACATTCTTTTCACAAATTTTTAACAAGATCCAATTACCCGTCTATTTGACAAATCTTCCATATCTTGTACAGAAGAGCAACCTTTTGACAAATTTCTTGTTAATTTGACAAAACTTTTTTTTAGTTTAGAGTACCTACTTTAGAAAGCGTTAAGGTAGTAGAATTTAATTTTCGAATAAAAGTTCATTGTCGTTTTATTATCGATTACAAGTTTTGGCAAAAGGAATATAGAACTGGTTCTCTCTGACTTCCTCGTCTGGATTAAAACCAGGAGCATGACGTTTCCTATGTTTTCCATATATTTCTAGCGTGCCGAAAAAAACTTTCGAGTTTATTATCTGTTTTCTGTCATTGTAGAATGAATTAGCAAATAATACAAAAACAAAATAAAAGCCAATTTAATAACGAAGAGGCAACCGAAAACCCCAAATTGACAGCCTACGTAGCTTTGGAGATATCTCTTGAAATGTGTACGAAAACAGGAAAAAATTTACACTAAAACTAGTCGCATTTTTCAGAGCTAATGTCACCCCCCGTATTAAAACTATTAAAATTTTCCTTTGCGGAAAATCCTTAACACAATGTATCACCATGAAAGAATTATAGTTCATGCAAGATAAACTGTGCACAATTGAATCTAAATCTCCAAATTTTCGTTATATTCTTATTTTAAATCCCCAAAAATTACATCCAATTAGGTAAAAGTACCCTTACCCATATTGTGAGCATACTTTAACTCGTTACGTATAAATCGGATTGAATCGGTTCCCACTTGCTCGTTTTAAATCTGTTCAGAGAGCTTTATAGGGCTTTAAAGCTAGGAGCTTGAAATAACTCTTCGAATCAAATAACAGCAGAAATTTTATTGAAAATTTATGTAAACAATTTCTTCATTCCATTGAATTTATTGTTCAATACCCAAGACGGATTTTAAATTATTTATTGTAATATTTTCAAGGAATCTCATGAGAATATTTTTCCTATCAATCCATAAAAGAAAAGTGGACACTTCAATTAGCATATTCTACTTCTAAATTTATATTATATAATTTAATCATTTATAAATAATTATAATAATTTTTCACTCAGACGTAAAAATTTATACCACTGAGAGAGATCCGAAAAAGTTAAAATAACATTCCGGAAATGTTTATTTTACCCTACAGTATTGATCCGAAATCGTTGTAAAATTACCCTTTACTTGTGTATTAGGGGTTAAAATTAAACTTTTTCATGTTAATTTTACCCTTAATAAGGTGTAAAATTAAAATTAAAAAATGTTGATATATTTTTACACCCAAAAAGTGTTAAAATTATGACGAAAAAAAGTTAATCGCATCCTCTTTTTTTCTCAGTGTAATGACTAAATCTTTCCTGTGTTCCTGAATAAATGTGATGCAATTGAGGCGCTCGGAGCAAAAAAAAACTCTAAGTCGTATGTATTTCCCTATTAAAATAGCGTTTTTTTTTGCTCTGAGCTCCTCAATTATTTTAAAAACTGGGCATATTCCTCTGGTTTTTTAAAATATGGGTGCGATAAGTCAAATTTATTGAGTAACACAGTAAAAATTGAGTAATTACGAAGCTTGGGTACATTCCCCTACAACAAATATTGTTAATTTTGTGGTTCATCAAATTGATTTTTTGATAAAAGATTGAAAATTTGTGCGAAGAGGCTACACTGTGAGAAAAACGTGGATGCAATTAACATTTTTTCCTCATAACTTTAACATTTTTTGGGTGTAAAAATATATCAACATTTTTAATGTTAATATTACATCTTTTAAGGGTAAAATTAACATGAAAAAGGGGTAACTTTAACCCCTAATACACCTAAAAAGGGTAATATTTACACCGAGTTCGGATCAATACTGCAGAGTAAAATCAACATTTCCCGAGTGTTATTTTAACTTTTTCGGATTTCTCTCCGTGTATAAAGTATGAACAGGCTTAAGTAATTCAACAACCAGTTAAACAAAACAGTTTTGCCATCGAAAAAAATCAAAAATGGGCCTAATTCTCTTGTTGAACTAAAAAAATTAGACAGAAATGTGAGGTTATGCTGAACATAACCTCAAATATTTTATTCCAACTTCAAGTGGAAAAGTTTGAAAGATTTTCAGAAAAGAAACAAAAAAAGAATTACTGTATTTTAAGACAAATATAGAACGATTTGAAATATCACAATCTTTTGATTTCAAAATATATCAATTTCTAACCTTAAAATATTTAAATCTATTTATCGAAATTAGAGAATGAGGCCCAATTAGTATTTCGAATTGCTTTTTTTTTTTTCAGTAAAAACTTTTCACTATTTCATCACTTTATAGCTGAAATTCTTTTTGCAAAGTATATCAATTAAGTGATATAACCACGTAATTTTCTGTCACCGTTTATTTCTCACAGTTGAACATTAATTCTTCTTTTGAAGACTATCTTCTCTAAAAGCACACACAAAATTTTTAAGTAAATGTATTCCTTGAGTTCGTCACACCTTTCTTGATTTCCGCTTTTTAATTCCATCCCTGTGATAGGGATTAACATGAATTTGAAGAGATATTAGTGACATTCCAATTTACTGGAAAAATTTCCAAAGAAAAAAAAAAAACAAAATAAAAATATCACTGAACCAGACTTATCCAATTTCACAAATCTACAATAATATTATATTATTTAGTCATGAGCAGACAATATAATACCAATGCTCCCTCAGCGATAGCTCAAATTCAACTGACGACAGTCAACATTTTCAGTATCACAGACAAAATTCCCGCCAAGTTTTTCTCAGTCTCATTTTTTCTTCCCTAACTCCTCCTCTCTCTGTCTATTCTATATTCCATCAGCAAATATGTATTGGGTTAACAAATACACTGATATCATCATAGAGAATTTGTATACAACAAAGTTAGCTAAACAGTATTTTCTAGTATAAACCGAAAATCAATTTTCACATTAATGATAATTAAAGCAGCGCTAATTTGGATTCTCCTTTTTTACCTCAACCACACCGCCTTCTACCTGTTATTTCCACCTGTTCCCCCCATCCCCTATCCCCTCAACAACCCAGACCAAAATATTTTATCAAATAGCAACACCTTCCCATCGACATTTTATCTCAATTGAAAGGAAACCTATTATTAGCACTATCATTCACATTTCGCACAGAACTTACATATATCTACTCAGTAAATAAATTGTGTGCAAATTAGCGTTTTTGCTCCCCCTCTCATCATGTTTTTCTCTCTCTCTCTCTTTTCCACTCTTCCCTCAAAAAACATCTCATTATGTCATTGAATTAAAATTTATTTTATATTTAGATAGTTGATATATTTATATCTGAGAGTGATTTTTTTTCTTTATTTATGCATATGGCCAAACAAAACTCACCTTAAACCGCACATTACTGGTTTCCGAATTGGCTTGTGACTTGTTATCGGACGGTGTAAATCTGCCATCAATGCTGGTAGCACCACCACCTTCAGCTAAGTGCGAATGCTTTTCATTGCACGAGGAACATATTTGCACCATGCCTTTGGGGTTTTCCAGCCAAGAAACAATATAATAAATGTCGTACATGAAAGAAAGAAAGAAAGAAAAAAAACAAGAAAATAGTTTCTTGTTAGAAAAGGTGCTAATATAGATTTTATCTATCATGTATTATAATATACTTCTAACATCCAAGTGCAAGAGGATGTGTGAAATTTGTAGAATTCTTTCCCATAGAAACAATCCATACAATCCACACAATTCCCATATTTGTCACTATAGAAACATCTCCCTTCGATACTTTATTTTATTTCATTATTTTTTTTGGGTGTGTAGGAAGGATAAGAGTCACTTTTGGCCGGTGATGTACTTTGACAAAATGATTCGTCTTCTCCTAATAGGGGAAAATGACCAGGCTTTGTACGGTCCCTAGCTTCATAATGACTAAATTTTTCCTACATAGTAAAAAAAATTAACACTACAGTGGTGGAAATAAGTATAATTCCACCCCTTAAACCTTAAAGAAACTCAACAAAAAAAGAAATGTCGAAAAAAATTCATACGTATACCATAACGTCCTTTCATGCCAACATAAAAAATCGACATTTTGATTTTTTATTGTAAGTATTTTTAGAAATATAATAGAATTTTGCTTTTTATAGTGGAAATAAGTATAATTCCACTCAATAAATTGAGCTCTAGGGTATTTATTTTTGACCAAATATAGGTTAATATCTTTTAATAATTTCATTTTTAACTATAATTAGTAAATTAAGGTCCATTTTCTAAAGTTTTGCATTAACTTTTAACCGAAATATCGTAGGAAAAATGTTTAACGAACAAAAATAAGGGAAAAATTAAAGTCTTGGTGGGAATGGATCTTAGGAACTAACAGCTGAATGTTGAAACGAAGAATAACTTCAGTTGAACCTCAGATTAGCGTTAATCTAGAGTTAAAATTAAGCTAGGTTTAAATATTTTTTCGTATGCAGAAACGAGGAATAGTGCTTTGGCGTAAGCTGTTTTTGTCATACGGCAACCCCATTATTTTGGCTTTTCTGGCATGCCAGAAAATGTCAATTCGTCAATGTTTTCGTTCGATTTAGCAAGATTCCACGGCTTTTCCTCGTTATTTGGTAATCTTGAACCACCAGACTTGCTAAAAATTCTTTAAAATAAAATAGGAATCAATATTGTGGATGTGAAAGAATGTGCATGTTTTCTGAGTGCAAAAAAGCGCGATTCCCGCGACTCATACTTCAGTGGCGACTCATTGAAGTTGCATATATGGTGGATGTTTCTTTTGATTTCAGGCAAAATTGGCTTTTTTAGAAGCTGTAAATAGAGTGAGAGCCTTATTTCTTTTCATTAAGTCCACTAAAGTGCAGATTATATCAATTTGGTATCATTTCACAGTATTTTCGAGAAGAATACGGATAGATGTGGACAGGTTTATTCCATCTTTAAGCCAAAAATTATACCTCCGAAATCGGGGGTCTAATTTTTGGCTTAAACGTTAATCCACTGTTTAAATTTATTCTATTTCTCGTTCAAACATTAGAAAACGGTGGATCATCCTAGAATTATCTTTATACTTCGATTCAACATTCAGCTGTAAGAAAAATGACTAAGTTCTGTCAGATAATTGTCAAATTTGTCAATATATCCACCATACATGCGTCTTAATGTACCCCAAGGGTCAAAAACCTTCAGTTGTTAGAAGCCAAAAGAGCTTTTTGCCTCTAACAGTGTTGCTTTTCAGTGGAAAAAGTGACTTTTCCACCGAAATTTGATTGTAAAACGATGGTTTCTGTTTAGTCTGGTTATATCCTGATGATGCTTTTGTCTCAAAATAGCATTCGTAACAGACCTTGGGTCATCGTCGCATAAAAACTAAAAATTATTGCAAAAAAGACTTTTAACATTTTAATCAACATGACATGTTTTACGCTATTTTAAAGTTTCAAAATTAGTTTTTCCGAGTAAAAACAAGATCCATCATTCATTTTTGTGCAAAAAGTGTACCATAGGTGAGAAAAATTATGATCAAACTACAATAGTGTTAATTTTTGATCATGTGACCAAAAATACCATAAAGTTGTGTATTTTTACACACTATAATAATAATTAATTTATCCGATTTCACACTATTATAGTGTTAAAATTTTACACATTTTCAAATTAAACAACATTGTTTCTGCATTTTTTAAACATTTTTAAACTAAACAACTAAAATGGTCGATATTGCACTATTATAGTTGTAAAATTTTACATTTTTTTTACTGTGTATATTTCTGAGTAAATGTGACTCCGCAATATATTTTAAAAACAGGACACTTTCCTCTAGTTTTTAAAATATGGTTGCGATAAGTCATATTTATTGAAAAACGTAGGAAAAAATTAGTCATTATGAAGCTTGGGACAGCACAATGCATGGGCACTTTACCTATTAAAAAAACATGTGTTCAAAAGAGAGCAATAGGTCATTGCTTAAATCAGGAAATATTTAACTCATCCTCTAAATCAGCAGTTCACGTAAAAATTGTGTATTTCTCTATTGTTATGACAATTGCTGATTCAAGTGACAATATTACTTTTTCACTACAACGATTTAACATTTCAACGGTTTTTAGACAATATTTCACTGCAATATTGAATAAGCTTGAACACCTAAATCTATCTGTTAATACTAAAAGTTTGATTTGGTAGTCAAAGTCATCGTCGGTTGCATTGAATGTTGTCGTATCTGCATTTTTTGTGTGATAGCATTTCACGTAAAAGGTGACGTGTGCACTGTCGATGCAACCGACGTTGAATTAGATTGTTTGAGAAAGATTTGTTGTTCTTTACATAATTTTAAACATCTTATTAGGGACCTGAGTAGATCATCGGATAGAATATTGGATCTACGGCTAAGAGGTATCTGATTCAAACGATAAAGCGCATTCATTGCTTTGAAAAAAAAATGCTAAAGTGATGACATAATTTTCAGAACCATCTGGTAAAGTCCTGAAGCTTATATTAAATAAAACCAAAAATTTAAAAGATTTTAAACAATAAAAATTAAAGTATTGTAAAACGTCCTCTTGACTGAATATAATTATTTTTAACTCTTTCGCATTTTTTGCGACTCTCAGTATACAAAGGAAAATATGGATGTCCTGGTAAAAACTTTGTTTTTTTTTTTAATTCAGGATCGCTTAAAATCCGATTCATTTGAATGGTTACAAACTATAAAGGTGTCTAAATTTATAATATTTGTTTTTTAGAGCATGATTAAGTCCTGAGCTAAGAAGATATTGAGTTTACAGATTTACAGATAGACCACCCCTCCCCCTATCTTCATAATATGCCCTTGGGTCACCCACAGCCCCATTTAGGGCATAAGTTCTGAGTATATTTGTTTGGATGCAAGTTTTATGCCCAGCGCACAATAAAATTTGTTTTGTAAACATATTTTTGAAATTACTATGAGAGTGAGTGAGATCTAGATCTAGTCATCTTGCTCACTCTCATAGGAAATTTTGAAAACATATTTACAAACAAAAGTTATTGTGCGGTGGGCATTATCCTTAAACCCTATACTTCGGGTGGGCTACGCATACGCATTTGAAAGAAAAGGAGGCATTGTCTGTGGAGAAAATAGAAAAGCAAAGTAGCTTTAAATTTAGGTCTTATTTCAAATTACGCCATTGTACTCTGCTATGGCGTCTACATACTAGAAGCAATTCTTGTCAAAAAATTGCCTTTTTAAAAAAAATTCTGACGTTTCTGCCTACAAGGATAGGGGAAATTTTCTTTAAAAATGCATTTTTTAAAGAAATTGCTCTTAGTCCTTCAAAAATTGTTATTTTGTTTCTATGCTTTTTCTTGCTCATCTTCTGCCTGCAGTATGCACAAAACTATTTTTTATCAATATGCTTACAAGGAGTCGTTTTTTAAGTTTAAGGGAAGACAAGGCAATAAATAATACGTTAAAAAAATAACATTTTTATTGGTGTTATTACAATGAAAACGGGGAAATATTTGATTGAAAACTTTTACTACATTACTGTTCTCAAGTGCTTCTGCATTATCGACTTCTCGAAAAGAAATTAATATAAAAAATCTTCTGAATGTTTCACAGTGCTATCTGTTAAATACCTTTGCGATTTTCAATTTCTTTTACAAACACTGAAAATCAATGTTTCAGAACGATTTCACCGTTTCAAACGCTAAAATTTCCTTCTAAAACCACCAAACAGTGGAGACAGAAATCAACACAAAGCAAAGCCGATAATGCAGAATCCCTTGAGAACAGTAAAGTGCAAAAAAATAATTTTCTCATTTGAATAACACAATAATTCATGACAGATTTTTTCAAGATTAGGGTAAATGTTCTAATTCAAAACCATTTCCAGACGCTTTAACTTTGACAGAAGATTCAACACATTAAGTTCATATTTTTTTCTGAAGAGAATTACATAAATTTGCTCCTTGACTCTTCTAGAATGTTACTGTTTAGTGAAAATTCTTTAGATATAATTTGAAAACTTCTTAAATATAAGAAAAATAGACAAGTGCAAAATGCTGCTATTGGAAACAAATTAATCCAAATGGAGACAAGGGAAAGTTTCTAATTGGAAACAAACAGTGTAAGTAAAACCGCGACGAAAGGCTTCCAAAACCTTGTTGAGTTGCTCCTGAGTGCAGGATTTGTTCTTATTCCTGATCTTTTCTCCTCTCCCATCCAAAACAATAAGAAAATCTCTCCAAAAAAAATCATATTTCCGGGGTTTCCTATTAAAGCATTTGCAGACTCTTCAGAAAAACCCTTTTTGTTCACGAAATTCGTAATTATTTCATTTGAGAACTTCACGTACCGTTAACAATAAAGATTAGCACTTAATTTAACTAAAATTAGCCAGAAATATGACATAAATGTTAAACAAAACGAATAAACAACAGTAACTTTATTGTGTTTTTTATTGGAAAACATGGTCGATCGATGAAAAATTCGATGGTGAAAAGGTACACTTTCAATTTTTCTGAGAAATTAACAAATTAAAATTTGTGAATACGAACGGATTTTCGCTTTATTTGGAGCAAAATTAACTAAATAATGAAACTGTGGTATAGAAAATTTATAAGTACCTATAGTAATTTAGTAGTGTATTTATCATGAAAACAATGACGTTTCCATTTGGAGTAGCGAAACATTTCCATTTAGAGCAGGTTTTGAATTAGCATAATTTACCCTATTTCAAAAAAACAAAAGGTTAAGCTACTTGATAGTATCTCGCCTTTCCCTATGAGAATACTAGAATAATATAATAATCAAAGTGGTTCTTTTACGGTAAATAAATTCCAAATAAAAATGAAGTGAACCCTGAACAAAAGAAAGTAAAATGATTTATGAATTACATTTTAGATAATGAATCATTTGGCAATTAACATTTTTATCAACCGCCTCCGTTTTCTTAGGAATTTTTATTTAATGTTCATCCGTTTTTTTTTTTTTTTTTCGAAGAACAGTCCAAAAAATATATTGATTTATGTCAGTCAACTCAGAAATTTCTTTTAAGTGGAAAAGTTCATGTGATACCTAAATAAATTGAGTGATTTCAAGTATATTTTTACTCAATGGAACAAGAGGTTAAGTGTATTTTTTATCACGCTTTGTTGAAGTAAAGAAACTTGTCTTTTAAAAGTAAGAGATCCTGACGCCCCTAGCGGCAAAAGGAGAAACTTTCCATGTGTTTAAGTAGTCAAGTGAGGGGTAAAAGTTTCATAATAATCAATAATTTGATAATTATATTGTTTGTTACTCACCCTGCGGACTGATAGGACTAGCATTGGGAAAGGCTTTGAGTGTCTTGATGAATGGATAGTATGGTTCACGTTCGGCATTTGGGCAGCAATAAACAAGCCTCAATTGTGACGATGGACTATCTGTGCCACATGTATAGCAGACAAAAGTGGCCCTTTCACGCTCACCCACCGATGCTGGACGCTTCCTCAATTTATAGTGACGCTCTGCATCAGGAATATTGTGTGCCTAATATTCAAGAGAAATATTCAGTAAATAAACATTTTAGAGAGATGCATTCAATATGCTAATGAAATCTCTATCTCTCTCTTAAAAAAAAATATTGAACATTATATTTGCGTCAATAGCATCCTTGCTAATAGATTTGTAAATTGTATCTAAAAAATCAAAGAATTTTCATCAAACAATCTTCTTGTCAACAGTGAGTCAACACAGACAGAAAATTTGCGGAAAGAATGATAATAGAGTAAACAGAACTTGCCGATGAAACTGATCAGTGCTGGTTTTGTCAGTTATTTTCGCATTTTCTCACTATCTCTTGTATTGGGACTTTTATTTGATTCAACAATGTGTCAATGTTTGGAAAAAGTATTCAACTTATGTGCAAATAATATTCAATTTACTTTTTCACACCTCTTACACACCTGAATATTTTATCACTCTTCTCTCTCTTTCTCTCTCTCGCTTCACTGTATAAATAATAATAGTGAGCTTTTTGGGGAAGGAGGAAGGAAAATAAGAAATAACAAAAAAAAAATCTTATGGAAATTCTTTACCACAAAAAAAAAGCATTAACAATTTTCTCGATGAGGAACTTCTATCTTGCGAGAGAATCTCACACGAGAGGCTAAAAGTAACAAAGTGCGAATCAAAGATCTGCTCTTTCGATACTATGTCAAAAGGTTAATGTGATAATCGAGTGCTGGCGAGGTCAAGTGTATCACGAAATGATTTACACAGTGTAAGAATAAGAAAAAAAAACCCACACAGTCTTAGAGGAAACTTTTATTGCCCAAGTATAAAATGGTGTAGCCAAAGTTAAAACATCAATTTCATTTAAGTCATTCGCATAAATTAAAACTGAATCACATTGAAATTCATCTATGGACAAATTTATCGTATGTTTCTATAATCAATAAATAAATTAGAGAAAGAGAGTCAAAACACACTGATTAACAAATATTCGCAGAATGCTCGAACTGGTTATTGAAACAAAACTAATCTGATTCCTAGATTTAATTACCGGATCTTTACCGCTTCATTACCGGTTGCAACTGGAATTGCATTGTATTACAATACCCGTCCAAATTGAAAAACATGCAAATGGCTATATAATCTTATTTAAAAATAAAGTAGATTACGTTCCGGCTTTACCGATTCATTACCGGTTAATACCAGTTTAAGATTATCAACATCAAAACCTGTCAAAATGTTTATAGAAAAATACCTGTGCAATTGATTAATCTAATAAAAAATTTCGAATGGTCTGGAAAAAGGGTGGCAAAGCGTCCCAGGCTTTGCGAAATGCTCGAACTCGTGTCTTAGATGCTATACCGCAAAAGTACCTTCGCATCATTTACCGTTTACCGGTTCTCAACCGATTTGAACCGATTAATAAATCTCTCAAAAGATCCCCCAAAATAGTTTTAAAAGTAATAGGATTCATTTTCAGATAAAATTTTTTTATCGCTTATGAACCGGTTCATTACCGATTCAAAACCGATTGGAACCGGTTTAGTTTTGTCGGAAATTCCAAGACCTTCCCAGCGACCCCAAACATGAGCCCATTCGCTTGATAAATGCGCACTTTAGTGTCTTTTTAACCTTTGACCTTGAAAAACCGTTATTAGGAATGATTCAACGGTATTTTCGTATATGGACGAAATGTTCGTCTGAATAATCTCTAAAACATATCCAAAAATGAAAAAAATCGCACGACGCATTTTCGAACATAGTTCAGAAAAAAACAATGTCTACATTTTTATTCATTTTAAAATATATTTAGAATTATTTTAGAGAAAACAAAGATAATAAACTATCTACAAAGTTTCAAGCAGCACTCCTTAAAAAGAAATAAGCAAAAAATCAATTTGCATTAAAAATATTACACTTTAAACTTAAGATATTGGACCTTACATGCAACTATATGCCGAAATTTGATACAGTTACCCTGAGTAATTTTAAGAAATTTTGCTTTTAAAAACAGAAATCTAAAACTTGAAGAGTATCAATGTTTCTTAACCCTTTAACGACGAGACACTTTTTACAGACTGAAAATCAACAATATAAGTTAAACTGAGTAATATAGTCAATGATAAGTCTTATATCTAGCCTTGGAAAGTCCAACAGAGTCTGATTCGGTGTATTTTGTGCTTCTATGAACGATAGGGACAAAAATAGCCCAAAAATGTAAATAATTTTTCTGACAATACCATTGAATAATATTTTTTGCTTTAATGAAAAATATTACGTAGGAGTATTGTAGTTTTTATTGCCAAAAGGGTTTTGCTTAAAAAAATTGGAAGTCCAGAAGAACTAATCATAAATCCTACTTATATAAGTTAGTAAAAGCTTCATATAGTTCCTCGCAATGGCCATTCGATGCTCACTAGGTTTTTATGTTGTCCTGCTCCTCCCGAATTTATCACGAGAATTTGTCATATTACATTGTCATACTGTTACAAAATTCCCTTATAGGATGTAATATTCCTTAAAGCTCCAAATTTGCAAAATTTTGTATAGTTGAAAGTGCCCATGCTTTACGCGGTCCCAAGCTTCATAATGACTAATTTTTTCCTATGTTTTTTGAATAAATATGACTGCAACAATTTTAAAAACAGGACACTGTCCCATAGTTTTAAAAAGGACAGATAATCCTAACCGGCTTATGTAGGTGAGATTCTTAACGTGAGCTAACTCGGAGTGCATGCAAATTCGATTTGGAGCTGAAGTTGGGAGACGCCATTCAGTTATCTTGAATCAAATTCGTGAAATTATACAAATTTTGTATTTAAACCAAAATATCAAGGATTTGGATGAACTGACAGAAAAGTGATATATGGATGAAATGTAGACCAGAATGTTCTCTATAATTTTCCCATAGAACATGATCTCATCGATTACTCAGAAGCCAAGATAAGCGAGGTTTTTTGTTTCTTAACTCGTTTTTTCATCCAGAGTGCCCCAAGTAGTCATTTGTTGAACTTCAACTATATCAAAGAATTGTTGTATTTTGCGGGACTTTCCATTTAAACCCCTATTTTAAGTGTCTTGGTGGAGTAGAGGCAGTCAAATTGGCATCTGAGTGATTTCAAAGCGTTATTATTGGAAAAATCAATTTTTTCACACTTAAACGGCAAAATCGGAGTGATAGCATAGTCTGAGTGGAAAATGATGTATAGACGAAATGTAGAGACAAATGTGCTCTACAATTATGTCGAAGTAATCATCAAAATCGGTTCAGCGACAGTCGAGATAATTGAGGTTATGTGATATTGAAATTGGTTTTTCGACTGTGGCGCCCCTGGTGTTGGTCCCACGAAGTTCAAATGTTCTAGAAAGTTGTAGCATTTGGTGAGATCTTTCGTTTAAGCCCTCATTCATCAAAATCGGTCACATAGAACCGGAGATATGATTTTTTGAATTTTGTGAACTTTGACCCCTCATATCTCCGGTTCTGTTTTAACCACAGCGCGCATACGCACCATTTTGGAAACGTCCTAGACTGGACTACAACATACTAAAATTTCATTAACTTGCACAATGCGGTTTTTGAGAAAAGTGACTTTGAATTTCGATGAATTTTGACGCTATCACAGCGCCACCTGTGGTGAGTTTTTAAACTTCCATCTGAAAGTGCTCATCGAGACGAAATCAAAAAGGTAAAATTTAGGTCGCTATGTTAATTAGAACCGGAGATAGAGGCCGGTCAATGTTCGAACTTTGACCCCTTATAGCTCGGGTCAGGGGTTTTAGATCGACTTAAGGTTTTTTTTTATTTGATAGGTATAATCAACGGCTACAACATACTAAATTTTCAGCCCGATGCACAATGGAATTTTTGAGTTATTTAACTTTTAAGATTTAAAAATTTTCTTTTTAAAAAAAGCGCCCCTAGCGGTAGTTTTATGAACTTGCGATGTTAGAAGGGGAAGTGGCATTTTACGAGAGCTTTCCAAAAAGCCCTCACTTTTTAAATTCTGGCAATTAGAACCGGAGTTATGGCCATTTTAAGAAATTTTTTTTGGACCCTTATAGCTCGGGTCAGGGGGGTCGGGGGACCTTAAGTTTGGTATTGATGGAAAGCTCTAAGGCCCAGCTATAACATACTAAAATTTGAGTCCGCTGAATGCCATAGGGGCGGAGCTATTGAGAAAACAAAAAAGGGGGGTCTTCAAAATGGCGGAAGGAGGGGTGGGGGGTGGGGGGTCTATGCACCAAGTTGCAATTTTCACCCGATATATAACCTTTGCCGAAAACCGCAAGTCGATATCTTTTTTAGTTTAGGAGCTATTAAGCTCCAAAGAGCGGCCGGCCAGCCGGCCGGCCGGGAACGTAACTTAGCCAGATATATATTCGGAATCAGGAAGTGGCGAAACACATTTTGGCCAAATTTGAGGTCGATCGGACGACATGAAATTTTGTTAGGATTATAGTAGGTGAGATTGTTAAGAATCTCACCTAATATGCGTACGATGAGTCACATTTATTGAAAAACGTAGAAAAACTTTAGTCATTATGAAGCTTGGGACCGTGTAAAGCATGGGCACTTTCCCCTATTTAAGTATGACCCCTACAGAACTGATAGTGAATACATGTTAATATGGATAAATCTCTTGATTATATAATGCTCTATCTCTTTGAGTTCGAGCAATTAAATATTTTTAAAAAAAATTCCACACAAACGCTAATAAAACACGGAATCTGTTCGATCTGGATTATAAAGCTCTAAAAGAAGACACACAATTCCAAAAAAAAAAAAACAACACCGACAGCTTAATGAGATCTTGAGCAAAAACTTGTTAATATAAAAAAAAAGTCAGCTGGTGGCAGATGTTTTTGCAGAGACTAAGCCGAAAAAAAACTGGTAATTGAGACACGATGAGCAATGATAAACTAGACAAATCTGGTGTGTGTCTCTCAAAATCAAGCTATTTCCCGCTTCGGACACTTTTAGCCACTTCATCGGAAATATATCATCATGTCTGTAAACCAATTTTAGCCGGAGAATTAAGTATTGCTCAATCACAATTAACCTTTTTCAAACACTCATTCAGCCCCATTATCAGACCTTTTTGGTCTTATCATCTTATCGCAAAATGTAAAGAAATTAAATGCGATATTTGAACATGGCGTTTTTTTTTGTGTGTGCACTACGGCCAACGATCTTGTAAAATATTGCACTTTGAACAGAAAAGCGGTATACAATTTGATAAATCATTTGTGAAATCATCGTCAGATTTGCAAAAAAAAGACTATTAATCGCAAGTATTCAAACAAAAAAAAAGGTACATTTACATAACATTGAAGCACACAGCTAACATTATTATCTGCAATACAAAATGATTTAAAATGTCTTCTGAACAAAAAGAAAAGTCGATATCCACTCGTTAAATAGAAGAACTTTAGAAACACTTTAAACCTTTTAACCTGCAATGGGAAACGGGAAAAGCGTCACAGATTTATATTAAGTCTCTTTTTGACGCATTTAGAATATAAAATAGAACATTTATGAGGATTCTCGCTAGACAGTTTTTTTTATTTATATTTTAACAAGAAAAATTCATTTATTCACAATAAATTTTTTATTAATGCTCATAACATTTTGCGATGCTGACGAAAAATATTTGAAAAACGATAGGGGAATTTGACCTGTCTTTAATTACTAAAACTAAAATCTTATCGAAATATGATACGAACATATCCCCTTGTATCTCAAAAATTTTAATTTTTAAATAACAAATTATTAATTCAATGGCTTCAAAGGGATTGCAAAGTGTCCCAGGCTTTATAAAATGCTTCAACTCGTGATTTAGATGCTATAACTCAAAAATACTTTCGCCTACACTTACCGTTTACCGGTTCACTACCGATTTATTGAACAGATTCCCCATGTTAAGTTATAACTTATAACCTTCCCGATGGAAGAGTTCTCTCAGATTGAGGTTTTTCCTTTACCGATTCGAAGGTCAGTTAGAGAGAACTTACTTAAAAACCCGTTGGAAGTTTGAACGATTAAACCGATCGAGTTTTACAAAAGTGAGTTCATGAAAAGGCATTTTATTTTAATGAAATTAAAGTTCCACAAAACTACAGTAGACTCTCTCTCAATCGGGAATATGGGGCAAAATCTCATCCAAATTATCGAAAGATTTGGGCGTCAAAGTCATTGCAAATTCCACAAAAAGTGCTAAATTATAAAGAATCACGATAAAATAGGAAAGGAAGAACTACATTGAATTTGAGCAAATTTGCTTCATAATTAAATGTGAAAATTGCCAATAAAGTTTTTCGCCCGATTGAAAAAGTGCCGATTGAGTGAGAGTCTACTGTACACAAAAATTTACTTTTTGAAGCAAACGTTTACAGACTGTTTTTGACAATGTTCACGATTAAGGTAAAGAACACCGAAATCGGAAACGATAGAAAAATCAGCGCTAAAGCGGCGAGAATGTGCACTTGCACAGTAGGCTTCCGGTAGATTTTCGAAAAGGTTTGGCTTGGTTTTGGAGTGGTTTTGCCTGTTCGAAAGGTTATTACTGAACGGACACAATGAATCACTCAAACGATTGCCCAACATAGCTGAGGAGTATAACACAATTGATTTTCTGATAAAATCGGTTTATAACCAGGTCATAACCGATTGAAACCGGTTCAGTCTTGTCAGAAATTCCAAGACCTTTCCAGCGAACTAAACATAATACAATTCGGTTGAAAAATATGTTCTCTAGGGCCTTTTTAAGTTTTGATCATGTTAAAACCGTTATTAGAAATGATACAACGGTATTTTCGTATAAGAATGAAATGTCCGCCTGGGTAATTTCTACACAGTAAAAAAATTAACACTATTATAGTGTGTAATCTTTGACACCACTATTATAGTGTTACATTTGGAAAAAGCGTTTAATTTAAAATTATTTAATTTAAAGTTGTTGATTTTCAATATGTTGAACTTGGAATTGTTGAATTTAAAAATTGTTGAATTTTTATGTGTAAATTCAAAAATTGTTGAATTCTGTTTATTGTTGAATTTTCTTTTCATTTCGAAGATTTTGATTTTTTTTTGCCTTGTTAGACATTTTTATTGGTTTTTCCTGTACTCGGTTTCCCCCCCCCCCCCCCCCCCCCCCCCTAATGCGAAATGTTTACATCTGATGCTCGGATCTTCACGATCTTCATGAAATACTTATTATGCATATAAATATTTGATGTTCTATATAACTTTTGCCCAATGAAAAGCATCTCGACTGAAGTATAAGCCTTAATTGGAAATTCAACAATTTTTACACAACTTTTGTTTAAAAATTCAACAAATTTTGTCTCGAAATTCAACAACTTTTATTTAAAAATTTAACAACTTCTGTTTAAAAATTCAACAAATTTGGTTGAAATACACAAGGCTTCATACTATAATAGTGTTAAAAATTATGATCAAACTATAATAGTGTTAATTTTTGACCATGTGACAAAAAATACCATAAAGTTGTGTATTTTTTCACACTATAATAATGTGAAAAACTGTAATCATTCATTTCAAATTAAACAACATTGTTGAAAATTTTTCAACTATAATAGTGGTAATTTTCAATCACGTGACAATAAATCAATTTAAATCACGTGACGTCGCAGGCCGGCATTTCTAGTGCCTTTCAGTCGGGGTAGAGTGTTTTCTTTGTTTTTCTTCTCTTTCTCTTTTCTATTTAAATATTCTGTCTTAATCTATTTTCATTTTCTTTCTTTTTCCTGCACTTTTCTTCCTATCTAATCAGACATTGTAAGAGGGACGGACCCTAATTATGTTTGATTTAAAACAAATAAATAAATTCAAATAAATTCAATAAATTATTAAAATTTTGTGCATTTTTTAAACATTTTTAAATTAAACAACTAAAATGGTCGATTTTGCACTATTATAGTAGTAAAATTTTACACATTTTTTTACTGTGTAATACGTATACAAAAATGAAAAAAATGGCACATGTTTTCAAGTAATCCAAAAAAAATATGGTTTCAGATGGTTTAACTTATGGGGTGTCCCCAGAATGTCCCAAGTATCTATCTCTGACCGTTTGGGCTCTAGACATAGTAACGGTCGGTTCAGATTTCCAAAACATGACCCCTTGGGGAGTAAGAAATCGAAATATTATAACTCTTCAGAGAAAAATATGTCAGAATGCACGAGATTGAAAAACGTAAATTGACTGATCACTTTGATTCCAGTGCATTCTGTAACAGTATGACAATGTCATATGACAAATTTAAATTCTGTTCATGTGATAAATTCGAAAATTTAATTGAAAATCAGATTTTCATCTGTTGCTAAGAGTTTCATAGAAATCTTTGTAATGACCAATCAAAGCTCCCTGCCTAGGCTATAGTAATCCCTCAAAGATCATCTTTTAAGACTTTTTAAGATTAGGTTCCACAAGTTCCACAAAATCACTTTGTAGAAAATGGCTCTAAAAGTTCATTTAATTTCAATGAGCAAATTGTCTTTGGCAAAATTCTTAAATAAATTTCAAATTTCCTATAAGAATTATGCTGATTTATAAATCTCTCACGCTTTCTTGAAGAACTTTATAACGCTAAAATATATCCGCTTTTCCACATTTTGCCCCGTACGATTACTTACTTCATATCGATGAATCAGAATTTATGTTAACTTTCTTTTATAAAATGTTTTTTCATGATAATTTTCCAACAATAGTTCACTGTTTTTAGCAAATTAAATGACAATTAGAATTTGTTGATTTTCATTTAAGAAACGATCTTATTGTCTCCCACAAAAAGCTTCAGGGTGAATAAATGGTGGGGTAAGATGCGAAGATTAGTGATAAGCAAACTTACACACAATTACACAGTATGTGTTTCTAAACAAGATAATTATGTTTAAGAAGAAAATTTGATTGTGTCTGGTTTATACCGGTGCCAGATCTGAGTGTTGCCTTCAGACTCTGTCTGTGTAAATAAGTGGGCGCTTTTTTTTTGTTGTACACACCGATTGCGCAGTGCTAAAGGAAAGCAATTACATGTAGGACACTTTCCTGATAACGCATGATTGTTTTTCTTTTTTTTTCAGCTGTGGCTTAGTTAAGTGGAGTAATATTATTACTCAAATGGGATGCGTAATTGGGTATTTATGCAAAAGGGATATGTTTAATTTTGCATCTAAAGAAAATGAAATAGACAAATATTCTATTGAATAGAGCCTATTAACACCCATTTCTCAACAGTCAGCCTTATTATTCAGTGTTTATTGTATAGTAGCAATGATGGCAAAAATAGATTGCGTCGAGAACGTCGAGAATCAAGTGTTTGAGATTCCACAATCTGCGACTGCGACAATATAGTGCAGTATATCTATTTAATTAATTTCGTATAATATTTCAAATTGTTTTCCCAATTCTTCTTTTACCTCACGACTTTATTGTTATGTCGTCAGTTAAACACGTTAAAAGAATTTAGAAGATATTTCAGTTTTTTTGTATGATTTTGTTCATTAAATGAAAATATTCTATGCAGATTAAAAAATAAAGAAAAAAAGAGAAGATTTTTATATTTTAAAATAAAATAATGGTTACTCTAAATAATTAAGTTGATGATAAGCATATTATCCATTATGTAATTATTAAATTTTAATTGATATAAAATATTCCAAAACGCTATTCAATCAGAGAACGCGAAACTCAAATATTTGATAAGATTAAATATTTAATGACACGTGGTTGATTCTTTACTGTCTCTATACGTTATGAAAAATTTTAGTGAAAATGGAGAATTTTGAAGTGAATCACTCACACTCACACCCTGGACCGTAAATTGATTAGTTGGAAATTGGACAAAATAAACAGGATGATTAACAACCTACTTAGCTACTTTCTAAAAAAAAAAGTTTTGTTAAGCATACACAGAAAAAAATATTTTGTAAAATTGTTCGTAAATGTTTGTGAATTCCTATGGAGGACTTACAAAATGCTCGTGAATCATACAATGCACAAACATGTTCGTAAAATTTTGTATTTTTCACATTGTTCGTAGCATGATCATTTGACGAACATTTTTTGTACTTTTACTAATATTAGTTCGTAAACACACAAAAAATGTTCGTAAAATTTTGTCATTTGTTCGTAAATTTTTGTTTGTCTGGCAATTTTAGAAATTTTCATAAAAATTTCTAAAACTTACAAAATCTAATGAAATTTTTAAAACAAAATTTTCCTCGAAGTTAATGTCGATCTTACTAAATTTTATCAAAATTTCTTGAAATTTACTTGAAACTTTGAAATAATTTTTTTTTTGTTTAATTCGAAACTGCTTCTATGATTTCTTTTATTTTTGGATATGTTTTAGAGGTGCGCATATATCGTTAGAACAAATCTATGCCCTAAAAAGTTGCCATTTTGAATTTTTAAAGGTCAAAGTTTTACGAAGTATAATGGGCCTATTTTTTAGCCGATTTGATTACATTTGGTTTTTTTGGAAAAGTCTCGAAATTCTCAACCCCACTGCATTATCGGTCGCAATTAGTAATCAATCGGTTGAGTACCCGTAAATAACCTATCTTTTTTAAATATATACCGTAAGTGCAGGTCACTTTGCCCCCAGCGGGTGACTTTGACACCCTCCTGTTCGTAAGTTTTTCTTTAATTCTAATGTTTAAAAACGGTTCTCACCGATCAGACATGGTAGATAAGATCGGTAAAAATCATCCTTAAGTTCTAGAAGAAAAGTTTACGAACAGGAGAGTGTCCAAGCCACCTGCAGGGGACAAAGTCACCCGCACTTACGGAACTCTTTTTTTTTCTGTCCGTAAACTTGTTATTCATCTAGAGACCAACCGGTAACGAGCGATATAAACTTTTCGATTTTGAAATGCTTTTGTGATTTATGAATCAATTTCATCGCTAGTAGACCAGTAAGTACCAAAAGATCATGAGAAAAAATAAATCACGGAAAGCTCCATCTCACGAGTTTAAGCATTCCACAAAACTGGGACGTTTTTTCATCTCTTTTTTTTTTAAACTAAAATTTACAGAATTTTGTGAAAATTTTTCTGGAAATAAAATATCCATCTCAGCTTTAATCGTTCTGCTGTAAAGTTGGTCATTCGCGAGTTGTTCGTTTTAAATTCTGAGCCATCGAAAAGGCTCAAAATTAAAATTTTAGTTCCAATTAAATAGCAATAAAATGTAAAAAACGATCCTATCGTCTTTGATGAACGTTTTCTTTATATACGATAATTGCTTAAATTCTTTCAGGAGATTTTTCAAAGTCATAGCGTCAGTTAAATCAGCATTTGTCGTAACTTCCTTTTGACAACTTTTCAGGAGGCGAAATTTTCAGTTCAGCTTTATTTTTCTTAAAAATAAGCCCCGAATGCGATACTTTTGAGTCAAAATAATAAAAGTGGCACTAATAAACTGTGAGTTAACTCGAGAAAATCTTTATGAAATGATTTAAAAGTTAAAATATTGAGAAATATGTTAGAAGAAACACAATAATATTTTATTGTAACTTCCGTCGTTTATAAAGCCGTAACTTCCAATGTAGGGTGGAATCACCAGTTCTCGCCAGTGCCCCACTTCTCGCCACTTACATTGAAATCGCTATTTTTCGCAATTCATGAAATAAATGAATCGCAATTTTTTTGTATTGTTTCTGCTTCTACGCATAGAATCGAAAAATAATTATTATTCGTTTTGGATTCACGATTTTGATCACTTTTTAGAGCAATATTTTAAGCAAGTGCATCGAATCCAACATCTCTTACCAAATGTACTAAGTGTCGTCAAATTTTCATCAGGACAAAAATATCTATTTGGGTAAATAATTTGTCTATTTAATATTTAATTGCACTTGTGGAATACATAAAATTTGTATTTAGTCAATTAATATTTCATTTTATATTATTTTTGTATAAAAATGAGGCATGGCGAGAAGTGGTAATATTCTGGAATTGATTTTACCACCTGTCGCCATATCTTTTCAATAGGCGACGCTAACTTCACTTCGTACATTCTCAGTTGTCAAATCTGCATTGTTTACTTTCTGCAAAAGCCCCATAATTTGATTTCTCAAATAAAAGTGAAGACAAATCATTCAAAGAGAGTAATAATAAAGTGATCACAAGGAACGAGAAATGGTGAATGTATTCTTTTCATAGCATTGCCTAAACTAACCGAGTGTGGTTCTTTTCAAGTGGGTGGCGAGAAGTGGTTACAATTTTTACAAAACTGGCGAAAAGTGGTAAAAAGTGGCGACGAAATGGTTATTTTTGCATTATTAATAAAAATCAGTTTTTTAAGTAGTCCAGCGTTATGTTCTAGGATTATTGTTTTCACGTATCTAGAGCCAATACATCTAAGTAACTTTGTGTCAAATTTGACTTATCTTGTAACAAGGATTCAAAAGTTATGATTAAGATAAGATAAGATAAGATTTTGCCAGGGGTCAGTTCTCCATTTCGGATATTCCGATGCATCCAGGCCACCAATTGGGCCCCTTATGCTTCCCCACTCCTATTCTATCTTATCCCCCGATACGGGTAGCCGCTCTATATCACAGCTCTGTGAGCAGTCAGTGCCGCTACTATATCACAGCATCCCTTCTCGGTGTGTGTTTGGGATCAGTGACAGCGAATATTTGTATCGACTGAAGTACCGCTTTCATGTCGAAACTCGTTTTTGTACCAGCCTCTATTGTTTAGGTGGTTCACTTTTTTTTGCCAATATGCACCATTGACATTACTGTTCATTCATTCACTGGACGAATTCAAAGCCCATATGGCATGAGAAATCTTTTTCTGCTGCTGCTCAGCTTTGAACCCCAGACCTCGCAGTCATAGAGCTACTACTCTATCCACTGACCCACTCGAGGCCCAAAGTTATGATTAAATGAATTTAATTTTTTCCTAAACATGGCGATAGCCGGTTATTCCACCCTATGGAGATTCTTGAAGTTACGACAATTTTTTAAAATGCATTATATCAATTTCAATTATTCTAGTGATAATAAATGCCTTTATTTGACTAAATTAGTCAATTAAACTGTTATTCATGTCACTAAAAGCTTTTATTTCGTAACTTTTGTTGAATAAATTTTGAGCGCCACGTTGCTTGTTTTGTTTTGAATTAATGACAGATAGGCAGGGATTTTTTCTCACTTTTTTCTCGTAAATATTGAATTAAAATGATTTCATGTCACACTATTCGCACTGTCTTTGGATATTTGGAAGAGTTTGTGAACGTTTTATTGAGAAATATAACATTTTTGCTGCAAATTAAAAGACACGCAAACAAGCAAAATAAGTTACGGCAAATGCTGATTACTGAAAATTTTGTATGGAAATTTGTCGTAACTTCCCCAAAAATGGAAGTTACGACAAATTCTGATAAATTTTTCTTAATTAAGGGCACTTACGATAATTTTTGTTTAAAATAATTTTTATTGGGCTTATAGAAGTTTCTTTTTCTCAAGTTCGTTTAATAAACAAAATTACGCTGATTCCAAATATGTATATATCCCAAAGTCGCAAAAATGAAGTTACGATAAATGCTGATTTAACTGACGAAATATCGCTCCTTGGAAATTACAAGGGGCCAACTCAATCTGAGCCATTTTTCAGGAGACAGCATGAAAGAATAAAGTTTGTATAAATAATTATCTCATTTATGTATGTTATTAAAAACAATTTATTTCTTTTCTATTTGTATGAGCATTATTATAAATATCGAAACATACATATTTTTACCTTTCAAAATATGTTTTTTTTATGAGTTAGCTCTTTGTCATTCTAAATGATGCGTAAATTTTCATGAAATTAGAATAACAAGGGATCAACTTGCTTGAGTTAGTCCCCTGTTTCACCAAAAATTTGAACGATAAATCTATTTTGTGCCCCTTGACTTCAAACAAAATCGCGCAAGCAATCATAAAGAGTAAAATTTTGAAAAACTTTTCTAATAACGAAATTTATTGACTCATATCATCTGAAATTTCATTAAATTCTCTGTCTGAGTGTATTAAAACCTCAAAATCGCCAAAAAGTGAGTTGGCCCCTTGTAATTTCCAAGGAGCGGTATGTATGTACGAGTGTGTTTGCATATTACCATTTTATTCATAATCCCGAAACCCTCTGTAGATTTTGGAGATATTTGTAATTTAGTAGTAAAATCCATGTAATAAAATGCCATGAAATATCTAAAACAAAAGAGACTAGTCACCATTTCGAGCACTCTGCAAAGTTTTTTCTTTTAAATAGTTGTAGTATTTTCTTGATTTTTTAACCAAGATTTCCGTTGACTTAAATCTGGTATAAACTGGTATAAATGCAAAAACAATGGTTAGGGAAAATTCTTTCTGCGGTATATTAATGTTATATGGTGCCCATTGATACAGCTGAGCTTATCAGTTTTTATTAAATTTGCATTTTTATCAAACAGAAGCAAATGAAAAATGTAAATATGCTTAAAAAAAAAAGAATGTTATAGAGAATTCTCACCTGAAAATGATGCCACTGCTGCAGCATATGCTGATAGCACAGTTTGCAGGCCTGTATCATGCCTTTGGGATCCTTTGGCCTCGATCGAGCCGGTCTGGGATGGGTTTCACCAAAAATGGGAAAATAGGGTTTATCGCGATCCTTCTGCTCCTTCGGCATCACCGTACTCAATTCCGTGAGACTCCCCCTGCGATACTCCTCACCACAGACATAGCAAACCTCCGTCATGGAATTCTTATCTGGCATGGAGAGATCCAGAATATCTGTCGCTGAGGGCATTGTCGATGATGAATCTGAGCTGCGTGATGACGTATTCCGAAGATCCAGGGCACCCTCTTCGTCCTGCTGAAAGGGCCCCGGAGATGGTTGAAGGGTATTATAGGGAGATTGGGTTTTCAGCATTTGCTGCTGACTGGACATTTGCTGGGCTGCAGCATCAACCTGAGCAGCAGCAGCTGCAGCAGCATTCATATAGCCCAATGATCCCAATTTGTATTTATGATGGGCAAATGATGATGGTCTTATGCTGATGCCCTCATACGAATTTACCCGTGCCGGCTGCTGTTGCTGCTGCTGCTGCTGCTGCTGAAGATTTGTTCCAGCACCAACATTCTCCCTGGACACTGGTCGAGATGTTGGCGTTGGAATCTTCTCATTTCTACTGGACGGTCGATTGTACATGTCTGGCGTACGCTTATAGTATGCCTCCTTGGCCACCGGTGACTCATTGCGTGACGTCGGCCTTATGGGACTCTCATTGCGTGCCACCATTTGACTGGGATACGGTGATAGGTGAGCATGCAGCTGAGGATCTCGAGATGTTGGCCGTGAATCACGCTGACTACCTCCATATTGTTGATACGGCTGTTGCTGTCCACTGGCCAAGTGTTCAGCACTCAATCCCAAAATCTGTGCTGCATACTCACCCTGAACACTCATATCCGCTCCCACATACCCCTTTCCATCCACCCTCTTGAGATGGTACAACCTCTGAGCATACGGACGACCATCGCGCTCATGACTCTCCCATTGCTTCATCAGTAACTTGAAACAGAGAAAACATGCCCGGACAATTGGCTGAGACGGTGATACCGGCGGAAGACCCGTCGGTGGTTCATGACCCTCCAAAAAGGGAAAATTCGGCTCATTGGGTCTCTCCGGATTTGGCCGTACTCTCAAGGGAAATTGCTCAAGAACTCCACGTATTCCACACACAAAGCATATAGACATCACACTATCGGCATTCTCAGTTTGCTGCGATGGATTGTGGTGACCTGATCCCGGATAATGAGGATGTGCCGGAGACTCTGCCTGTGTCAAGGAGCCCCTAAGTTCGTTCTTTATGTAGGCTTTCGCCTTTTCCATGCTCTTCTCTGCAAACAAAAAACCAAAAAAGAGAAACAATTGTATATTTAAAATAAAATCTATTTTTAGTAACACCTTTTAATTATCAACATAATCTTTTTTTTTATTTTATATTGAAGAGACAAGTACAAATGCAGATAACTGCTTTATGACACTTAAAACAATTTGTTTTCAGAGAAAAAAAAACCAATGTAAAGCAGTATTATCTAATAATTCCTTAAATAACAATGCCACTGAGAATTAAGAAATTCCAAATGTCAATTTGACATAGCACGGCTAACACAAGGTAAGGTGTTATATATAGCGCTATACTATAATTCAGGCCTGAGCTAAAAGAAAAGCCGAAGTGAATTTGGCAGTGCCTGTTGGCATTCTTCGAAATACAGTAGACTCTCGCTCAATCGGCTCATTTTCAATTGGGCGTAAAATTTTGTTGACAATTTTCACGTTTAATTATGAAGCTAATTCGCTCAAATTCGCTGTAGTTCTTCCTATTTTATCGTGTTTCTTTATAATTGAGCGCTTTTTGTGAAATTTACAAAGGCTTTGACGCTCAATTATATCACTAAATCTGATGACATTTTGCCCCAAATGCTCAATTCAGAGAGTCTACTGTACAGCGAAAATTCACGTAGAGAAAATGAAAGGTTTTTTTTAATGTGAAAATTGTTTAATTCCCTAGAGTTAAGTCATTTTCACGAGAAAATCCTTTTAATAACTTAGTTGAATACAGTTATTTGGGTTAATTGTAAATACATGTCGATATTACAACAAAAACATTGGGATGAAATTTTGAGCTGGAAGACTCATATTCTTTTGAGCTGTCCCAAAATTCAGGATAGGTTTGAGAAAAACCCTTTGGTATAACACTATTTTGGTTAATAAGGAATGCAAAAGTACATATTAGAAGAAGGGACACGGCCTGCTAATAAGGATAAAATAGAGAAGAAAATATTTTGTCGCATTTCAGAGATTTCTTGCAACTGCAGCACCGCCAAACGTTTGTCAAGTAAGTTATTTGTGTCTCTATCTCTCTCTCTCTCACAATTGAGTTGCGCGCGATTTAAGAACTTTCCATTTGAAGTGATATTTGCATTTAATTTCTTTGTATTTCTGCAAGGTTCAAGTAAAAGGGTGTGTAGTGAACAGCTATCCGTCTTCCGACCAAGATATCAAGAAGACAATTTCTTTCTATATGAGTTTTTATGTCTGTAATGTTTTTTTGGCGCAAAAATATTTATCATGGCACCGTGAATGAGCGGGATTAGTGTTACCAGTACAACTATCTGCAATTTTCATTAAAATTATCAACACAAAATTTCCGATATTACACGACTTTTAACGAGCACAGGTCTGCTATAATTAAAGACATTGTCCAAATAAGTTCTTTATAAGTACTTAAATAAGGCATTTCTTGGGCGAAAGTACCCGGCTAACACAAGGTAAGCTGTTACTAGCGCAATGCTATAATTAAAGGCATTCTAGATGGTCTTAAATAATAATTTAGCACGAGTTCATAAAATAAGCTCTTAATAATTAATTATTAAGTACTTAATTAAGGAATTTTTCGAACGAAAGTAGTGACATCTAGTAGTAAAGTGGAAACTGGAATAGAGAATGCGATGGACACATGTTAACCATTGGTTAGAAAGTGATGAAACAAATTGACATTTCAGAAAAACATAACCACAAAATCTTATTAAATACTTCACAAAGTTGTCTTTAATCTAATGATAAATTTATAAATAGTAAAGAAGTTCAGTGAATTAAGTTAAGTATAATATAACATTTTTCTTTGCAATTTAAATTGGTAAGTGTAACTCAAGGCTCTCCCCGTAGGCCCTATATCTTGTAATCCGGGAATGTTTATTTGCCCACATCTATTAAATTTTTCCTTTTTTGCTCTCAACTTGCGATACGGAAGCTTAAATAATAATAATAATAATTATTATTATTATTATTATTATTTATTGCCAATCTCCATTTTTTGCGTCTGCCTAAACAATAAGTGTCCCATTTTTTGTTAAATTCTCCGTTCAAAGCGTAATCCGGGAGTGTAAATTACATAAAATTATCAAATTTTGATGAATCTATTCTCCAGTGCCACTAGCGCATAATCCGGGAATCGGGAGTGCATACGAGTCCCATAAATTCACGTTTCGGGAGTCTAATTTTTAAAAATTTTTGAATATAATAAATTTTTATTTGATTGTCCTATTGATTTTTTTTCTTTCAGATGCATCTGAAAGACGTCTTAAGAGAAATTTGAGGACAACAACAGTTCCATCCGGCAACAGTTGCAACCAGAGAAAAAAGTGTTGTGCCTGACAACAACAGAGCTGCGATAGCAACGGGTTCATCTTGCCAATTAGGCAAAGTGTAATTTTAAATTTTCATTTATAAATAAACAATATGAAGAATAAAAATACATGTTTTATATGCATTAGGGTAAATATTTAAAAAGTGCTTAGTTGAAAGTCCTTAAATAAAAACTTAGTGAAAATACTTTTCATGTCCTTAAAACAAACTACTTAATTAAGAACTTTAACAGATGCCTTAATTAAGTACTTAGTGTTAAAGCTGAGTCATGCCATATTAGTTTCGCTACGCGCCACAAAGCGCTGACGTTTGCTTCATTTCCATGTATTTTTTTAAGTAGTTGGATGTTCTAGAATTCCTTTAACTTTTAAGTCATTGATTTAAAAACTGATTGCCAAGAAAATATAGAAAATAGTACCAAGATTTTTGACTTCGTCACCAAACAATGATATTATTGAGGCAGAAGGGAGTAGGACGTCCACATGTGATCACCAATGTCAGATAATATCATCATTCGCTACCCAACTGAAAATTACGTCAAGGATAGCGAGGATAGCATTCGTTCTGGCAAAAAGGCTTCACAGAAATTTAGATCCACGAAAAAGTGAATTTTTAGATTCGTTGCCGAAAAGTTAAAAAGTAAGAAAAACAGGAAGTGATTTTCAACCTATACCAGCCTTACAAATCGAATGTAGAAATTGCACCAGAGGATCGTTCTATAAAGCATATGATACATCTAATATTACTATAAAAAGAATAAAAACAGAACTTAGAAAGCAAGAAACCAACGCTGTTTAAATGCTCAAATAGATTCAAGCTGATTCTCGAGAGCATTTAACCCGTAAAATTTGACGATTTTTGCAAATAAGATTATCAATCTTCACGGGCTGAATATTATATACGATCACCCTGAGTCTATTTGATGCTAAAGACTTTCGAAAATTTTTAAAGAATATTGGTCCAGTCTAATATTAAGATCATGGTTTATTCTTAATAATACACCAGTAGGGGAAAGTACTCTCCCTTCGAACGTTCATGCTTTCGAATAATGTGAGTTTTCTTTTATTTTTCCTAAGACACACATTCCTATTAATAAAATTAGTTAGCTTATCGTCAATTATTGATAATTACGCGACAATTATGTATAAATGTCTTAAGGAAGATAAAAGAAATTCACATTATTCGAATTCGAAAGCAGGAACGTTCGAAGGGAGAGTACTTTCCCCTAGTGCTAAGAAATTTTCGAAATCAATATCAAAATATTAAGAACAACTCGTTCTAACTTAGATACGCTCCAATCAGAAGTATCTTAAAAGTGTACGTCTGAGGTGCCATTGGTCACGCAAGTTCGAGCATTCCTCAAAATCGGAACACTTTAACACCATTTTAAAATTTTGATAAAAATACAATTTAAGATAAAATACCTTCCGGACAGCATACCAAAAGCACTTATTCTCGAATAAAGTTATATATAATTTAAAATTCCTTCGGCTTCGGACTATCCATGCGACATGGAGCGCAAAAAATATGAATAACACATGAGAGACACAATCTGCGCACATAAAAAATGCACACTCGTGTCAATTTATAAAGCAAAAAAAAGAAGAGGGAGACTGAAATAAAATTGGCGACTATCAATAAAAATTGAAGACCCCTTTGCCCACAAGAGTCCAGGCTATCTCTATATATGTTTTGTATGTAATAAAATATTTGACTTCTCCCGCCATTTGAACCCTCCTTTCCCTTTTCACCCCATTCATTTTAAACATGATTACACCACACGTTATTTCCAATGCTAACTTCTGGCAAATAAACTAGAGATAGTGACTTTTTTTCTCCGTATTCATCGCTCTCTTACAAATCACATTTTATACATATTTTCCTGTGTCATCTCTCAATCTCTTTGCTCTTTTTTTTGTCTTTTTGAACAACACAATATTATATTCCTTATTCCGCATCTTCAAAGTGTCAAAAGATGATCCCTCACCACGGTGCGACCAATGTGTATATAATGTTTTGTATTATGGGTCAGCTGGGATTGAAATGGTTCATGGCACATGTAAAATGAATAATATCATTTTATAAAGCACATATTTTCATCAAGTGCCTCTTATTTTTCTTACTCATTTTCACCACAAATATAAAAAGATCTCTGGCTGTGTGAATTGTTGCGACATTTGCCGATCATTCACCATTTTTTCTCTCTCTCTTTCTTTCTTCTCTACCGCAGAGTTTCTGAGAGAATAATTTTATTGCTCGAATCCAAGGAGAGAGCAAATGTATATAATTCTTCGATTTTGGGTTACCCAGTTTATAATGGATCACCCCCTACCCAAGTCATTTTTATTTCGACAAAATATTACAAAAAAAATAAAGGTTCTTTACTTGGTTAATAAATGTTCTTATCCATTTGTTCATGTTAAGGATTTATGCGTCAATCGGTTAGAGATAACAATTTATAGTATTCGGAAACCCCACCCCCGTCAATGATTTAAAAAAAAATAAATAAATAAATTTACTATTAATCTGTTATGATTTTAAATGATATAACAAATTAAATTAAATAAATAATTAAATCTTTTACGCTGATTTTTTTATTAAAAATTTTATGAAACATAGATCGGAATGTTTAGAGACATGTTCCATATTTAGTTGAAAATGTAAGTCCCAAAATACTTTTTGGTATTTTTGTTTTTGCTAATTACTTTATTTTTAATTATATATTTAACTATATTTGAGCATATCGTTTTTAAATATTTACAATAAAGTAGTAAAAATAGGTTTTATTACAAACTTGCACTCTGTACCTCGGATCGTCACGAATTTAATCAGGTGTTTCACAGAAAATTGGTTTTATAAATTAAATCTGAATTATTGCAGTGCATTATTATGAGTTAAATAGTAAAAGGTAGCTAATAATTTAAAAAAAAAAAAAATTTTATTTGGAGTAACGATACGGTATTAACCTGACGATCCGAAGAACAGTGCCAATCGCTGGTGCTCTTCCCTTATATGCATAAAATGTAGACCAGGAGTGACATGATGACTTATTGACGATAGCTGTACTTCCTGTGACTAATATATAGATATTTATCAACAGTCACATTCTTTAAAGAATGTCACAATGAATGGCTCGTCACTGCGCAATAAGTCGACATTCACTTAATCTAACAGATATAGATTTGTCGATACTATCGATTCGATAGTGTCGAAAAGTTATCATTAAAGTGAGTTAACTTCGGTAATCCAAGTACTCGCGGATTCGCTCATTCCCTGGCCTTTCCCGGAGCCTTTCAAGGCTTTTCTCACTACATCTCGTTCGTAGAGATGATGCTCCTTTGTTTCTCCAGGCATTTATACAACCTAGTCATCACAAATTTCGAGGAGTAAAATAAGGAGTATCATCTCACTGGTGAATCTCTTCGAAAATTTTCCATTTTTCACACGAAAAATGTAATTCACAAAGCAAACCTCATTTCACCATTAATGCGAATCAACACAATATTCAATAAATATTTAATAATATCACTGAAAAACAGCGAGGAAAAATTGTTAGTACTTCACCACAGCTAAATAAGACTGAAATAAACACGAAGTTCTGTCATATTTCTCGTAAGCAATTGCTCACACTGAATTTTCAACAAAACAATTTTAACTCAAATCATATTCAAAATTTAACGTTTTTAGTGTTAAAATCTTCCAAAAAGAACAAATATTTAGATAGAATTCATTATTCATCAAATATTGAAATAAAAATCCATCATTTTAATCAATTTATTTTTAGTGTCCAATTTTAGCCTCAAAGTGTCCAAATTTAGAAACTGTCCAAAATTATGGGCCTTTCCCCTAAATGCCCTCTACAATAATGTCGAAGAAATCACCAAAATCGGTTAAGCGGTGTCGAGCTAATTGAGGTTATGTTAGTTTTTCGACTATGGCGCCCCTAGCGTTGGGCCTATGAATTTCAAATGTTCATCAAATTTGGTCAAATAGAGCCGAAAATGTAGCGTTTCGAATTTCGCGAATTTTGAGCCCCTATATTAACGGTTCTTTTCTAACCATAACCATAGCGAATCCCCGCAACCTTTTGTAAATTTTACGTTTCAAAACGATTATGGAAAAATACCTAACGAACTATTCGGATTTGTGCAAATCGAGCATCCAGCGAGTATTATATCCCTGTTTATTGCAAATATTTCCCTGATAATAAAATGATAAGATTAAATAAATAAAAAAAAAACATTATCATAACTAAAAAAAATTGTTGTCTTTGCAGTTTTAATAAAGGTAACAAATCATAGTTCAAGAAGCTCATAAAATCATGCATTATTTATCAATACTATGTTTTTTTCTTTACTTTCAGTGCCAAAGCGTGACTGAAGCCATCAGTCAATAAAGTGATTTGAATGAAGAAAATCTATTTAAGATACCACATCCATTAGAAAATTACCATATTAACCCCCAACTTCCTCTATTTTTCCGATTACACCTTCTCTCACTTCCACAAAACAAGAAGCACATGTCTCACTCAGAGTTTATACATTATATCTCCAGAATTATATCGCTTTGAGAATCACGTTAAATATAAATGTGATTTTCCTTTATTTTTGGATCAGTCGAGATATAATTGAGCCTTCACATGTTAGTGTAATGATGTATATTGTTGATTGAAAAGGGAAGAAAGTCATCAATTCATTTCAATTTTTCACAATTACATAGCTTGTGCTATAGGGTGTACATATATCGTAAATTATTCACCTAGGTCAATAATCTGCTTCCGACCAAAAGTTTATCAGTTCCTCTTTTTTCTCTCTCTGTCTCACTTGTTTATATTTTTTCACTTTTCTCCCCTCATTTTTCATCTTTGCCACAATTTTTATACATGAATGTAGATTTAATATTAAATTTTATTGGGACATTCTGTACTCTGAAAGCTTCTATCGACTTTTGCTTTTCTCTTTTTAGCGATTGTAACTGTTCTTTTTTTTGCCTCTCTTTTTCCCAGACTTTTGGGACGAAAATAAAAAATTTTAGCAAAGCGATAGGACAACAACACAACATACTCAACAAAAAATCTCGTGTTCATTTATCAGGTATTGACTGGGGAATCTCTTCGCCATTTAACCTCCCTCGCGCACACAAGAGAAGAATTGCGTGGGTGTGGTATATATGATACCATATAGGGTTATTCAATTAAACAAAAATTACAAATGAACTCTAAATGCAGCTTAATTGACCAAAATTTGCAGTGATTTAGAGACAAATGTAAAAAAATATAGGTCACGACCCTTTTATACTTCGGGATAACGAAGAGATAAAAAATGGGTGGGAAGAATACACACAGTAAGTGAGTGTAACTTCGAGAGGGCGTGGTCTTATGACATTTCGACATTCTCAATTTACTTTTACCTCTCATAATTTCATAGAAAAATCAAGAACATAAATTAAAATCAATTATTCGTGTTGAAATAATAATTCGAAAAAGATGTGGCCAATTTTTGTTGTGGATCATTATGCCCCGCCCACTAGTAAAATAGAAAATTTATCAATATATAATCAAAGGGTGTCAAGGATTCATTTTTCCATACAAAAACCTAATGGCAGGTTTTTATCCTAAAAAGAATTCACTTATCATTGCGTCATACGTAATTTATAGTCTTCGCCAAAAAATAACAAGAATTATGAACAAATTTGTTGTGATGCAATATCTGGAAAATTTTTACAGGTAAAGTGAGAAAGAGCTTCAACTTTTATTACGCTTGATACCCCCAAAGTAGCAAAAAACTGCTGAAGCAAATTCCAGATCTTGAAATACTTGAATCATGAAATCTTGAAATACATCTAAATCGGCTCCGAACAACTTCCTGATGTTGCGGAGGATCGTTAGTTTTTTTAGTACACGACTGTTCTTAATTGATTCTGCATTATCGACATTTCTTCTGTTTGACTGTTTGCCGGTTTTGGAACTCAACGATAACTAAGGAAAACAATTAAGACAGGAACCAACACAAAGAAAAGTCGATAATGCGGAACCACTTGTGAACAGTCGTGTATTTAAAAAAAAAACTAACGATCCTCCGCAACATCAGGAAGTTATTCGGTACCGATTTTTTAGATGTGTTCTAAGACTAGATCTGGAATTTGCTTTAGCAGTTTTCACTAAGGGTCCCCAAAATCAATGATACATGATACCCCTTCTTAATGGATTGCAACTTGCAACGCTTTATTGACCATACAAAAGGATTTCTTGAAACGAAAAAGAAGCTCCTTATAGTCGACAAGGTTTCGTATATTTAAAGTGATTCCTTTAGCACTTGAAAGGTACTGTATCTCCGTAACTTATGTAACTCAATGCCCAAATTGACTCAGAATATTCAGCCTGTAAGATATTGTGTTAAAGGATTAGGTAAGGGAAATTTATACAAAGGACTTAAAATTGATGATCCGTTGCGTTGTGTTACTTCTTGTCACGACTAAACAAAAAATCGAAACAGGAACCAAAACAAAAAAATGTCGATATTGCAGAAGCGTTTGAGAACAGTCATTGCTAAAAAAACAGGTTCAAGACAAAGAATTCTAAATATTCTCTAGAATATTAAGATATAATATTAAATATTCTCTAGGATCAACTTGAATCTATTTAGGTCTAATCGAAATCTTATTCTTTTGGTCATTAGGGGAGACTGGGGCAAAAAGTCACAAAACAGAATTTTTTTTTGTATAAGCTACTCGAGCGCTTCAAAAATTTCTTATTAGCGCAGTTTTATAGGAAATTTACCGCTCTACAACTTTGTGAAAGTTATTTTCCTCTATTTTGTAAGGAAATACGTTTATCGAGCCAATTTCTAAAAGGTAATTTTGTAACTATTCTCAAAAATGCTGGGGCAAATAGTACCAGACATTGGGTATTATCATATTTTGATTCGTTTCATTACAGGCTTCCGTAAATTTGAAAAAAATACCTAGAGGACATATTTTCATAGAAAATTCATTGATCTACACCTTTGTAAAACACCGTTTTCTCTGCAAGAAAAGTGAGAAAACGAGAAAAGCGTTTTTCAAGCTATTTTAGAAAAAAAACACACAAAAGACTGCAAATCGCATAACCAATGCAAACAAAAAGCGACGAGACATGTTAATGACGTTTCTTTTCACCGTGAGACATCAGAAATTGCTTCGCTTTTTTGTTACTTCTTGCTCCATACCTTTTGTTACTTTTTACACCGCAAGTGGCCATTTTTAATAAAAGGATTTTTGGAGAAAAGAACTTTTGTGAAATTCTAAAATAGATAGCGGATTTGTATTCAAAAATTCCAAATTATTTAGAAAGTATCGAATTCTGTGTTTAGAAAATATTCACCAGGGCATCAATTTTGAAAAATAAGTAGGTAAAAATTGATATCTTCTGCAAGGAATATATTTCAAAAATAGGACTAAAAATTTCGATATTTTTTTATTTTTTCTAAATTACTTGAGATAGAATTTCTCAGTTTCCTACAGATTAATAGAAGATTTTTTTGGAAAGAAATTTTTTTACCTATTATGGAGGCACGGGGAGTCCCTGTCAAACACACGTCTTAACGGTCACTGAATTTAAATTATGTGCATTAATTCATTATAAACTCTATTGATTTAGATACAGTAACTATCCAAGAAAACAATTTGGCAACTAGAATTCAAATCAGGAAAGACGTCAAAAGCCAATTTTAACAAATTTGACAGGATGTCGTATATTCCGTCCGCCATTTTGAGCAAAAATTTTGCATGACCTTCCGCGAAGGAAGAAAACAATTACAAAATGTATTTTCATCTCTGTCGGATTATTTTTCCCAAGTAATTGAAGAAGTAAAGTTACTAAAAATTCATTTCCAATCCAACTTCAATTTGGATAAAAATTGCCCAGGAATAAATCATCTAAAATCACTCAATTTGCGTATGATGTATAATACCATGGTAAGGAATGGGTTAATGTTTAGAAAAAGATATTTTCACACGAATAAAACGTACTAACAGTAATAACAATGCACTACCTCTACCCAACAACTCTGGGAGAATGAGAGCATTCACACTGCGGTAAAGGCGCTCCTGGGCGGTTCAGAAACGGACTTAACGGATTCTTCCAACGCGGGATCAACAACAATATATCATAATTACACTGTAACAATATCGTCGGTTCCGAAGAAGACTATTGTAAATCGAAAATGTAAACTTTCCAGGAAAGAGGTTTGAAGTTTGACAGCTAAAATTTATTTTCATTAATTTCACTGCAATTAGTATACTTTCAGCTTTTGAAACTATTTTATCATACTTACGCATTGAATATCTTCTAGTTAACACTACTTTTAAATTAATTATAGCAAAATTGTAGGCAAAAAAACTCAATAATTGGGCACGCTGATTTTAAGTTTTTTTCTTCTAACTTTTGCAGGAATATCTTAATCAATATAAAATTTTGTGGGGATATAAATCTAAGGTTTCTGCATCCAATGATACCATCTTTTTATACTATTGTAAGTAGACTTACAATAGTCTTCTTCGGAACCGACGATATATCCCGATACGATTAATAATAATACCGGTCCAGGTATCTGATGATATTGTTTACGAGCGCTAGAGAAGACTCCCGCTAGAGGGCATTGCACCCTATAAAGATATATGCCATATCTGTATTACTAGACTTTCTATTAAAAAAAAAACTATTAAATTGATTAACAGAAAATCAATATTACAATGTTAATTACTTGAAACACCCTTTACTCTCTGTTATAAAATAAGAATTGAGTCTTCAAGTGCTAAAACTGCCTCAAAATCGCAGTATTTCCTCACACTTTAGGCATTTATTGAAATTAGCACACGAGGAAACCATTGGATATTTCAACCATCGCTAATTTATGCATCTGCGATGATTTTATCACTCTCAGCAGTGATTTTTTTTATTCCAACACAAGATTGTTGTCAGTCTCGCTCCTTCATGCTTTTATTTTTTTATTTTTTATTCAACACCGATATTGTCTCAAATTATTCGTTGTTTTCTTTTTTTTTACTGTGTTGTGTCTTCGTATAAATTTATGCAGTTTTGTTGTTTTAGTGTCTTTATTGATACTTCTTGATTCTAAGTTGAATTCTTTGTAGAAATGGCTTTTATTGTAAAACGAAAAAATAACATTCAAAACAATACAATATAGACAATTAATTAATGAAATAAAATGCCGGATATAGAACAAATATTATATATATTTCTCAACCACATGTCTCCGTCAAGTTGAAAGTAAATCGTGGAAATAATTTATATAGTAACCTTGGCACGTGCAGCCAACGTATATAGTAATTATTTAATGGTACATTTACAAAAAATGCAAATTTTCTGATATTCATTCTTATCGCCACCTTTTATCGAATTTACTTTTCTTACTGACCTGGGAGAGAAATCAAGCCCAGAAATTTGATAAATGAGAAAGACATTAATTTTTTTTTTCATAACACTGTGGTTATTTAAAACTTTTGCACATTTTCATTTGCATTCTTTTATCACGCACTTTATTTTGTGCTTACTTCACAAAAGGCAACATTATAATCAAAATCAACTTAAATATTTCCCGTGTATGTGCCATAAATGCAGGAAAGATGGTGAGGAGAAAATAGTGTTAAAAACACCTGTCGATTAATTTCATCGTGTATCCTTCTTATTCCAACACAAAAGGTATATATCTTTGTACCTTTCACCTGAACAGGGGACATACTCGATGGGCTTTTATATGATGTTCAATAAAACTTTAATCAAAAAATTCAGTTCGACATTTTCCATTAAAATTATCTATAAAATACTTATGTTAATTGGCATTATAATTATTTTCTACATTAAAAAAAAAATAATATAAATTTCACAGTGAAAAAATTTATACAAAAGAATCTGCAAGAAAAAAAAGCATATTAATTGCATAATGCCACGAGTTTGCAATTAATTATCGTGGGATTATTGTTTCGTGACTAGAGACTGCAATCTTATGTGAAAATGTTTGGTATTCTAGTATTGGATTTATTTTTGCTTTAACTCATCTCTCTCCTCAGAAGCCATTTCGCCCCGTCTTTCTCTCTGGGAATTCTTCTCCAATTATCCTCTGGCCTAAATTCAACTCAGTCTCTTCTACTTCACTTTAATCAATAAACCCAAATTGCTGACTGGATAAATAATTTTGATCCAGATTTTTTTCTGTTATTGTGATATAAAAATAATATCACAGGCACAGGTATAGCAAAGTAAATTCTTGGTAAAAAAAGGGATGACGAAGCGTCTCAACTCTGCAGAATGCTTGAACTCATGACATTTGATACTTTTGCACTAAAATTGTTTTCACATTAATGAAATTAAGCATTTTGCAATGTTTCTTCCACTGGGTTTTGTTTTACATTCACTGGTTCATAAATGAACTGAAAACCTTCCCTACACAACATTGAATTTCGAAGAAAGTCAATTTACCGATTTATTATCAATTCATAACCGGCTGGAATTGGTTCAAGTTTACCCAGGGTTGGAATGATAACTTTTCGATACGATCGAATCGATAATATTGATAAAATCTTGAATGTCAACTGCTTACGGGCTTACGCATTGTTGGACCACTTAACCCTTTAACGACGAGACACTTTTTACGGACTGAAAATCAACAATAAAAATTAAACTGAGAAACATAATCAATGATAAGTCTAACAATAAGATCTAACCTTGAAAAGTCCAACAGAGTTTGATTCTGTGTATTTTTTGCCTCTATGAACGATAGGGGCAAAAATAGCCCAAAAACTTAAGTAATTTTTCTGACAATACCAATAAATAATATTTTTCGTTTTAATGAAAAATATTACGTACGAGTATTGTAGTTTTTATTGCCAAAAGGGTTTTGCTTAAAAAAATTGGAAGTATAAAAAATAAATAAAATCAATTATGAATTTTAGAATTCAAAAATTCGCCATTTTTGAGCTTAAATATTTACTACATAGCAAATAGCTAGAGACTTGCAAAAAATATTCTAGATTCCTTCAACCTTCTACTTTACAATTATGTACAGAAATAAGAAAAAAACAACTTTGAGTAGTCAGGAAAAATTATTTTCTTTATGGGACACCGGTGTTCCAATCGTCCTTAAAGAGTTAACGTGACATTCTTTAAAAAAATGCGACTTTTAGTAAATATTAATTTTAGCAACATAAGTGCAACTATCTTTAAAATTTTTCAGATTCGACAGTCGATACTATCAAAAAAAAAAAGTTATCATGCCATCCCGGACTCAATGATCTCTCTTTCATTATGAATCCATATTTATTAAAATCGGTTAAAGAATGACCCCGCAAAATCCTACACTAAGAAAAAACCTAAAAAGTTAAAACAACTCTATGGCAGAGTTAAATTAACTCTACGAATATCGATGTAATTGTTACTATTTTTCGTTGTAAATTTTAGTAAATAGAGTTGAAACAACTCTTCGTGCGAGTTGAATTAATTCGTCGGATATCGAAGTAAATATTACTCTTTTTCGATGTAAAATCTCATCTCGACTGAAGTATATGCTTAAGTGTTTTCGTTTTAACAATATACTTCAGTCAAGAAGATTTTCGTGTGACAAAGTTCATAAGGAACTTCAACTAGTAATATGCCTAACAGTGTTTCATGAAGACGTGTGCCAAATTTCGACCAGCTTGCAATTCCGGCCACCTTTCTGTTCCTCAAATATCCATGAATTTTTAGTTATCACTTACTTTAGAGATTATACAATGCAAATTAATAACAAAAAATGTGGCTTCGACAAACGAGATGACGTGAAAAAGACATTGGAGGTATTCCCGAAGGGCAAGGAACTATGAGAATGAAGGTGGCCGAAATAGGACACCAAAGATATGTCTGCATTTTTATTCATTTTAAAATGTATTAAGAATGATTTCAGAGTAAATAAAGACGATAAATGGTTTACAAGGTTCCAAGCAACACTCCTTAAGTAGAAGGAATAAAAAAATCAATTTCTATTAAATATATTACATTTCAAACTTGAGACTTTGGCGCTTGTATGCAACTATGTCGAAATTTAGCACACTTACCCTATGCGTGCATCATACGTGATATTTCGCTCGCAACATAGGGAACTTGAGGTCAAGAAAATATTAATTAAGAAAATGATAACATTGGGATTTGAAAGAGTTATTTTAACTCTTAGAACGACTTATATTCAGTCTTAAAAAGAGTTATTTACACTCTTTTGTCATGTAAATTTTAGGAAAAAAACAAGTTAAAACAACTCTTCCGAATATTACACCTAAACAGAAGTAAAATCAACTCTAAAATATAGTTAATCGAAAATCACAACGAAAAAAAAAAGTTAATTCAACATCGATTCGAGTAAGTTTTACTCGATTATTTTTCTAAGTAATGTAACCTTTATTGACAGTGAACAACCGTAAAGGAGTAACTTTAGGTCATTAGCGTGTAGATTTGTCTGGTTCATCTATCGTTTCAGACTATCCTAAAAGAATACATGCAGTTTTTAAGAGGACAGAAAGAAAAAAGTCAAATGGTCATTTTTTTTATAATTTCAGAATCGATCTCAAAGAAAAGTCTCTTCGTGAAAACTTAAATTCGCTATCTTTAATGGTTTAGCTGCTATATCCTCAAGGGGTAACATACAGACGAACAATCATTGTGATATCTTGATTTGAAATCAGGAAATCACATGAAAAGTTCACTCTTTGGAAAATGGTAAAAAGAAATTTCGAGTATGAGTCAAATAAAAAAGTAAATCTGAACTATTATTGAAAAAAAAAAAATATTGAAAGGTGACTTATTATCTTGGAATAGAGGAGTAGTAAACAAGGGGGTAGTAGTAAACACTGATTTTTATATCTACTTTTCTTGGTCATATGTCGATTAATTATTCAGGAAACAAGGATCTCTACACTATCTATAAATTCGTATAAGTCTCATCCCCTGAAAACTATAATGTATAATATATCATAAAAAATATCGCAGTGTTTACAACTACCCCGTGTTTACTAGTGCCCCAGTTTCTCCTAGTGCATTCCTTTTTTTTAATAAGGAATATTGAATTCCTTAGGAGTCTCATAATAAAAGTAAGTATTTGAAAGTAAGCCGAAGAACGCCGGTATAAAACAATCATCTATTGCATTAATTAATCTCTTCAGTCTCTCGATTTATCCCATAAGAACAGACAACTATAGAAAAGAATACTTCCGGGGGAAATACATGATGAATGAAAAAGCGTTATTCCTGCTACAAAATGCCACTTAATTTTAATCAATAAATCTTGCAGTGCACAATAACTTTCGGAAGTCAAAAGTTATTTATTACTTATTTTGAGGTGGTCCTAAAATCAGTCTATTATACCCAACCACTTTGTTTAACAGAGCTCTATTTTGGCATATTTGATAAAGGACAATAAACATCCAGGTTGGGATATTTTAATGACTGAGACAGGAGACACAGAGTCGTCAAAGTTTAGTAACTCAAAGGTTAAGTAACTTTTATTCTACGATGTCAATCCTAAGATAAAATTACCTAAAAAACAGACTGATTTTTTCACATGTCTACATCTAAAATAATATACATTATTGTCTAGTCATCTGCTTCCCATACGACTGATGTAACAAAAAAAAAATAGTTCAGAGGTACAATCCGAATAAAAATCTAGACTATAATTAGCAAGGCCTAAATGGATTAAATTGGCGCACGACAGGTTCATAAGGTGACGAATCCTGAGTCATCAGGTTAAGACATTAAAAAGATATGTAACCTTGTCAAAAAAACTTGAAATTTTAACATTCAGGGCTAGAAGAGGTCATCCAGGGGTTGATGAGGTTGTTTCAATAATTCGCAAATAATTAATTAATTTTATTCACCACGATTTTCCTTAATTATTAATGATTTTTTTTTATTTTCCCAAGATCTCTTATTTGGCTATTGATTATACTAAAATATCATGAATAGTTTTGAAAGTTTTTCTACGATTTTTAAATTTAGAATTTATGCATATGCATGGCTATATGAAAGTGCCATGCCCCCTTTTTATAATGCCATTACTACGTAAGTTTTTCCTTATGAAACTTTTTATATACTTTGAAAAGAAAAACTTATAAAATATTATTATCAACATTATCAATCATTTTAATTCAAACAAAAGAATATTAAAAAACAAACAATTATAGTAGAACGGTTTACGAAAAATTGTATTTATTTTTCATATGAAATTAGACAAATACGAATAATAGGAAAATTAGCATCGTGTGAAGGTTCACTGTGTACAACAATGTCTACATTCCCCTAACTGTTCTAAAGCTTGGTCAACTTCAGATATTATTATTTTAAATTAACTTTACAATAAACTCTGTTTTAGAAAGAAAACATTTAAAGAAAACTTAAATGAGATTATAAAGTATATCATCTAAATCATAAAGAAACCCCGACATAACATTTCCTGTATTTCCCCTATATTTTACTCATCGAGCCTAAAAAAATCTTTCAGTTCTAGGGCTGATATTTTTTTAAGGTGAATTAGTAATAATTACAAATAGGAAATAAAATTCAAGTTAAAATTTAAGAGTTTTCCCAAAACCCTAAATTGTCTACCGACGTTGTATTAGAATGATTACGTGTATTGCCTACGAAAACAAAGAAAAAAATGTCACATGTGTCAGATCTAATGTCAGGCGCCTTGCCGAAACTTTCTAAATATAAGTCGACCACAAGACGTTAAACATTACTCAATATCCCGTCAAAACCCAATTTTTTAAGCCATTTTTCGGCTTAAGACGTAGGTCTGTCCAGCATATAACAATTTTTTTTTATAAGGTTCTATTTTGATTTCCGGACAATATAGACTTCCGAACCAAGCAATTTAATGGAAATCGGACAACTCTTACTACTTGTTAAAAAATAATCAACCAATTAGTCTTTAAAATACATTTCGAAGTATAAAGCATTTAAATTATTTCTTGATTAACACTAAACCTACCAAGACCCGGTCAAAATGACCGTTTTGAAATGAACACAAATTTAAACGGTGCAATGTCACTATCAAACTTTAAGGAATGGGACGACCATCAGGCCAAAACCAGCAATTGGTTGTAGCGCTAGTTAAATAAGTAAGTGAGCAACTTTTATCGAAGTTCGAAATTTCAGATTACTTTTCCGGAATTCTACATTTAACGTAAGTTGAATTTTAAATTGTACACTTCATTTCATTGATTCTTTTTCTTTTTTAAGTACGCAGGATAAAAAAAACCATGAAGGGTTCATTTTTTAACCGATTGGTAAAAGTATGAATTACAGTGGGACCTCGATAGAGTCAACCGAGTCAACTAATTATTTCCAGGCCTGTTGACTCCATTGGATTCGGTGACTCTATCAAAGTCCGAAAAAATTAATTGAAATCTAAAATTTTGATATAAAGGGGTATTATTTTATGTTTGTACTAGATAATTGATACATTTAACACGATAGTAGAATATTTCATTTACTAAACCCATAAATTCTACACTCTCTGGTCCAAAAAGTCGTATGTTTGGGCAAAAGTTGGGGATTAGGGAATAATTTTAGAGAATGTTTTTACTATTAGTAAGTATCTTAACTCTTTCGTCTCTTTTGGGACTGTAGTACCCAAAGAAGCATATGCATTTTCTATGAAAAACAATGTTTTTTAATTATTCAGAACTGATAAAAATCCGATTCTTGTGGATGATTACAAACTATAAGGATGTCCAAATGTGAGATATTTTTTGTAGGACCTCAATTAATTCTTGAGCTTAGATATTTTTGATTAAAAATTGTTAAATTGGCTTGCAGCATATGCTGCGGTCCGGAAAGAGTTAAATGAAAATTACTATCCATGTGATAATATTGAGGTCCATCCATCCACAATGTTAAGATAAGGAAATGATGCCTTAAAGATTTCTTTTTTTTCACTTTTTTTTAGAAGAGCTCCGGTAGATATTTAATTGTTAAAAATTCTAATGCAATTAACGTTATTAATTAATTAGAATTTATTTAAAACTTTTATTGTCTGAAAGAAGAGATTGATAGTTGTTCTTTTCCTTATAACATAACTATGGCTGTAAACTTCACAAAAAGAGCAATAAAAATTTTTTTTTTCATTTTCTTGTTCTGAAAAATGGGCGCTAAATGATTAGAGATATCTACTCGGAGTCTTCAGATGACCCCCTAATAAGTCAACTTGGGAATTATTATTATGACCCTCATTTCCTCTCTACTCCTCCCTTTCACCACCAAAATCGTTCTTTTTTGTGATTACAGGAAAACACGTCATACGGGATCATAGGGCTTACTCAAAAAATCTTAAGACAAGAGAGAAAAGACAAGAGAACTTTCAATCGACCAAAACGATTAAAATAACGAAAATAAAATTATTTTGTCGAAAATTGATTACACAGTTTAATATACGAATTTTATCTTAATATTGTTTTTCTTGTGTTAAAAACGTTACATTGATACACCAAAACACTGATTTTACTTTCGAAAAAGTCATACAATATTATTAGCTCATTAATAATGAAAAAGTTGACTCTATCTGAGTCAATTTGGGTCCAAGTTGACTCTATCGGAGTCCGTAGAGTAAAAAAATAGCTGTTGACTCTATTGGAGATTGACTCTATCGGGAGTTGACTCTATCGAGGTCCCACTGTAATTTGAAAGGTCTTTGAATCTTGACCAAATATGATTCGGTCTGAACTGTTTCTAGTCTGAAAATCGTTTTTTTACTTCTACGCAATTTTTTAGGAAGATTTGAGGACATTCAACTTTTGGTTCGGGACTTTCAGTGGCTAAAGCCAGACCATAGAGTCTTATACGAGCTTCAGACCCAAGGCCGGCTTCAGACCTAAGGTTTAGCCCAGCTCCCAATGGTCTCAAAATTCAAAATACAGTAGAGTCTCGCTATAGGCCATCGCTCTATAGTCCACAATTTATCGACCGTTGATTTCAAAACACTGATTTTAGGTTAGGTTATGTTTTTTAGTATGCGACATGCATAATTATTTTAATATTTTTGGCAAACTTTATTAAGTAGTTGTGATAATTGTGATCCAGAATGAAGAGAGCAAGGACAAGTACCACAATCGCAAAGAAAGTGGAAGCCGTCGAGCAATTTCAATACTAAAAATCGTTGATAATTTTAAAAAAATACATGGACTAGTGCGATCCAAGTGTCAAATTTGAAACCAAATTACTTGCAAATTACTACCAGATTACTTGCAAATGTTGACCAATCTTAAGTGACAATTTTCCAAAAAATATTGATTAAGAAAAAAATAGAGAAGTTAAGCCATATGGTTAAGCCTTGGGTCTGAAGCCTGTATAAGGCTTAGCCTTAGGTCTGAATATGCCTTAACTGCTCTAATTTCTTATCAATTAAGATTTCTTGGAAAATTATCTATTAAATTTTGGAAAAGCAATAAAATTTATTACAATTTTGAATTTCGAAATCATCGGAAACTGGGCTAAACCTTAGGTCTGAAGCCGGCCTTAGGCGGATAGATTGCATGTCCAGTACATTGCATGTTTACGTTGTATAAAAAAATCCCGATACGATTAATAATAACCTTTTAGTTTCAATCGGGTTTAAAACGATTTATGATAATATTTACTTTGCAACATAATTCATCAAGAAAATTAATTTTAGTAGCATAGAGTCAAATTTACAAATTCAAGCATTCTGCAAAGCTGCAGAGCTTTGAACACCCATTTTTCTGTACAATTCCATATCAATCAAGGGATAGGTATTCAGCAAGTAAGGACATTACTGTGTCATCTCCGTCGTGGGTGGAAGCGGAAATGGTGGCTTTGCAGCAGAGAGACAGAGAGATGCAAGAATAGCAAGTCTGGATGCATTTTGGGAGGAAATGGAATGCCAAAGAGCACAAAAAAGAGAGTTCCTCCATCTATGCGCCGAATCGTTCAATTCAATAGAGAAATTGCCACATTCTCCATACCCAAAACTACATTTCCTGCGAGATGCATCTTGTTGGGATCTCTGTGATTGTCCTGCAATCAATTAAATCTGAAGGCGTCTCTTTGGCCAAGATTGGGGGGTGGGGGAGGATGGAGGGAAGATTTTGATAGAGGATGGAGAGTGTTAAATCTAGGTCAGGATTTTTCCTTGCCATGTGAAGGAGGTTAGTTTTTTTTCTCCTAGGCCTTGTCTCAGCTGTTTTACAATGGGATTTTCTGTGTGTGTGCGAGATTTGAGGCAAGAAAGCTCCCCAAATTGGGCAGAAAAGACAGACGAACGTGGTGCGAAGAATGAGGAGAAAAGTGGAGCAGATGGTGACGCTTCGGGAGTTTGTGGAAGCCACTGAAACAATGGACTTCAATACTCGCCACAAGTCGCCAAATTTGCAAGAAGAGCGAGAACTTTTTCCTCCACAACAAAGGCATGGAGAGTCGTGTTTCAGGTTTTTTGCGAAAACTGAATGGGGGCCCACCATTTTTGACTCACACATACACACATAAGATGCTCCCCGAAAGAAAAAAATAAGCCCGAAAAAAAACAAGCACCCTGTTTGTGCAATTTGCTCAGTGGCATCACCATCGAGTACATTCGGAACTTGACCCTAAATTGAGGCCAAAGGCTGCGCCCCAATTTTTGGGGGCTTAGGGTAGCAAAGTAGGCACTTACATTTTTATTTTGTTGTGTGAACAATGCGAAAAATCACATAGAGCTGTTCATTGATGATTTCTGGGGGCGCTGATGGCCGGAAAGTGGGTGCATACATCCATTTTGCCCACAGCTACTTGTCCCAAGATGAAGTAATCAGCCTGGATACCCAGGAATCAGGGTCTCTGGAACACAGTGTAAAAATTGTCCAAGGAGCCTACTGCACTGTGCAATCAAAATTGTCACTGCAATTTTCACACAACTCCCAGAGAGCCACCTCAGAAAAAAATAAAACAATCCAGTAGGTACTTCTGCCTCACCCCAGTCACGTTTTCTTCCACACAATTAATTTTTTGCACTTTTTCTTAGCACTTGGCGTCACTTTTAGCCCAATTTCACGAAATTTTCACCATGAAAATGTGCCATTCCATTCCCTGCGTCTCCATCTGCACGGATTTCGACAGCCAAAAGAGAAAAACCTCTCTTTTTTACATAACAAAAACACCAGGAAAAACAACCCCTACATCTATCACAATATCACCAAATCAATCATACCACCATGCACAACACTTTTATGATGTATTTACAGCAAAAACTTCCCTATTTTCATGGGTTTTTCCGTGGAAAAATGTGTCTAAAAAAATCTACACTCACTTTTTCGACACTTCAAAGTGCTCCAAACGCCATTTCCAAAATGGCCGCTGCCATTTCCCCTCACTGTTTTTTTTTCATCGCGTGTCGACTGTACTAAAAATGACATTTCGACAATTCAAAAAAAGCAACCGTTGGGAGATTTTTAGTACAGAGAAATTCTATGGGGGGAAAATTTTTAAGAATTTTCCGATGTCTCCGTGCTTGGAAAAGCCTCTAAAAATTTGAATAAAATTCAATAATTTAAGAAATAAGAAATACTCCAAATGCTCCAAATGCTATTCTATTCTGGTAAGATAAATAAAATATTGATCAATTGGAAATGAAAGTTTCCTTTATTGTTCATGTTTTTCATTCAAAAATCTATATATAAGTAATTAATTTTAAATTTATTTGAGATTAAAATGTGATTTACATGCTCTATTAGAGATCTTTAATGACAATTTAATTACATTGCGTCAAAGACTTCTCAAAAAACTCAAATAGGATTGTTAAAATTATAATTTAAGTCTTTTTTTAATTCACTTTAGTTTTGAGACTAAAAAAAATTTTTAATGGCTCCGACACACCTTTTAGATCAGGAAAATTTCATAAAGTCAAAATTCACATCCTTTTCTTTCTTGAAAGCCTTGCATATGTCTAGCTCACTCTTTCACACTCTTCTTCTTTTTTTGAACGTCACACCAAATTAAATTTATAGTTCAGTCCAATTTTAAGGCCGAAAGAATGCGATAGACTTATGAAAATCTTTTGAGAAATAAAGGAGCATGAATTTTGACTTCATGAAATTATACCGAGCTAAAAGGTGGTGTGAAGGCATAAATATTTAATTTAAAATATAAAAATTGTGATTTGAGTTTGTGATATGCAAAAAGATAATGCCTTTATCTTTTTTAAAACAGAATTGAAAATCAGGAAAATTTCACGAAATCGAAATTCACATCTTTTTTTCTCTAACGTTTTGCATCTGCTATGTGCCTATGGTGCCTATATCCCACTCTTTCAGCCTTTTTGACTGACAAAAAGTGCGATAGACATGTATTAAACTTTTGAAGAAGTGAATTTTGATTTTATGAAATTATTCTGATCTAAAAAATGTTTTAAAAGACAGTAAATTTGTAAGTTTCCTCTCTTCAGAATTGAAAAGGATATCCAAGGGGTAACTCATATTAAGAAACCCTCGTCAATTGTCCGAGAAACGCTTCCCGAAACCCGAGAAATCCACTTTTTGCATCGCGAAGCCCGAATGAAATTGCAACAATAATAAAAAGTAATTTGAAAAATAATAAAAAATATTTGAAAAAGTAGAATTTGGGCTGGAAATTTTGATATTCAAAGAAGAACCTTTCAGAACAGATCACACAGGAAACCGACCACAATCCGTACCAAAAATATTCCCTCATCATTATTTTTAGTTTTTCTGACTCTTAGTAATATTTACTAACAGTATTTAGCTTATATTAAATGATTATTAAAAGATTAGATCAGTTTTAGAATGTGGGACTACTTTTGCATTTTTGTCCAGAAAGCTCATTTTTGACTGATCCTCAAATTATAAATTTTTTAACCCATGTATTTTCTCAAATCTTGTTTAAAACTGTTCTTAGGTTTATATGAAATTTCAGTCAATAGAACTGGATATTACAGCGTTTTCCCGGTCCAAACCAGAGGGCCAATTTTTGAAACTCTCACTCGCACCCGCGAGCTCTTTAGTGGCCGAGAGAAATCCACTCCCACACCCCGTAGATTCAAATCCTTCTGTAACGACTTCTTTATAACATAAAGTACTCGTTGCACGTACTGAAGAATTTCCGGGGTGTGCGAGTCAATTTCTCTCGGCCACTAAAGAGCTCGCGGGTGCGAGTGAGAGTTTCAAAAATTGGCCCTCAGGTTTATTTAAACTTACAAAGGGTGTAATTTAATGTTTTGGATAGTGTAGTTCAAACAAAAAGATTCAACTGTTTAATAGAAATGCATTAACCGCATTAACAAACAGAACTTTTTGGCCCGAGTTCTTCAATAAATGGTTAGAATATTTAAAAATTTTACCTTCATAAAAGAAATTAAAATTTTATTCTGAAAAAGCAGCAAAATGTTTTCAAATTTCCCGCGTCACAGAATAGTATACATTCAGGCGTATTTCAAAAATGATTTCATAAATTGACTCCTAATGGTAGGCAAACTTTCATTATTGTATGTGCATAATCCCATCAGGTGCATAATCCCGAAGTACTTAATGCCGGGACTGAGTGTAGATCAGCAATTGTCGTATTTTCCTCATCACCTCATCAGCATTTCTTTTAACAATATAGAAATACACGAAATACACATACTATACAAGAACTGCTGATGAGATGATGAAGAAATTACGACAATTGCTGATCCAACTGACGATTTGAGTCTCCGGCACACGTTTTCGGAAAAAATTCATGAAATCAAAATCTCTTTTTTATTATGTGATGTTCAAAAGAAGAAGACTGCGAAAAAGCTCGAGAGACAGGTTCAAAACGTTTGTTAACCCTTTAACGACGAGACACTTTTTACGGACTGAAAATCAACAATAAAACTTAAACTGAGAAACATAATCAATGATAAGTCTTACTTCTAACTTTGGAAAGTCCAACAAAGTCTGATTCGGTGTATTTTGCGCCTTTATGAACGATAGGAACGAAAATAGCCCAAAAATTTAAGTAATTTTTCTGACAATTCCAATGAATAATATTTTTCGTTTTAATAAAAAATATTACGTATGAGTATCGTAGTTTTTATTACCAAAAGGGTTTTGCTTAAAAAATATTAGAAGTATAAAAAATAAATAAAATCAATTATGAATTTGAAAATTTAAAAATTCGCCATATTTGAGCTTCAATATTTACTACATAACAAATAGCTAGAGACTTGCAAAAAATATTCTAGATTCCTTCAACGTTCTACTTTACTATTATGTACAGACAAAAGAAAAAAATAACTTTAGGTAGTCAGGAAAAATTATTTTCTTTATGGGACACCGGTGTTCCAATCATCCTTAAAGGGTTAAATAAAGATATGTGTATTTCGGTTACATGAAATTTTCCTGATCTTAATGGCAGCGGTCCCGTACACCTTTTAGAACAGGAAAATTTCATGAAGGCGAAATTCGTATTCTTTTTTTTCTCATACGCTTTGCATATGTCTGTCTCATTCTTTCGCACTCTTCTTCTTCATTTGAACATCATAACAATTTCAATTTAGTTCAATCTAATTTTGAGACCGAAAGAATGGGATAGACTTATACAAACCTTTGGAGAAAGACAGGGACGTGAATTTAGATTTCATGAAATTATACCGAGCTAAAAAGTATGCTAGAGGCATAAAGGTGTGTAAAAATTCAAATTTCAATTTTTATATTATAGAAAGCGACAATAATTATATCTGATTTCAATTTGAAAAAGAGGTGAAATTTCAATCGATTGATTTTTACTCAATTAAGAAAGTGTTATAGCGCCATTACTCACCATTTTTTACTAACAATACTGCCAAATATGCCATATTGCTCTGCTCCATCCAGACAAAAATAAATAGTCAAAAGCAGGATCGTACAGTACGACTTCACTAATTTGCATCTTCCACAATATTGGTGCTTCAATTTTAATATTTTTAATATTTCTAATTTTTTTTAAGCAAAAACCTCTTGGGACTAGAAACTATAATATACATAATATTTCTCAACAAATTATAGTTTATTGGTATTTTCAGGAAAGCTTTATAATTTTCATGGGTCATATATGACCCAATCGTCCCTAAAGGTAAAAAAAACACCGAATCTGTCACTAGTGGATTTTCGAAGATTTGAGGCTAGACTGTTTCATGTGTTTGTTTATGTGTGCGCAAAATACTTAATTATTCGTGTAATATTGTGTGATCAATTAGCTGAGATTTCCCAGTGCAATACTGACTGAAGATGGTAATATTTTGATAATTTATAAGACACTTCTGCGTATATGTTGTAAATTCATAACTTTTTACTCTTGTAGATTACTTAAAAAATGAAAAAAAAAGTTTCATGATCAATGAACCCGAAATCATCCACATAAGTATTATGGCCGGAAGATAGCGATGATGCCGACAATCTTGTCATGAACGAAAGCGACATAATATATTTGGAACAAGACGTGGATGAAATGGACTTTGAAGTCTTCATCGAGAACGCATCAACTGCGGAAGAACTCCCAGATCCACAGAAATGTGCAACTGTACGTCTGAAAGTCCCAGAGACAAAACAACATTGCACCTACCCGACCTACCCATTACCATCAAACATGTTTCGAAGGAAACTGAGGTGCACATGGTGCTATCAGAAAAAAAGGATTATAAGACCAATTGTATTTGTGAGGCATGCGACATTTATCTCTGTGTTACCTTACCAGTATGCGAAATTTGTTTAGATGAATATCATAAAAATTGAAAATGAAGTAAACAATAATACATTTTTTCAGAAAAATTATTGTTTTTGTGTACCAGTCCTCAAGATTCTTTGAGTACCAAAAATTGAATGAGATTTTTTAAAATTAATTTTTGATCGTTTTAATTTTTACTTGTACTCTAAATATTTTTTTTATTATTACAAATATATTTAAGTTATTTATCCTTCAAAAATAACAGAGCAAACGACTAAACTAGTCGTCTGGAAAATTTTGTGCTCTTTTACCTTTAAGGACGATTGGGTCATATATGACCCACAGTTTTCCAGGACTCCTAGGGATGGGAAAATTTTTTTTAACAATAATTCTCTTATTTAGGCTAAAATATCAAGGGAAATTTGATTTCATTAAATTTCGCTCAGCGGAAAGCTTCTCGTCCTTAAAGGGTTAAAGCTATTGGGCAAATAATAAAATGAAGCCAATTTCCCGGAATGTTTCCCAAATCGTTCTATATTTCTCCAAAATAAATAAATTTTGTGATTATGTTGTTAAAAATAAATTAGAGCCATATTTTAGGAGTTTTAAGGGCTATGTTCTGCATGCATTACCTATCATTGGTATCTATTTTCTTAGCTTAAGTATAAGAGATTTTCACTCGTTTAATGTACTCTTATTAAGCTAAGAAGCTATTTTAGACCAACATTATGTTGAACGCTTCAAAACTTCCAAAAGAACAAAAAGAACTATAATTAAAGAAATATTCTCAAATTCATTGCTCTAAGATCAAATAAAACCGAATTCCACAAGAAAAATTCACCACAAATCTTTGAGCAGAACCAAATCTCTCCAAAAAACTAGAAATTCTTTTATGTAAATAAATTTATTTCACATTTTTTTCTCTTCTCGGTCAACAAAAAACTCATAATGCATTGACATTGCAATACTGTAAAAGGTATTATTATAAAAATTGCATTGATTTTAAGAAAAACTTCATTTTCTTTTTTAAAAATAAAAGTCAGCAAATTCAGTGAAGTGTTAGCAAGAATTTCAAAAAAAAAAGTGAAGCACTAAAAGAATCACGTTGTCTACAAATAAATATCTTTCATGTCTACCTAATCATCACATTTTCTCCTTCAATCAATTTCTTCCTCTTCCACTTTGTCCAAATACAGCAAATAAATCGATGAATTTTGCTTTTTTTTCTTGCTAATTCATCTTCGTCATTGGATTTTTTTTTAAATTATACGTAAGTATGGCGTAATTATTGGTTTTCTCACAACGCGTCAATTATTCATTTGGCCTGAGTTCTGTCGGTAGAAAAATTCTATTGATCCTGTCGATGGTGGAACGACAAAGAGGGCATCCGTCGCACCTGGAAAAAAAGCAAAAGAAAAAAACAATTTAAATTTGAGATAAATTCAACTGAGTCCAGAGAGATTTTTGAACTCACATTTCTGCACATGCCCTGCAACAGGCAACATGCCCACAAGGTGCAAACATCGTGTCAATGGACTTGTCCATGCACACACGACAGGTAAAAGCCTCTGAAATGCGATCGGACACCATCTTTTCCATCTGACCCCTTCGAGCTTCCTGCTCAGCCAGCACAGCATTGACATCTGTTGCCACCGCCTTCAATCGACTCTCCAAGTCATCCTGTTGACTTTCACTGTCCTCATCCGGACACTTAATATCTATTCCCTGGGCATGAAGCACTCGCCGAGCATTATCATAAACCTCCCGGCACGTCCTTTGAATGTCAAACACGTATCTCTTGCCCAATTCTGTGTCCTCATTGAACATTGACACAATCGTTCCCTGCAAAAAATCAGAAAACCATCCAATAATCCAATTAAAATTTAATGCTATCAAAATGGCGGAATTATTCTAACCTCACATTTAGTTAGGCCAGATTTTTGCAATTATTTTTGCCTAAAAGCTTTCTAATTGACCACTTTAGAGCTCAATGGATCTGACTCTTTTATTTAGCAAAGAGCTCTTCAGATTTTAACAGAGTTTTTGAGGTTATGTACGTCCTAACCTCAAAAAGGAAGGTTTTTTGAAATCTGTAAATTTCCAGCTTCAATCTTTCAATATTCTCTAATTTAAAAAAAAAATCTAGTTCTAATCTAGATCGTTCCCTGAAAAAAATCAGAAAACCATCCAAACATCCAATTAAAATTGAATGTAATCAAAATGGCGGAATTATTCTAACCTCACATTTAGTTAGGCCAGATTTTTGCAATTATTTTTGCCAAAAAACTTTCTAACTGGCCACTTTAGAGCTCAATGGATTGACTGTTTTATTTGGCAAAGAGCTCTTCAGGTTTTAACAGAGTATTTGAGGTTATGTAGGTCCTAACCTCAAAAAGGAAGGTTTTTTGAAAGCTGCAAATTTCCAGCTTCAATCGTTCAATCTTCTCTAATTAAAAAAAAATCTAGTTCTAATCTAGATCGTTTCTTGCAAAAAAATCAGAAAACCATCCAATCACCCAATTAAAATTGAATTTATTCATAATGGCCGAATTATTCTAACCTCACATTTATTTAAGACAGATTACTTGCCATTATTAATGGCTTAAAACCTTCTGACTGACCACTTTAGAGCTCAATGGATCTGACTCTTTTATTTAGCAAAGAGCTTTTCAGATTTTAACAGAGTATTTGAGGTTATGTACGTCCTAACCTCAAAAAGGAAGGTTTTTTGAAAGCCGCAAATTTCCAGCTTCAATCGTTCAATCTTCTCTAATTAAAAAAAATCTAGTTCTAATCTAGATCGTTTCTTGCAAAAAAAATCAGAAAACCATCCAATCACCCAATTAAAATTGAATTTATTCATAATGGCCGAATTATTCTAACCTCACATTTAATTATGCTACATTCTTTGCCATTATTAATGGCTTAAAACTTTCTAACTGGCTCCTTTAGAGCTCAATGGATCTGACTCTTTTATTTGCAAAGAGCTTTTCAGATTTTAACAGAGTATTTGAGGTTATGTTCATCTTAACCTAAAAAAGGAAGGTTTCTTGAAAGCTGCAAATTTCCATCAGCTTCAATCGTTCAATCTTCTCTAATTAAAAATCTAGATCTAGTCTATGGATCGGTCCCTGCAGAAAATTAGAAAACCTTGCAATCATCCAATTAAAATTAAATTTATTCATAATGGCGGAATTATTCTAACCTCACACTTATTTATGACAGATTATTTGCCATTATTAATGGCCTAAAACTTTCTGACTGGCTCCTTTAGAGCTCAATGGGTGCCTTTTACTTGGCAGAGCTTTTCAGATTTTAATAGAGTATTTCAGGTTATGTATGTCCTAACCTCAAAAAGGAAGGTTTTTTGAAAGCTGTAAATTTCCAGCTTCAATCGTTCAATCCTCTCTAATTAAAAAAAATCTAGATCTAGTCTAAATAAAAACTTTAAGAACATTTTAAATGCCCGGAATTTTTTATGCTTTCTAGGTTAGGTTGTGTTTAGAATTTAAAAAAAAATACACACGTTCTTTTTGTCTAAAATATTATAAATGCCAATGTTTCATTAAGAACATTTACAGCGCAGGATTGGATTGAGATTTAATTGTCCAAAAGTATGACTCTGGGACAATTCCACCTTAATCTTCGGTGTGAATAGTCTCATTGAGGCCATTTACCTCAAATTTGGCCAATTTTAACCGAATTGGGACAATTAGGTTAAATTAAGCTAATTCAAAACCTGCTCCAAATGGAAATTTTTCGCTACTCCAAATGGAAACGTCATTGCTTTCATGATAAATATAGTACTAAATCATTATATTTATATATTTTCTATACGACAGTTTCATTATTTAGTTAATTTTGCTCCAAATAAAGCAAAAATCTATTCATATTCACAAATTTTACTTTGTTAATTTCTCAGAAAAATTAAAAGTGTACCTTTTCACCATCGAATTTTTCATCGATCTACCACATCTTCCAATGAAAAACACAATGAGGTGATTGTTGTTTATTCGTTGGATTCATATTAATCCAAATGCAGACAAGGGAAATTTTCTAATTGGATACAAATAGTGTAAGTGAAACCGCGACGAAAGGCTTCGAAAACTTTATTGAGTTGCTCTTGAGTGCAGGATTTGTTCTTATTCCTGGTCTTTTCTCCTTTCCCATATGAAACAATAAGAAAATCTCTCCAAAAAAAAATCATATTTCCGGGGTTTCCTATTAAAGCATTTGCAGACACTTCAGAAAAAGCCTTTTTGTTCACGAAATAGGTAATTATTTCATTTGAAAACTTCACGTACCGTTAACAATAAAGATTAGCACTTAATTTAACTAAAATTAGCCAGAAATATAACATTAATGTTAAACAAAACGAATAAACAACAGTCACTTCATTGTGTTTTTTATTGGAAAACTCGATCGATCGATGAAAAATTAAATGGTGAAAAGGTACACTTTTAATTTTTCTGAGAAATTAGCAAATTAAAATTTGTGAATATGAATGGATTTTAACTTTATTTATAATTTTTTATAATTCAGTACTGTATTTATGATGAAAACAGTGACGTTTCCATTTGGAGTAGCGAAAAATTTCCATTTGGAGCAGGTTTCGAATTCGCTTAATTTACCCTAATTTTTTTTTGCAAAAAACAAATGGTCAGTAAAATTCAAAAGTGGTCAGCAGAAAATCAAATTTGATCAGCAAATAATTCGAAATAATCAGCAAAAATTTTCAATTTTGTCAGTAAGTTAAATTTGGTCAGTAAAAACTTCGAATTGATCAGTAGATATATTCGAGTTGATCAGTAAAAAATTAAAAATTAATCAGCAAAAAAATATAAATGATCAGTAAAAGGAAAATATGGTGAGTAAAAAATTAAAAATGAGCAGCAAAAAAATTAAAAAGGCAGTAATAAATTAAAAATGAGCAGTAAAAAATAAAATTTGATCAGTAGAAAATCAAAAGTGGACAGTAGAAAATAAAAATTGGTCAGTAAAAAATTAAAAGTAAACAATAAAAAATTAAATGTGACCAGTAAAAAAATTTTTACTGACCACTTTTTATTTTCTATTGATAACATTTTATTTTCGACTGATCAAATTTTGTTATTAACTGCTAATTTTTGTATTTTTTAATGACAACTTTTTATTTTCCACTGACCACTTTTGATTTTCTACTGATCAAATTTTATTTTTTACTGCTCATTTTTAATTTTTTACTGACCATATTTTATTTTTCACTGACAACTTTTTAATTTTTTGCTGACACTTTTTGTATTTTACTGACCATTTTTTACTTTTTACTGCTCATTTTTAATTCTTTGCTGATCACTTTTTAACTTTTTACTGATCATCTCGAATATTTCTACAGCTCGTTTTAAATTTTTTGCTGACCACTTTTTAGTTTTTACTGCTCATTTTTAATTTTTTGCTGACCAAATTCAATATTTTTACTGCTCATTTTAAATTTTTTACTGACCACTTTTTATTTTTTACTGACCACTTTTTGTTTTTTACTGATCATCTTTTACTTTTTACTGATCGTGTTCAATTTTTTGCTGACCACTTTTAATTTTTTACTGACCGCTTTTAATAAAGTACTTCTCTTTTTCAATGTTTTACTGATCCTTTTAAACTTTTTGCTGCCCTTTTTTTATTTTTTACTGATCATTTCGAATCTTTGCTGACCAAATTTGACTTTTTACTGCTCGTTTATTCAATGCCATTTTTTTATAGAAATATCAGACTTACCTTAAGATCTCGTATAAATTGTGTTTGGACGGCGCTGCCGACCGTTTCACATGAGTAAAATGCATGCTTCTCCGTGATGGCACGATAGAGCCCATGGGCAGTTCTGTGGCAGGGCATCTTGAGATCCAGCTCCGTGCTGGTGTGATCGTGTGAGAGATACCTCAACCTAAAGCTCCGTCCCTTGGACTTAACCGACTCCACAGCACTGTAGGGGATTCTGGAAGAGATGCACAGAAGTCAGGGAACTGCTTTAAGGAAAATTTCCAGTTCACCTGAACTTACTCTTTCTTCTCGCTCCCCCCAGCATAGATCACAAGGCCATGTGGACCCACAGCGATATCCATCTGAGTCTGTGTACCAAACTCACTCTTTGGCACATGAAAGATCTCCTCACCGAATCCCTCGAGCTTCGAGATTTCCGCCAAAAGCCAGTATTTGGCAGATTTGGCTGGGAATTTGGTGAGTTTGGCATGTTCCTGGGCGATCATCTTGGTGAAATCACGAGGAACGGGAGTGTCCAGGAACTGTGGTCGAATACACTGATAGATCTCGTAGGATTGCTGAGAATCACATTTTTTGGGCTGAGACACCGTTTCTGCGGTCTCTGAGCACTTTCTCTTAGATCCCCGTCGGTGTTCCTTCTTTTCACCATCTGCACTGCGATTGGCCGAAGAAGGTGGTACCCTAGATCCCTGAGACACATCTGAATACTTAACACCATCCGCTTGGGCAAGAAGAGCCGCCAGAAGAGCAGCATTTGCCCAATCGGACGCCAACAGACGATTTTCCAGCAAATCCTGTCGGGCTTGCATGTAAAACAGATTCCTCACACTTTCCTGCAGTATTATATGCACTGGCACCCAGAATTTCACCCTCAGGGCCAAATTGTGGTAATTCCCCTCGATACTGTGCCTCCCAAGAGGATTCCTCAGGTTAATCCAGTGCCTATTGCGAGATTCTCCATCTACCGGACTTCCCGGCACTTGACCACTTCCATCCGTGGCCAGAGCCAAAGATGATCGGCGATTGTGCACGAGAAGTCCAAAGTATTCTGTCTCACAGACAATCCCCAAATCTCGCCACACCTGCCCCCCAAAAAAAAAAGAGAACACAGACGTTCGTTCATTAGCATTGTGCAAAGTTTAGATCATAAAACAACATTTTATTGCTGTCTTTTGATGCCTCTAGCACTATTTTTTTCTTAATATGTAAATATTAGGAAAGGAATAACTCATTAATAGAGACAAAAACAAATGGATTAGTAGGAGAATTTGCACGTTTTCTTGTATTCTTTCAAACACGCTCAAATAAATCATAAAGATAAAAGCCTTTACAGCTTTTTACTATACATGTGATACATATCAGAATTTTCAATTTAGAGCTCTTTATCAATAGCATTTACCTCAGTGAAATATGAACTTGACAGATTAAATTTACACCATCTGTTTTATTTTTTTAGTTCATCTTGTTTATGAAAAAATAATAATAAAGAAATTACGCACCATGGTTTTTTGTTTTGTAAACGTAACGGTGCTATCACACTAGGATTTTTCACGTTTTAATTTTAAATTCAATTGAGCCAATTGAGCATTAAGATTTCTAGAATTTACTTGAAAATTCTAGTCAGGACACATTTTGCAAGAAATTTGCTCAATTTTAAATAGTGCCGCGAAATTTTTGACTGTGAATGACTCCGAAAAATGTGTGATAGTAATTAAAATGTCTTATAAGTCACTTATCTGTTATTCAGAAGGATTCCAAAAGCCAGAAAAAAGATTTGTAGGCAAAAGGTTCATGCAGCGACTGAAATTTCTTAACATAACAATTTTCTTCGAAGGGCTTTGGAGGAACTTAATGAATTACTCCCGATACTTAAGCATTACTTCATGCAAGTTTATCACTAAAACACTGTACTTCAGAGGTGTGCAAAACCCGTTGAAACCGAATTAGCATCAAAATAAGTTTGTTATTGTAGCGTTTTGACCATAGACGTACATGCTTCATTTGACATTTATTCGGTTTCAACAGTTCTTACACGCCTCTGCTGTACGGCTGTACTTATCTAATATTTTCGCCACAAATAATGTTAATTACGAGTAAATAAATTTAATAAGAACATTTTTTTTCAAAAGGCTACTTGTTTAACTGCAACAAAATTGAAATTAATGAGCAATTTTAAAAATTGTAATATAACCATATTTATGCAATTTTGACATATTTAAACAGGTTTTTCTGGGCCAAGTATTAGTTTATATCAATAAGCAAGCGAAAATCTATCAATTCAAATGATTTTTAATGCAAAATAAGACATAGGAACAATTCATCTGAAAATTAAATTGAATTTACAAATTGAAAAAATCCTATTGTGATAGCACGGTAATAGAATACCAATAGAAAACTTACTTACAAAGTGGAGTAAATTTAATGAACAAATTAATTTCAATATTTGGTATCAATATGCTGCATTGACATAAAACTTCAACATTAAAGAAAAGTTATTAAGCGATAGGCAATTATTTCAATTTTTGTTTCAATATTCACTTTAATATTGAGATTTCATTTCAATGTTATGGTCTTTATGGCCTCTACACACTACAGAAATGTATGTCCATATTGACTCCATTCAGTAATAATCTTGCGAACCTCAACCGGAGAAAGCTCTCAAATCGGAAAGGTTATGACTGAATGATAAGATTGAACAGTTCTTCCCACACAAACGTAGGGAATTTGGAATTTGCTTCAATAAGGATATAAATTTTTCAAGTGTGTAGAGGCCATAAGATGTTTTCAGCAATATTTGACATATTGAAGCACATTGTTTATACGTACTCTGAAAAAAACTTTTGCCAAATTAACAAGATAAGTTTGCCAAAAGGATGTTTTTCCATCATACAAAACATGAAAAAGTTTTGTCAAATTGGTAAATAACATCCTTTTGACAAAATTTGAACAAAATCCATTTGTTCGTTTAATAAGACTTTTTTTCAGAGTATATAAGGAAAATTGTCAAAATTTCCTTAATAATGAGAAACTTATTTCCATTTTTGAGTTTTTCTTATAAAACAGTAAGTAATTTACTTCAATATCGATATAAATGTCTCAAGTGTGTACAGGCCAATTATTTGAAGCAATATTCAAGTATTTTATTAATAATTTTATCTACTTAGCAGGAAAGAGTTATAAATAGAGACAAAACACAATCATTATTTTATTGTTTTGTGACATTAAAGTCAAATTTTAACAAAAAAAATATTCGTTTGTTCATATAGTGTTCAATTTGCAAGACATTTCTTTCAGTTCTTTTAAATTATTTAAAGCAACTGTATGAAATTTCGGCCTGTTTGTAATTTCGGCAACTTCTCTTAATCCTTAAATTTCCATGAATTTTTAGTTTTTGCATACTCTAGAGAATTTACAGTCCAAAACAAAAAAACAAAAAAATGCCGCTTCGACGAATGAGATGATGTGGAAAAAACTTTGGAAGAATTCCCAAAGGGCAAGAAACTGAGAATCAAGGTGGCCGAAATATTACCCAAAGCTAGGTCTATATTTTTATTTATTTAAAAATGTATTAAGATTGATATTAGAGAAAACCAATACGATAAACTATCTACAAAGTTCCAAGTAATATACTTCTTAAAAAGAAGTAACTAAAAATTCAATTTGTATCAAAAATATTAGGGGAAAGTGCCCTACCAAGCTTCATAATGACTTAGATAAGATAATGACTAAATTTTTCCTGTGTTCCTGAGTAAATGTGACTCCACAATATATTTTAAAAACAGTACACTTTCTCCTAGTTTTTAAAATATAGGTGCGATTAGTCACACTTATTGAGAGACATAGAAAAAAAATTAGTCATTACGAAGCTTGGGATCGTGCAAAACATGGACACTTCCCCTATATTTCAAACTTTGGCGCTTGCATACAACTATGTCGAAATTTGGTACAGTTACCCTAATAGAAATAAATTTGTATTGATATCAGAAAGCAATTTACTTCAATCTTTAGTTTCAGTATCTTTTATAATCAAAAGTGTTTATTTTTCATTTTTTTTGACAAAGTTTTCACCGTGCATGCATACCCAGTGTCAAATGAGTGTCTCGACTAAACTGTTCGATTTTTACTCGTACAGCTTTTCCATGAACAAGAAAACCGATAGCGTATTTTATGCTTTCAAACGATTAAAAAGACATATTTTAGAGAATTGCGCTTTGCACTATTTCCACGAATTATTTTTAAAGGAACTAAATAGATTAGAAATCATTGTAGGTAATAAAAATATTAAAATATTTACTGCTTCTTTGAAATAATATCCTTTCTCGATTTTCTACCTTTCCATATTAATATTCAGACAAATTAGAAATTACTAAACTTTTCAATCACATAGGTACTGAGATGTTCGATCTACATATACACATTGAACGACATTTGTGTCTTGGCTAAACTGTACGATTTTTACGCCTAGTTTTTTCTCATTATTTTTCACTTCTTTCAGATTAAGAATTATGTGATAGACATGCTTCATAATTGTGAACTTTTTTGATAATTGTGTAAGATTCTTGTCAAAAATCCTGAAGCTTTAATATTGGGATTTTATAATGTGATTCTGTCTATTTGGAGAGCCTGTGAGGTATGTGTCTTGGCTTACTGATGATCTGGTTAACTATCCGTTACAGCCAGTGCGATCATTAATTTTTTATCAAATATTTTTGCTGTTTCAATTTGAAAATCCCTACCAGATTATTATACAGTGTTTTATACTCTCTTTCTGTTGTTTATAGCCATTAAGAGCATTACTTTATAGTCAAGTTTATATACAATAATTTTGAATAAAGTATCAACTTTTGTATGACTCAATTATACCACAGTAACCTTGAATTATCTCGTCGTAAATAATTAAAAATTTTATATTATAATCAATTAATATGCGCTAAATATAAACACAAGACACACAAAAGGTATAGAAATAAATGCAACAAATTGCAGAGATTCTCCATTACTTGAATCATATTAAAAAGAAAAACGTGAAATGGAGTGTTATCAGACATTTCCCCGGTAATTTGACCCTTGATCTCTCTCCACAATGTCTACAGAAACTTATATCAAATCTGCCAATAAATCTTGTATAAAATGGTTTATTGTATTTTCACCTTATTTTCCCCGTTGACAACGCTATTTGCTTGTACTTGGGTTTGAATGAGAGCCATGAGAGCCCAGTGAGAAAAATGAAAAAAAGATAGCTGTTATCAGCAGCACTGTTTCTCACTTTAAAAATAAATATGAAGAGAGAAAAAAAAAGGAGAACACTCCTCTTCTACAGCCAGAGACTTGAGATATGGAGAAAAGAAAAATAAACATTGTGTTATACCCTCTTCTGTTGATCCATGAAATAATAATTTAATAACAATAACTCATTTGCTTGTGATAGCAAAATTTGTTCATTTTGCTTGTATTATTTTGTAAACAACTTTTGCACATCGCGACTCATTTTGCAGTATCATATGGGCTATATTTATTTTGTTCTCTCTTTTTTTTTAATTCCTTATAGTAATTCTTACAAAGCATCACGAAGAGAGAGCCAATGAACTCACAGACATTACCGTGGCTAATTATAAATCGAAAGAAAAAATGGTATTGGTGCTAAAATATCACATTTTTATGTGATCGTAGTGAATTTAAGACAGATGACTACTCTCTTGCTATCTAATTGATTGCGCGGAGGAGGTTTTCTCATTTCTCGATGGCCCAGAAAAACACATTACCCATTTATTCCCAATCTCCCCAATCTTCTGACCCCTTCCTATAAAATTTGAAAAAAAATAGACTTGAGTCTAGACTCTTGAGGTCAAACGGGTTGAGATATCAACTTCTAGTCATCGAAGACCCCCCAATCAATCTGATAAATTAACATTCCATACACTTTGATTAATAAGTGGCAATTAAAATCCATATAAAAAAAATATTGAAAAACTATCTTTTTAAGAATTTTCTGCACAATTCCCATTATTAACTTAATAACTGAAAACGTAGTAAAAAATACTATAAAATATTATTCCATACATTTCATAGTCACTATTCATTAAATACTGAGCCATTTGCAAATACACCAGGTACTCTGGTATATTGCAAAAACCTAATCAACTTTCAATGTTATTTTCCTTGACGTTTTTACCTTTTTAGCACTGTGTTTACAAAACCCCATAGATAATCTATTAAAATAGAATATGTCAATTTCCTCGTTTATTTGCACTCGCCATATCAAATGTGTTAACCAATTCAATTTCAATAATATTTAATCAACCGGTTTTTTCTCCAATCTCTTCAAAAACACTCCGTCATTTTTTCTTGAATTGTGTGCAAATTATTTTTTATTATTCATCCAAGAAATTTTTAGCAACTTTATTTGTGTGAGATGTGCTATAAAAAACTCAACTCTTTTTTTTTCCTATAACACTGTAAGAACCATTGGAGTGTACAGCAGGAAAAGATGTCTGTCATATTTCAGGAATCAACAACACAGAAAATGATCCCACAAGACATTTTCTGTTGAACAAACACACTAACTAAGCAAAAATATCTTACCGCAACTTGCTTCAAAAAGAGGCACAAGGATTTTTTTTAATTACATTTATTTTTACAGAAACTTTAAAAATGTTTTTTAAATATATTTTTTAAACTCAAAATATTTACAATATTTTTCGGGAGAATAGTATGACACTTTTTCAATAAGCTCCGCCCGAAATAAGATAGGTCACGCCCTCTTTTGGGACTTATGGCCATGCAAAACATGAATAGTTTATGACGTTTATGATAACTAACAGAATATTGAATCTTATATTATTATACAGGGAGTTCCGGATTAAGTTAAAATGTACCATATACAATTAACGCAATCAGTTAATAATTTATATCTCACTTCGAAAGCTCCTACAATTTCTTGTCACACACATTTATGAAAAATCTACAATTAAAAAAAATCTTAGTACCTTCAAATAAATGAAGCAAATAAAAGATAGAACAGGGAAAAAAAATTTAAAAGAAAAACAAGGCACCATTAACAAATATTTCTTTATGGAAAAGTTCAAATAAAGTATTTTCGAAAGGCCTAACCACAGAAATCATCTTGGTCTTTGTAATTAGAAAATGCAAGAAAAATGCAAAATTATTTTTTTAATAATCCTTATACTTAGATTTTTCTTAAAGGCTTCTAGACAAGCAATTATTGTCAAAAAAAAATCAAAAAATTACTTTTTTTGGAGGTAATCGTCTGTATCTTGGCCTCTACACAATTAAGAACTTAATTTTTTGATGAAAATTAATCCCAATATGTAAAGATCTTAACATGTCACGTATACATTTGCAAAATACCCTAAATATTATTAATATCTTAAAATGAGAAAAAAAACTCAAATATCTTCTACCGCTGTCAAACACTTTCACTTCTACGCCCTAAAACTTTCATTGTAACTAATTGTATTACTATATATAGTTTAGTAAAATTTTGATTCTAAAATTGAACTCTGACAGCTTCAATGAAATTCACTTAATCAAGTTTGCATTTATGCTAATATGTGATTCCATATTCAAGCATTATTTTATAGTCATCCTCCGGAAATTTTGCACAGGAAAACTAAACAAATTAACTGAGACAAATTATTTAATAATAATTTATTGAATATTTTACTAATGATAATTTTGCCATCGTTAGTCTTTCTTGTATTCACTTAATTTGTACTAAAAGATTTGAAGTGACATAGGCCTAGGTTTCAATAAAATAAACATATTTAGCTCTTATTTATCTTCAAGTCTTTACTTTAAACAATTATTTCTAATTTTTATAGCATTTAAAAATAGTGGAAGCCTACTAGAATTTTTGTTAGTACATGTACGTGCTAAATGTTAAGCGCTATTCTTAAAACATTTGTTTTGTTTTCAAAATGAACAAAGTTCTTGTAAGGGAGTAGATAAGTGTGCCGCTCACGGTTCACTGGAGAGCCGATTTATCGATCTCTTTGTCGATACCGATCTAGTGATCTACAAATCGTCAGTTAAATCAGCATTTGTCGTAACTTCATTTTTGCGATTTTGAGATATATACATATTTGGAATCAGCGTAATTTTGTTTATTAAACGCACTTGAGAAAAAGAAACTTTTGTAAGCCCAATAAAAATTATTTTAAATAAAAATTATCGTAAGTGCCCTTAATTAACAAAAAATTATCAGAATTTGTCGTAACATCCATTTTTGAGGAAGTTACGACAAATTTCCATACAAAATTTTCAATAATCAGCATTTGCCGTAACTTCTTTTGCTCGTTTGCGTGGCTTGTAATCTGCAGCAAAATTGCAATATTTCTCAATAAAACGTTTATAAACTCTTCCAAATATCCAAAGACAGTGCGAATAGTGTAACATGAAATCATTTTAATTCAATATTTGCGAGAAAAAAGTGAGAAAAAATCCCTGACCATCTGTCATTAATTCAAAACAAAACAAGCGACGTGGCGCACAAAATTTATTCAATAAAACTTATGAAATAAAAGCTTTTAGGGATAGGGATAACAGTATTATTGACTAATTTAGTCAAATAAAGGCGCTTATTATCACTTGAGTCATTGAAATTATTACAATGCATTTTTGAAAATTGTCGTAACTTCCAGAATCTCCATACATTGGAAGTTACGGCTTTATAAATGATGGAAGTTACGATAAAATATTATTGTGTTTCTTCTAACATATTTCTCAATATTGCAGCTTTTAAATAATTTTATAAAGATTTTCTAAAGTTAACTTACAGTTTATTAGTGCCACTTTCATTATTTTGACTCAAAAGTATCGCATTCGGGGCTCATTTTTAAGAAAAATAATATTGAACTGAAAATTTCGTCTCCTGAAAACTTGTCAAAACGAAGTTACGACAAATGCTGATTTAACTGACGAAATCTCAGCAAAATAATGCCGATCGCCACTCACGGTTTAGTCTGAGAGTCACTTATTCACCACTTGGTTCTTGTGCGTTGAGCATTATGCCCAACGCACAATAAGTTTTGTTTAGTAAGCATATTTTTGACATTTCAATGAGAGTGAGTGAGATCTAGATCTAGTCATCTCGCTCATTCTCATGGGAAATTTTGAAAACATGTTTACAAACAAAAGTTATTGTGCGCTGGTCATTAGTAATTAGGATTTTTTGTTTCGTAAACATGTTTCAGAAAGTATCTTGCGAATACAGGAATTCTTTCTCCTGAGCATTTATTTGTAGTACATAACAGTTCTCAAGTGCTTCTGTATTATCGACTTTGTGTTGGTTCCTGTCTTGACTGTTTTCATCAATTCTCGTCGCATCCAAAAAGAGATTGTAAAGCGTCTCAGCTAACCATTAAACAGTCATGAGAGGAACCAATATAAAGAAAAATCGACTATGTAGAAGCAATTGAGAACAGTGAAGTGCTAAGAAAAACATGTTCATTTTTCATTGGAATAGCACCATAAGTGAAATATCCCAATCCGCAAAAAATTACTCTGACTCAAAAATGACTGGTTAATAAATGGTCAAAAAAATTACTCCTAATTGGAATCTTAAAAATTAGTCATATTCGCGTCGAATTTTGGTCACAGAATAACTCAAGATTGAATTAGTAATATTATCGTTATTTTACGGTTCTAAAATTTACTCTACCATGCAGTAACAAAAGCGACTCCAAATGACGTTATTTTTCCGTACAAAAAATGACGCGCCAAAAACAATGCATTTGGCGTCCTTCTCTAGCGCATAGGTATGAAATCGACGTACACACTTTGAATGAAAACGTTAAGTGCACTTCACAACTTTGTATTGCATTACCACTGTAGACAATATTTCCTCAACAATTCTTAACATTTTCGATCGTTTTCTACTGCGTTCTATGTAAATTTCTCTAATATTTCCCTAAATCACTATACACATTTGCGAAGATTTTTGCCGTTCGCCTATTGCTGAATGAGCCATCCGACATGTCGAAAATTTTCCCATTGGATGGCAACAACACAAAAAAATCTTTTAAAATTTTCATAAAATAGGTCTTTTCTACACAAAATTTTAATCACAGGACACTTCAGAGACTGGAGCAAACTCCTAAATCACAAAATTTCATTTTGCAAAAAAAATGTTTGTGTGTTTATCATGCAAAAAAATTGCCTAATTTTCATTTAATTCCTGTCGGCACTGTACTTTTTCGAATCACAACACACATCTCTACTTAAGGAGCTTTTCCTCCCAATGTACAGTATTATATTGTTGAGAAAACACGCGAAAATATCAATTACTTTGCGAATTCACAGCTCTGAATAGTTCTATTTGCCATTTGACAAGTGAAATTTCCCCTCAGACATACACAGCGAGGGGAAGAATTTTTATTACTACACTGGAAGTCGGCGTCATATTTTAGTCGTAGGCGGGTAATTTCAGAGTTATTATGACGCCAAATGACTTCCGTAATTACCGTCATATTATTCCCCACTTTCCGTCATTCGACTCTCTGACGACCGTCATAGGACCCGTTTTTGGAATCCAGAATACATACATCCAACGGTAATCTTACTCCAAATTGCTATTTGGGATATTTCACTTAAGTCATATTTCACACGTAATGCATTTAGATTAACATAAATGTTTAAAGTACATGTCTCATAAATAAACAGTGCCACTTCTCTATTAAATGAGCGGCATTATGTATTTTATTTTGCACATAAATGTGTAAATATATTACTAATACTGTCACCAACAAAGTGAACGCTAGCAATAAAAATATCCTTGAACTCTAAAGTGTATTTGACGACTTTTTTTTTGCAAAATAATGTTCTTTCTATGTATAATGTATACTCTGAAAACACCATAGATTTTATGTGAGTTTTTTATATTGAAATGAAGTACCACAACAATGGAAAACGAAGAAAAAGCCACATTTGCGAAAAAAAGTGTATTTTGAACTGCGCAAAAAGAGAATTTCCCATTTTATCACGAAAGTCAACAATGATAAAGAACTCAACAATGGTTTTAAAATATAAATTATTTACAGCATCAAAAGAAAAATTGTGTACAAAACATCAAAATATCTCGGTGAATGGCAGGAGTTTGAAGTGGTAAAAGAATAAACATAAAAAAAAATAGGTGGGTGGTGAACAAAGGTCTCATAATTCCCTCATTTGGGATTTTCATGGGGATTAAAACCCCATTAAATTACTCAGTGAAATTTCCAATTGAATCCAGTGAAAGACACGGCTTTTTTATCATTCTTAGGCCACCAACATGGGGAAATACAAATCCTGAGTGTTGATAGCAGTTTAAATTTAAATATAAATGGACAAATTTGCCGCACTGGATCGATTTAGTCAATTTACTATACAAGTAAACAATGTAACAAAAAAGATTGACGTAATTGAATTTTGTTACCGCATCAGTAAAAATGTTAAGTTACAAAAAGTGTATAATTAAATCTTTTTTGCTTTTTTTCGACGATGAGTATTAAGTATGAGATCTACAATTTACAGCTATTTAAATATATTATTCCATAAGATATTTTAGTCGCATTCTATGCTCTGATTGGCTAGATCTTTAAAAGCTCTAAAGCTTCAGTCAATCAGAGCACGAGATTGGCTAGAGCTTTAAAAGTTCAAAAGCTTTAGCCAATCAGAGCACGAGATCAAAATAAATTATTCTAAAGGGGTTAAAGATTTGAATTACTGAGAGCAGAAACAGTCTAGTATAATGGCCAACGCACAATAATTTTTGTTTGTAAACATGTTTTTGACATTTCAGTGAGAGTAAGATCTAAATCTAGTCATCTCGCTCACTCCTATAGGCAGTTCCAAAAACATGTTTACAAAACAAATGTTATTGTGCTTTGAGCATAATGCCTAACGCACAATAACTTTTGTTTAGTAAACATGTTTTTGACATTTCAATGAGAGTGAGTGAGATCTAGATCTAGTCATCTCGCTCACTCTCATAGACATTTTGAAAATATGTTTACAAAACAAATGTTATTGTGCGTTATGCCCAATGCACAATAACTTTTGTTTTGTAAATATGTTTTTGACATTTCAATGAGAGTGAATGAAACAGAGATCTATTCATCTCGCTCTCTCTCATAGGAAATTTTGAAAACACCTTTGCAAACAAAAGTTATTGTGCGTTGGGCATTAAGCATAATGACCAGCGCACAATAACTTTTGTTTGTAAACATGTTTTTAAAATTTTCCATGAGAATGAGCGAGATGACTAGATCTAGATCTCACTCACTCTCATTGAAACGTCAAAAATATTTTTACTAAATAAAAGTTATTGTGCGTTGAGCATAATGCATTTCCTTATTAAAATAGCCGGCTTTATCTCTGAGCGTGTAATTTATTTACATATGAAAAAATACATAATTGTGATAATATTTATTCATATAACAATACATATAAGCCGCTCAGAGAAAAAAACAGGCTCTTTTAATAGAGAGTTCCATATACGATGGACTGTTTTTGATCAGGGGAACTCAATGATGTGTAGTGTAAAATTTTTACACATTTTTTTTTACTGTGTAGATGCAGGCTTTCCGGCTTCGTATACACGCTGGCTTTGAACACTTTATATTTTTCCCATATTCCTTTAAGAAATCTGACCTATCTATGGCAATTTATTTTAATAATCAGTCTTAAGTCACACATTTCCTACACAAAAAAATTTTTTTTTTGAAAAAATGTTCGTAAATGTTTGTGAATTACTATGGGGGAGTTACGAAATGCTCGTGAATCGAATAACCCACAAACAAGTTCGTAAAAGTTTGTACTTTTTTCACAAGCATTGTTCGTAACATGATCACTTGACGTTGCATTTTTTTTTGTTGTTTTGTAAATGTTCGTAAACACACAAAAAATGTTCGTGAAATTTTGTCATTCGTTCGTAAATGTTTGTTTTCCTGTCGGACATTTTACGAACATTTACGAACAAATGACAAAATTTTACGAACATTTTTTTGTGTGTTTACGAACATTTACGAACAAATGTTTGTAAAAGTACAAAAAATGCTCGTCAAATGATCATGTTACGAACAATGTTTGTGAAAAAAGTACAAACTTTTACGAACTTGTTTGTGGGTTATACGATTAACGAGCATTTTGTAACTCCCCCATAGGAATTCACAAACATTTACGAACATTTTTACAAAATTTTTTTTTTTCTGTGTAAAAAAATACGTCAGATTCAATAAAGGAACATGGGAAAAATATGAAATGTTCGAAGCCAGAGTATGTACAAATCCTGAAAGACTTCCCCTACAAGAAACAATACTGTTTAATGTTGCAATTTTGGTTTAGAATCAGAAGAACTGCAAAAAGTGTGTCAGTAAGGGATAAGCCTGATCCTAAAGCTTTCTGAAGATTATGTTGTCATTGAAAAAAAAAGATGACACACACTATGCATAGCAGAAGAATTTAGCCAATATAGAGATTAAGTAACCTCCTTTTCTCACCCAAATATTTCAAGGTGGGAAAAACCCAAAAACCTCTAATTGAGGAGAAAATCCTCAATAAATCCCATATCATAATCCTACGCATGATTGTGATATAGACTCATTTCTGGGTAATCGCGTGAAATGAAAACCGTGATATCCACCCAACTTAATCGCACACTGACTCGTGAATTTCTTCAACAAAACCCACAACCACTAACCCAACTATACGACATTGATAATGAAAGAGAAAATTTTTCAGGTGAATTTTTGCATAAGGATGAATAGCACTTGACCATTTGACCATATTTGGGTCAATCGATTTAAATATCAACTCAGTCATTGTTGGCTTTATTTGCCGCTGAGAGCTTCTCTTTGCACCAATTGATCCATCAATTCACATCCGCACCTTCTACAATTGCCCAGTTATTTTATAATTCAATTGAGCCAACTAGTCTGCCGATCTTGCTACCGCCAATTTACACTAACCAGTCGCCTAATATCTCTATTTTGGATCTAGATATATTTCACAGAATCTACACTCTTCCTCATAACACATCATTGTCTTGCCTTCTCAGATGCTTCACAGATGACAAAATAGATGCCAAAAGATTTGCCGATCTATTCTTCTCCCTCTATCAACATTATTTGGCCTTTAACTCACTCTTTCATTCAACTAAGGGGCCCCCCTTCAGCACTCTCACGAATACCACATTTGTATGAGTGAAAAAACATTTAACACCACAGATATAGTACAGTGGTTACCAAAAAAAGTGCAACACCGAATGCATTATGCTTTATTTACAAAAAATAATATCACCCATTTACTAATTTTTAGCCGAAATACACCTGATTAATAATATTATTGTACTTTAACTTCAAGGGGACGGGCCTAAATGAACTTGCTTACAGGCCACGCCCATCACAGATCTTATAATTTAGAAAATAAACCGTGGTGTCACATAAAAGATTAATATTAATATTAAGAAAAACCTGAAAGAGAGGTATATATTATACAAAATTTCAAATGGAAAATCACGTGTGTTAGAAAGAGTACACTCTAGTGGAGTAATACGACGAGTAAGATATTACTGTTCGTATTGTTTTCTGAATTGTATTACAGGCAATTCTAGCAATTTTCCATGCGTGCCAACTGTGATTCGGTCAGTTTTCGAGTGAAATGCGAAAGAGAGGCATGATAAAAACACTTGCTATCTCTTTTTGACATTCCCGCAGTTCAGAAAGTATTAATCTTAATATTAATCTTATATGTGACATGGTCATGAGGATACAATCACCAAAACTTGAAAAATCTTTCAAGCATCGCACACACTCTGGCTTCGAACACTTCATATTATTCCCATATTTCTTTAATTAATCTTATATGAATAGAATATTTTAATATCTAGTCTGAAGTCACACATTTCTTTAAAAAAAATTGCAGCTTCATTAAAGAAATGCAGGAAAAAATGAAATGTTCGAAGATAGAGCATGTACGAAGCATGAAAGACTTGTCCTACTTGCAGGTTATTCAGACTTTCAGGGTTAACTAAGGAATACCTTAGTAATTCTGCGAATTAACTTTAGGTCTAAAGATGGTAAAAGATCATTATTAAGTCAGTAGGGGAATTCTGTAATTTTCGTGGCATTGTCACGCGTGAGTTCGAAACCTGACAATGCCAATCGAGCTTTTTTTGTCATGTCATATGAGTTCGAAAATGCAATTCATTGATTTTTTAATCAAATCCCTTTACTTGATGATTTTATGAAAATACAATACGTCTTGGTTGATCTGTTTAACAAAATTCATTGTCATTTGAATTGCCAGAAATCTCAAATATGTGACTTCTGACAATGCCACGTAAGCTGAATTAGTAAAGTCACGGTTACAGAATCGCATTTTCGAAAAAGCTCTCCTGAGATTCGAACCCAATTTGCCATATGACGTTGCCAGAGCGCTACAGAATTCCCCTCCAGGAGGTACCAAAAGAAAATCTGGTCTCATCAATAGACCACGCGCCCTACTAGTAGGGGGTGTACTTGTTAAAAAAGCCAAGTATTTAAATTTTGATTAAGTCTTGCAGTCTTACTTCAGAAAAGTTATACGACATTATCATTGAAGTTATAAATAATTGTGTAATGATGAGTTTATCTATCTAGTAGTTCTTGGACATTGCTTTTTTTTTTAAAGTTTTTTATGTAAAAAAACACTCACTTCTCCAAACAGTCTTTAGCTCGGAAGTATCTTTCTTCCTCTTTCAATTCTATCTGAACTCTGGACTATTCTCAAAGCAAATATAACAATGATACTGTAACAAATAACATACAGCCTGCAAAGGGGCATTTCCATCGTTTATTCCTGGACTTCCTGGAGGCTGGAATCAGCGCTAAGACGGCGATGGACGCATGGGAGGGGGGATTTTTAAATTTCTAAGATTTAGCTGTGAATACTTTCTTTCAATTATAATTGTTGCTACCGGGCTCTCTCTTTTGATCTTTTGAGATTGGAACAAATTTAAATTAGCTTGATTTTAGCCAATTGGTTCCATAGAAGACCAATAAGTGACACTATCAGTGTACTTGAGACAGAAACTCTCTATTATTCAGTAGTATTCTGGTTAAAAGTTATAAAATATTGTCTCGACTGAAGTATATCATTAAGGTGAAACTCTGAATCGGTTCACTAGACTTAAGTCTGGTTTATAAGGAAAATTCTGGTAGAATGTTAGCTTAGATCCTAGCAATCCTGATTTTTTTTTTTTTGATTTAAAGCATAAAATATTATAAAAATATATCAGAGAGAGTAAATTAAATCTAGATCTATCCATCTCGCTCGCACTTAGAGAGTTACCAAAACATTTTACAAAACAAAAAATATTGTACGCACGGCATTACTCATCACTGCAAATCAAAAAAATAACAATAAAGTCTTATTTAAATTTAGTTCAGAGATCAAAACAACTTTTATGAGTACATCGCTTTTAAATTTACTTTAAAAGGAAAACGAACCCGTACTTCAGATGACGAATATTCAATTTAAAAAAAAAATATAATTAAAATTGACTGAGAAAAAAGTGCTACTTGTTGCTGCACTTTTTCTGCCCACCACTGTACATTCATTTCAACTTGAACACTCTTCCAAGTATTGTATGAAGAAATTTGCTGTACTTTGTACTTTGGACTTGTACCACAGCTCGAATGGACTTTGGACTCATGCCTGAACACTATAACTCACATTGACTGACTTGCCACTTGGTATTATTACTACTTTTCGTCAATAGTGACTTGGGACGGAGAGAAAGACATAACCGAGGAGAACGTCTACGGCTGCAAATCCAAAGGCAGAAAAACCCTGAATCACACACCAAAATCCACATCATAATCACCGGATGAGTGTGTGAAATTTTTTTTGCCGCCAAAAAATAAACTGATTGCCTGCAGCATAAGAGGCGCCATTTAACCTTAGCCCCCACGGTAGAGAGCCAGAAAACTGCATTATTTATTATTTTTAAATATGAGCACATGTGTGTTGATTTCATCATGAAACAAAAATTGCAATTAAACCAGCTGATGGCTCTTCCATGGCAACTGCAGCACGTAACTAAAATTACCCAAAGCTGATCGTCCTTCAGTAAAAAGTGAATTATCAGTGAGATCAACAACATCTGAGAGCAATAATAGAACTATGAAGCAGATGAAACTCATGCTCCCTTTTTATAAATCCCAATCAAAATATATAGACAGTAATAAACCTAGATCCACTTCTTATAGATAAGATTCTTAATGTGAATCAACTTGAACTACCAGTAAATTACATTTTAAATTTTATTGAATAGGAGAAGTAGTTTATCAGATTTTTTAGAATAATCTTTGTGTATAAATCCAATCTTCACAATAAAAACCGAAAACTTAATGACCTCTATCTACGAAAACAGTCATCAAAAACGTTTTTTTGCAACTACAACGCTTGTAATATTATACTCTTCCTAATTACAAATGTTTTACAAAATTGTTACATTTTTAACAAACTCATTTAAAACTTTTTTTCTTATCAAAATAAAATCGATTAAAATCAGGTATATGAGTTTCTAAAAGGTTTATAACCCTGTTATGGATAAATTTAATTATTTACACCGGGTAAAAGGATAAGAAAAACCCAAAATGAATTTGAAGTTTCCCGTTGACATGCTCCGAAATCGCTGGTAAATGCATTAAAAAAATCCTTTTTGGCAACATTAAAAACGTTAAATTCATATAAGTTCAATTATTGTCATAAAGAATATTCATATTTCTATAAAGATTTGTCGAAGATAAAAGAGTTAATAAAAAGCAGCGTTGCATTGAAATTTGTGCACCAATATCAAGCGTCAAATAGATGTCATTGAAATGTAAATTACACAGAAAAAATCGTAACTGTCTGTGTTTCTGAATTCCCACACAGTTTGTAAAAGTTTGTACTTTGTTACAAACTATGTTCGGAAATTGATCACTTGACTTGATCACTTACAAACTGTTCGTAAATGTTCGTGAACATAAAGAAGTGTTCGTAAATTTTTTTCATTTGTTTGTAAAATTTTACCACAGAAAGAAACATGTACAAATGCTTGTAAAAGAACAAAAATTCTCATTGAGTGATCATGTTACGAACAATATTTGTGACAAAAGTACAAACTTTTACAAATTTTTTAGTAGGTTATACGATTCAGTATCATTTCGTAAGTCCTCTGCGGCAATTCACAAACATTTACGGACAATTTTACGATTTTTTTCTATGTATAGGGAGATAAGTGTTACGAACGGTTAATTTTATAAATGTCACTATAGTTTCCACTATGTTTGTCTATCCCAACGAACACAGCTAGATAAAAAAACAGCGTTTTCAGCATGTTTTTACTGAATCAATCAGCAAAAATATGTTTACCGGTCAGCAGTTCTTGAACAAAAAGTGTTAACTAAATGAATGGAAATGGCACTGTCTCGCGAGAGTCGTTTAAGCTTAGCAGAATTCTGCTGAAAATTCATATGTTTTTAGCTGAATTAAATTCGTGTTCGCTGTGGTAGGACGTTTTTAATGTTACACGAGTTTAAACGAGTTCATGCCTGACTTATGCAAAAACATTTAAGTCAAAATATTCTACGTTCAGCTCTTCGACATCGGATTACAGTAGAGTTCCTCAAATTTGAACATTTAGGGGGTGTAGGTAGATGATATTTCTCACTCCTCAAATTTGAACAATATTTTCAAAAACGTGACGGAATTCATATGAAATTCACTTTCCGTAAATTAAGATAAATAACTTAGAAAATATCAATGTAATTTATTGTGAAATGAATGGAATTTGTTGCGGAAGTTAATATAATACGATAATAATGAGAAAACACCAGAGAAAAATAGTTCTAATTCAGACTCCCCGCAAAAATTTCTTCACATAATCTCAAATTTTGCGTTTTGAACTCAACCGTCGCGTCGTTCAAATTTGAGGAGTTCAAATTTGAGGAACTCAACTGTATTCAGATTGAAAATGACAGATAAAAACCCAAAAAGGGGAATTCTTAAATTCCTCGACTGTTTGACAGCTGTCATCCAAATGTCATAAAGCCCAGATATCGAAGAAGTAAGTATATGCAGAAAGTAACGAATGATCAAAATCGGTTTATCAGCGATCTAGATTTTAGTGCTCGAACTCCACGGAGAGAGCAGTATATATAATCCCTCTATTTTGAGTTATATATATACATTTCGACTCCTTACCGCCCAAGTCGTATTGTGGTAGAATTTTGGAAATCTGAAGTTTCGAGTTTTTTGGCGTCACGCTGTTTGTCCGTCTGTCCGTTCGGCTGTCATCAGCTTTAGAGGCCAAACGGTTAGAGATAGCGACTTGGGACCTTCGGGGGACCCCCATAAGTCGATCCAAAGATCGTTAACATGCTCCTCATTTTTCCCCCACCCCTCCCATTCCCTTCCAAAACCATGTTTTTTTGGGATTGCTCAAAAACGCGTCGTGCGTTTTTTTCATTTTTGGATATGTTTTAGAGATTATCCAGGTGGACATTTCATCCTTAGACGAAAATACCGTTGAATCAGTCCTAATAGCGGTTTTTCAAGCTCAAAGATTAAAAAGACACTAGAGAGCGCATTTATCAAGCGAATAGGGCCATGTTTGGGTTCGTTGGAAAGGTCTTGGAATTTCCGACAAGACTAAACCGGTTCCAATCAGTTTTGAATCGGTAATGAACCGGTTCATAACCGATAAATAATTTTTACACGATATTCAATTAAATTACTCCTGAGGTCTATTTTGGGAGATATTTTGAGTGATTTATAAGGCGGTTCAAATCGGTTGTGAACCAGTAATGAACCGGTTATTTACCGATAAGTAATTTTTGTTCGAATATAATTTTTATTACTCTTTAAACTATTTTGTGGAATCAATTGACTGACTTATGAATCAATTCAAATCGGTTGAGTACTGGTAAACGGTAAATTATACGAAAGTACTTTTGAGCTATAGCATCTAAGTCATGAGTTCGAGCATTTCGCAAAGCCTGGGACGCTTTGCCATCCCTTTTTTTTACATTATGTTAGAGCTTTTGAGTTTCTGATTCAAACTTCCAATATTCTAAAATAAAAATCTCACTCTAGATAATCAAAGAATTGTAAGAAACACTTTGATAAAGTTTGAGATCAATCAGAAGACAAGAAATTTAGTCAAGATTTTAATAGACGAAGATTACTGAATCACATTTAATAACAAACACAGGCGTTATATTTATAAATGCAACATTTCCCACAGGCGCTGCTTGTGGTCAAAAGTCCAGAGATTATTGACTCATTCAAGCAATTTTCAATCTTGATGCTCGTGCAATTGATTTTCCCCGCAAACAATCAGTATTTCTCACGCAATGAAATTGCACGAGGCAAGTGGAAGCATTTTGTTACAAGAACCTTGAAATTAAATGTAATTTTTCCCGATCTCAAAAACTATTCAACTTTTATAATTTGTTTTATTGTCTATTATTTCTCTCAATAATGGAGCAAAGAAATATACAACAGAGAGAGAGAATAGTAGAAAGCTCGCATAAGAACGGACAAAATTGTGATTGCCCGTGATAAATAACCTTTAGTTGACCATCTTCTCTGATCACTCATTCAGCACGTGCTGATCACCACTAATACAACACAAGAAGTAAACACACCAAGTATTATGCCTCAACCACATGCACAAAAAAAGCCGCACGACATTATATTGGTCATCCACCATGAGTATCTCGATGAAAGGATGCTCTCACAGCAACGAGCAACATAGATACTAAACATCAGTGAAAAGAGGCGAAAATATTATTAAGATATTCACCAATTTCTTTTTATCTAATTCTGGGGCCAACTGTGCCAAAACTACGCATCAGAAATAGGAGAAGAGAAAAAATGGCATAAAGAGACTCCAATTCTCAAGGACAGAGTTTCAGCGAAAAAAAAATTTACAAACCAAACTCAACTTCTCTCTAAAAAAAATACAGAGTGCCAATAAAATTCACGAATGTTCATAAAAGTAATAATAAATTACTATAACTTAATCTATTTTTGAACAGGAATTGTTTTCATGTTCAAAAACATTGTTTCTGCAAAACTTTGTTTTATCGGCGTATCGGTATTTCCAAACATAGAAATAAAACAAAGTAAATTAATAAAAGAAAATGACAATAGACTAATTTGGAAGAAGTATTTTAAAAACAAACCAAACTTTATGAATCATCGGGATCAGTAATTAAAATACAATAGTTTTTTTAAAAAAAATAATAAGTTTACACTATCGAAGTAGGTCAATCTTCCCAGTATACACTATCGAGATTATCCCAATTTATTATCAAATGACTAAAACTCTATTGATATTTTCAATAACGAATCTGGTAACTTTACGGTCAGACTGTGCTTTGTGTACAAATTCATCATTTAGCAGACTTTGATGAATTCTTGCAGACATCACCGCAACAATATAGTCACCTCAAAATCTATCTAATTAGATTAACCATAATTTTTCAGTGTTGAAAAAGTTCCAATTGCTTGCATCATCCCGCACAAGAGACTCAAATATTTTCGTGACAAATAAATTAAAAAGTCAAGTGATTAATATCTAAACTCAATTCCCAGCGACAGATCATTAAAGATAAAATGCACCATAGCCACGATATGTTCACGTGATTGATTGCATGGTCATTGCCAATGAATGAGGAATCATAGATTCTATCCATTTTAAATGTGATATGGAATTAATATGGAGAAATATGTTAATTGGTTCCTATACACCATTCAATGCATTTCATAAATGGTAATATAAGATGGCATTTTCCATGCTTTCCCGCAGAGTCTCTCTAAATTGCTAACATATCTCATTAAATTAACTCCTTATTGGGAATAGAAATTCTATGGTAACAGTGTGGGATTTTATAGGAAATAGATGATGTAAGGTGTTTTTTGTCAGTAAATTCAGTATCCAATAGAAAGAATATTTTTCGCAGCAATTTTTACTAGTCCTTACTAAACCCTTTACTAATCGAAATTACAAAATAACTCAATGAATGTCTAAGCAATTTTCACAGTAAATAGCTTCGAAATTTCTTCCTACATGAACATACATCACTTCCTCTAAGGAAATGTCGAAGAAATTAAGTCGATTTAAGGTAATTACACATGTGCAGGTTACGTAATTATAATATTAAAGCTACATTACAGAAAGTACACTGCATAATTTTCTGTTCATCTCACAGCACGAGACGAGTTAAATCAAAATTGGTAAACTACACAGACGAACTAAAAAAAACTATATTTCCAGACATTAGGGTAGAATATCCACTTATAGCTAATTGTTCGACTTTCAAAATATGACTTCTACTGCTCGATAAAGATTTTTAATTTTAAAGTATCAAACAACTTTAAAACCATAAGTCAGAAAACAACAAACTTTTGAGACGAGTTTATTAAATATTAAGCAACGAAATGATCACGAAACCGTAAACTCCAAGCTCTTTCAGTTGCCTTCTATTCCACTTAGTACTTTACTGTTCTCAAGTGCTTCTGCATTATCGACTTTTCACTGTGTTGGTTCCTGTTTCTATAGTTTTTCCTAGATCTCGCCGTATAACCACCAAACAGTCGTGACAAGAAGCAATATAAAGAAAAGTCGATAATGCAGAAGCACTTGAGAACAGTAAAGTGCTAAAAAACATGTTCATTTTTCATAGGAATAGCACCATTATTGTACGGATAATGGTGCTATTCCTATGAAAAATGAACATATTTTTAATCCCTTTACTGTTCTCGAGTGCTTCTATAATCGACTTTTCCTGTGTTGGTTCCTGTCGCGACTGTTCGGTGGTTTTTGAACACAGCGAGAACTGAAGAAAACAGAGCCAACGGCCGCAGCGATTCCACTGGATTTCCAGCAGCCTTTTCTGCCATGTCCGCTGATTTTACCGCTAAAAATCCGGGTGAAGTTCCCTTGATTTTACCGCTCAAAATCCGCGTAAACTTCCGAGATGGAATTTGACGCTAAATTTCTTCCTAGTGAACTTTATTTCCACGAAATTCTCCGCGGAGTTTTCCATGCAACGGCCTTAGAAGCTTCTATGGTTTAATATTACGGAATTCCACGACTTTTCCAGTGGATTTTTTTAAATGATTTTTTTCAAAATAGTTCCTAAAATTGAATAAAAATGACGTGGAATTTTCATGAAGAATTACCACAAATAAAAAAACAAAAAAACATCCACAAATAATGGAGGATCAGTGCCAATTGGAAACTTGGAACTTGGAGAGTATTCATCTATCAGACGAACACTCAGTTGTTCTACTTTTGAATTGAAAATATTGCTACCATATCGTTCATTTGAGTATGTCTAGCTCGCAAGAATTATAGCGTTAGGGCAAAAAATAAATGCGGAATTTTCGCGTTTACTTCCATGGAGTCTTGGCCGGAAAGATTTCAGAAAATATACTCGGAATATTCAATGCAATTGATTCAATTTCCATGGAATGCTCTTATAGATAATTGCAAGAAAATACTTTGGATTTTTTTTTTCAAGGAAATCCACGCGAAAAAACTGATAACTCCGCAGAATGTCAAGAGGAATATTAGCGTTTATATCCCCGGAAGCTCACGCGGAAAAATAGGAGATAAATTCCATGGATTTTTCTGTTACTGTGAAACTTTGCGGCCGATCGGCTACAGGGAGTCGAGACAGGAACCAACACAAGGAAAAGCTGATAATGTAGAAGTACTTGAGAATAAAAGTGCTATAAGAAAATGTTCATTTTTCACTGGAATAGCACCATAACTCTTTACATTTTAAATTTTACTACAAGAACGATCCCACCAGTGAGTGCATATAAATGATAGTAATTTGTTAATGTAAATGATATAAGTACTTCCGCCGATTGATTTAGAACGCTGGTCACCAATGCTGCGACGGCGGCGGACGCATGGTACGGGGGTTATTCGAAGTTGAATAAATTATACAGGGGTCCATCAAGCCTATTAAAAAGTCAAGCTGTTTTTTAATTTTCCTTGTAAAAATTTTGGGAATTTTGCACCGCGATTTAAACAAATTTGCTCGTAGTTCTTGTATTATTTCGGCGAACATTATAAAATATGTATTTTTAGATAGCTTTTAATGGACGATTTCGAAATATATCAGACTGATAAGCCAATTCTCTTTAGGAAAAAATTTGCCAATAGTCTTCACTGCGTCTATGCAAAAACGTATGGAAAAATGAAATGTCTAGAGGCCCCTGAAATTATTATTATTATTGTAAGTCCTATGTGTAAGCCTTATACCGGCTTCAGACTGGAGGTTTAGCCCAGTTCCCAAAGGCCTCAAAAATCTTAATAACCAACAATTTTGTTAATTTTTCAAAATCTAATGGCAAATTTTCCCTTAATATTCAATCCAAAGCAACAATTTCCTCAAAAATCTTGCCTGATAAGGAATTAGAAGATTTCAGCCATATGGCTAAGCCTCAGGTCTAAAGCCCGTATTACTTTTACTCGACACGAGGTGTAATCCATACGAAATGTTTACAAGTGTATTGCTTTCATAATAACTAACATCTAATGCATTTGAAAGGGAACACTGTTATGTAGTAATGAGAATTTTTGTATTTTACGACCGGAGTCTTTTTTGACATCCAGACCGTTCGGGAAGGTTAGAGAGGATTAGAATGTTAGTAACATAGAATAGAGAGTGGAGTTAATTCCTTCCGCTACTGGGAATCGAACCCTAATTACTTTTTGTATGAGTTCCCCGGATTGATGAGTTAACTCTTAAAACCATGAAGGCTTAATCATGTATTGCTTTCATAACATTAACATGTAAGGTATATGAAAGGATACACTATAATGTAAATGTAAAGCATAGGTATGCCTGTCAAACAGCCTATTCGAAATTTTCACTTTAAGGTTATAATTCATGTGAGCAACACAACTGTTTCCCTACAAAGGTTGAACCTGTATATTACTTTTTAACTTTTTAATTGAAACCTATTCAAATGATGATGAATACGTATGACTCCTGTAACTTTTCCGGATCGACGTCAATTTTGTGAATATCTATTCTCTAAAAAAATATCCTAGTGGCCAAAAACAGTCAATAAGTGGATACTTATCCCTACGGGCACAAGATGAACCCGGTATAAGTATGAAAACCCGTCATTAAGTTGCAATTCCATAATTGTTTATTTTGCGTTCGAAAAGTACGTGATATGTAAATTGCTGTAAAGTGTGTAAATTAAGTAAGGAGTATTTAGACTGTATTTACCTTTTCCAGACACTCTTGAGCTATCGCCTTTTGGTCGATGTCAACACAGAGTGTTGTAGTACCATTTGGCATATTCACGAGAATCTTCATTTTGAAGTTCTGTAGCTCTGGACCAGTGTCTCTAATCACAATTTAATTTTACTATCAGATAAATATCTTTCAAAAAAACTACTACCGACAAGTCTAAAAGTGTATTATAAAACACTTTTTTATCATTCTTTCCGGTTTCTTTGTCTCCACAACTCTTTTTCTCCTCTTCTGGTCTCTTCTTTCAAAACTCTTCTCGCGCACGGTATTCACTTTCTCTTGGGAGAGGGTACAATCAATATTGCCAATATTGATTAAAAGGCAACACACACTTTGTGCAAAACGTCTCCCAAATAACAGAATTGTAAATCAATTGTAAATTGTGGCACTATGGGATGAATTTTTAACGTCTTGTCCCATCGAAAGACACAACTAAAATGATGGTAAAATGACAACATTGCTATTGATATGCCAAAATACACAAACACATATGCAATTACTTCACGTACTAGTCACATTTGTGCCTCAATCCACGGTTCATGTAATGAATAAGTTAACATTTATTTTTTTTCTCTCACTAGCACAATCGGGAGATGTCGCTGTTCTAAGGTGGATATTTTAGGCGTTATTGCATTTGTAAAAATTATGAACGTTGATGAAAGGGGATTTATATATTTACCAAACTTACCCCAATTCTAAGATAAAGAAGCCTAAAGATTTAAGTTAAAGCGTTAACTTTGACACTAAAATCTTTTGTGTCGAAACCATTCGAAATCGAATTTCGAGTAAGAGGAATTTTGGATAAAATAGCCTTTAGCGCCCCAAAAGAAATTTGATTATTCAAGATGTCAAAACAAGACGTTTCAGTTTTAATGGTGCATAAAGTTCCGATTTATTGCACAGGAAGATACTCATAGATTTCCCAGTTTCAAATTTTTTTCTGGCAAAAAATGAGCAATTCAGGTCAATTAATTTGGAGTGGCAAGTAATTCAAACAAGAAGTGGCTGTAGATAAGTGACGAGGTCAATTTATGGTTCCAGGAGCTTCATCTGAACCGAAGAAAAGAAAGAAGGGCTAACACACTTTTCAGCCAAAAGGAGTGCTTGGTCAATTTTGTCTAGGAACACACAGATACTCTGGACGCATTAAGTGACAGATATGATTCCCTTTGGTCAAATTTCACGGAAAAATTGAATTCTATGGGGCCACCCGAGAGGAACACCGCAAAAACATTATGTAAATGATCAACTACATCACTCTCCAGAAAAATATACATCTTTGAGATAAATTAAACTCACCTTTTAGATTACACACCTGTTGAACAATTGACAATCTCAAATTGAACTGGACTTAAAAGTTTAAAAGGTCCAATCGAGCAGCTTTTCTCTCTCTCTTCTTTTTATGTTTTGGCTGTCAGACTCAATCAGGTCCATATAGCCATTTCGCTCACTCTTATTTACATACGAGTTCCATCTGTTTTTTTCTTTTTTTTTCCCATATGTTTGTTCCTCTCATCTCTCCTTATCATTTTTCTTTTTGCTCCATCACAAATCCTTTTTTGCTCCCTTATCTTTTTTCATACTTCCTTCTTGATATTTTTGCGTTCAGTTTGTAGCTTTCAAGGACGGTGAAAAACTGTTTTCCAATTATTCACCGGACGCGCTTCGATCAAGGATCGAACCGAGGGCCTCTGCGTCACAAAGCCAACACTTTGCCTCCTTTGCCTATTGAGCTACCGAGACCCCTCGAGCAGCTTTTAAAGGCGATTTATAGACGTTTGACATCTTTAAGTCTGTAAAACTTTAGCGTAGAATTCGAAATTTACAGTGTTAACCCTTTAAGGACGATTGGAACACCGGTGTCCCATAAAGAAAATAATTTTTCCTATATACCTAAAGTTGTTTTTTTCTTATGTTTGTACATAATTGTAAAGTAGAAGGTTGAAGGAACCTAGAATATTTTTTGCAAGTCTCTATCTATTTGTTATGTAGTAAATATTTAAGCTCAAAAAATGGCGAATTTTTAAATTCTCAAATTCATAATTGATTTTATTTATTTTTTATACTTCCAATTTTTTTTAAGCAAAACTCTTTTGGAAAAAACACTACAATACTCATACGTCATATTTTTCAATAAAGTGAAAAATATTATTCATTAGTATTGTCAGAAAAATTACTTTAATTTTTGGGCCATTTTTGTCCCTATCGTTCACAGAAGCACAAAATAAAGCGAATCAGACTCTGTTGGACTTTCCAAGGTTAGATGAAAGATTTATCACTGATTATGTTTCTCAGTTTAATTTTTATTGTTGATTTTCAGTCCGTAAAAAGTCTCTCGTCGTTAAAGGGTAAAAAGGTTTAAATTTTAAATAAATTTGACACTTTAAAATTCAAGATTTTTATCAGAGAATACGAATCGACCATTAAAGGACGATTTAAAGATTTAAGACTTAAAGATTTATCTCAGAATTGGGAAGTTAGTAAACATTAAAAAAAAAATCTAAGTTAATTTTTTGGAGAAAATAATCGTGCCTAGAAAGTTCTATCTATTTGAACCTACAAGATGAGGTCTGATGTGTTTTATTTACCTCCAAAATTCAACTTACTATCGAATTTGCACATGATGTCCACATTATCAATAATTGGAAGTATTTAAAGTTGTTGTAAGCGTTGCGAAAAGTCCGAGTCGCTTATGAAAAATCTCAACTGCGACACATTGTACAATGTCGATGCAAAGGAACAATTTGTAAGAGATATATCAACGAAGATCATTCTAGAATAGAACATACATCCATATCTTCTCCCCTATTTCCATAAAGACATGTCGTCTTAGTATTCTTCTTTACAACTTAAATTTTTGCACATAAATCGCATTTCAAAGAGTCAAAATGCACCATTTCGCCAAAAATTTCTCACATTAGAAGCCAGAGGTCATAAAGAAAAACTAGAGTTGCAAAAATCTTGTATCAAAAATTTTTGTAATAGCGTCACTTATAATTGTGTCGCTCAGAGCAAAAGTGATCTATTTTAATAGAGAAATTCATATACGATAGGTCCCTTTAGCTCTCTTTGTCTCAATTGTGGCCTCTACACATTATGAAAAATTTGCGTCAAAATTGAGCATTTTGATACAATTTGACCAAATTACTTCAAAAAGCTAAATTTTGATGAAAATTTTCATTCGTCAAAAGTTTATTAAAATCAAAGGCTTATCTTCATTTTACTGACCGAATTCTACAAAGAAATAATGTGACGTTGGTTGTTCGTTTATCTGTCCGTCTGTCATTAGAGCTAGAGATCAAACATTTAGACATAGATATCTGGGAACTTCAGGAGACCTCCCCCCATAAATTGACAAATGGATCGATAACATATGCCTTATTTTCCCCCAAGCCTCCCCTTTCCACTCCAAAACCATGACTTTAGGGAATGTTATAGAATGTTAGAGAAAATGTTATAGAAAATACCTAGGCGGACATTTCGTCTATAAACAAAAATACCGTTGAATCATTTCTAATAACGGTTTTTCAAGATAAAAATTTCAAAAGTCTCTAGAGATCGTATTTCTCAGCTTAATAGAATCATGTTTGGACACGATGGAAAGGTCTTGGAATTCCTGACAAACCTGAAGTGGATTCTATCGTTTATGAACCGGGAATTAACCGATAATAAAAATGAACCGATTTCTGAACCGAGAAAAATCCGAATGAATGCGAAATTAAATTACATAACTCATAAAGTAATTTGGGCAATGTTTTGTGTGATTATGAATCGGTTTAATTCGTTTGTGATCCGGGAATGAACTGGGTATGAACCGATAAGTAATTTTTATGCGAAAATCAATTCTAACACTCTCAAAACTTTTTTGGAGGATCTTTTGAGTAATTTTGAGTAATCTTTTGAGTAAATGAATTGGTTCAAATCGTTTGAGAACTGGTAAAAGGTAATTGATGAGAAAATACTTTAGAAGTATAGCATCAAAGTCACGAGTTAGAGCATCTCGCAAAGCATGATAAGCTTTGTCAGCCCTTTTTTTATTTATTTGTACAAAACATAATGTATTATTTTTGAAATTTTGTGTGTGGAAACCTTCCTGAAATTCATTAACTTGAAAGCATATGGGCTCTATCAGTCAACAATTTCCATTTATTAAATAAATTTTTCCTACTTCTGGAAGCTCTGATTTAAAGCAAAAGAAGGACTTGACCATTTTATAGTCAATATTTAAAAATTCTTATAAAGTAACGGTTCTATTACCATTAGAAAATAATAATATCTATTCGAATTTCCGGTTTGATACTTTCCTGTGCCCAATCATTGTTATTTTATAAAATTTAATATTTTTAAGAAATAATTTTAAATAAATTTTATAGGCAAATATTGTCGAGATTCAGCCTGAGTCTATTTTGGCCTTTACTCTACTTTCTTTCTTTTTTATCAATGCGAAATTCATCAATTAGGACAGAATGGGGTAATTTTGAATACACTGAGAAAAAAAGAGGGTGCGATTAACTTTTTTCTTCATAACTTTAACACTTTTTAGGTGTTAAAATATATCAACATTTTTTAATGTTAATTTTACACATTTTTAAGGGTAAAATGAACATTAAAAAGGGTAACTTTAACCCCTAATACACATAAAAAGGATAATATTTACACCGATTTTGGATTAATACTGCAGAGTAAAATTAACATTTCCAGAATGTTATTTTAACTTTTTCGGATTTCTCTGTGTTCACTGAGAAAAAAGAGGGTGCGATTAACCTTTTTTCCTCGAAACTTTAACACTTTTAGGTGTAAAAATATATTAACATTGTTTTATGTTAATTTTACACATTTTTAAGGGTAAAATGAACATTAAAAAGGGTAACTTTAACCCCTGATACACCTAAAAAGGGTAATATTTACACCGATTTTGGATCAATACTGCAGGGTAAAATTAACATTTCCGGAATGTTATTTTCACTTTTTCGGATATCTCTCTGTGTGGGAATCTAGTTTCGAATTGCGAAATTTCCTCAATGTTTCAGATGAGTAAAAGAAAAACCCCACGAAGAAGTGCTCTTCTTTTCTTCTTTTTCATGGTCTTATCTCTTTTTCTCCCCATCTGAAACAGTGAAGAACTTTTAAAATTCAAAATCAGATTCTGTTAAAAATTACCTAATTGTAATCTAGATTTAGAGTTACTAAAAAAACCACTAGCAAGTTTTTGCGGGTTTCAATTACATCTCAAAAAATTTAATTTCAAGAGTCAATTTTAAATCGATTCATTCATTCATTCATTTTCAACCGCTTATCCCTATTGGGGTCGCGGGCCCATGACATCCAATCTAGCATCCAATCTAAATCGATCGAATTTAAAAAAAAAAACTGATCGAACATTTGAAATTACTTGAGATTCTTTAATTCTGAAAGGGCTTTCTCGCACTTTGAAAATATTTCGTAAAATCCGAGAATATTACAAAAAATGATTTAACTCTGATTTAAGGAGTTTAATCAACTCCTTGAGACTCTACTTTTAAACAAAACCCTTTTCATCACTACTAAAGCTTTTTAAACGCTCTGATTGATAAGAGTAAGCTTCTCTAAACTTACCCCACAAGTATTCATACTTTAAATACTTAATAATGCCATTGTTACATTCCTATAGATAGCGACCAAGCTCAAGTACTTATCATGGAGGTGGAGCAAGAGCTTTCAGAAAAAATTTCCAATTAAATGACAAAATTATAAATGTACTCAAAATAATAACATTACTCCAAATGAAGTTGCTATGGAGCTTTTCAAAAAGTGAAATTCTTCATGCTTTCACCTAAAAATTTTCCAAAGATTATCAATTAATTTGTTTTCAATGAATGCCCCAACGATAAGAAATCGTAGAGTGTTTGGTGAGAATAAAATCATGAATTTATTAAAATAAACTTTCACCCTTGAGCACATTTTTTGCCATTTAACTTCTTGATTCATTATGTGGATGAAATATTTTGTGTTGAATTGTGAAATTTAAAGCAAGATAGAAAAAAATCATCGTATGATTTTTTCCCCTCATCTCTAATTTTATTTTCTTTTTTGAGACATGGAATCGTCAGTCGGTCAGATGACTGTTGATTGACCAATCCTGGACGAAGAGGTGATCATGTGAAAGAAATCTTGTCATGTGTTTCCAACGGACGAATTAATTGTCCCGAGCTAAGGAGACATGTTTTTTTTTTGGGGTTGATGCCATTCACCAAGTAACTCACCAAATGCTTCAAATTAATGAAGATTGCATTATAAATTTAGCAGATATGAGCAAAAGTTAGATGAGAATGACTTTCTTTAATGCACTTTCAATGAGAAGTACTAGGGGAAAATACTCTCCCTTCGAACGTTCATGCCTTCGAATAATGTGAATTTTCTTTTAGTTTTCCTAAGAGACTTACACATTTCTATCAAATATTAGTTGGCTTATCATCAATTGTTGATAATTCCGTGATAATTCAGAGTAAATCTCTTATGAAATACAAAAGAAATTCACATTATTCGAAGGCATGAACGTTCGAAGGGAGAGCACTTTCCCCTATTGGATTTTAAAAGCTCCACAAAAAAAGTCACATCCCCTTTTGAGTCACTGGAAAAATACACATCATTGACATCATTCCTTTTTTTGTAATAGGGTCGAATGAACACCTCTTCGACAGGGAACCCCTATTGACACTTTTGTTAAAATGTTGAAATTTATTTAATGTACTTAATAAAATATAAGAAATATGGCACTTTTTCATTAATCTGTGTTTCTCGATAAGGATAAATGTTCAAATTTCGTATTCCAAATGGTACAGAGAAGGGTGTCAACAGGTCCTGGCACGAGTTCTTAAAGTGTCAATAGATATTCATTTCACATATCCTATTATAGGAACTAAAAAAACAGCGCACAAAAATTAAAATTTCATAGTCTTTTTTTAAACCCTTAAAATTTTCCACTGCAAATAATTTTACAAAAGTGTCCGAAAAAATGTTAAAGCAATGTGAATGGGACGTGGCTTCAGTCAATCAGTGAATAAAACCTAATACTTCTGGGTGGAGTCAATGTTATTAAATGGCGGGGCTTCAGAAGGGACGTAGTAAAACTGTTTTTTCTATTTGCATCCCCCATTTTCAAAAATCCTAAACAATAATAAGCAAAAATTGGAAGTCCTTACTAGTATATTAGAGTATTATAAAAGCAATAATTTAATTTAGGGGGTGGGGCTTAAAAAATTACACAACAATTAACAATTTTTTTTCTCTTAATTCCAACAAACAGACAAAATTCACACCGAATTTTCTCAAAGTCTCTTGATAACGCTTAAGAGCAAGCCACTTCTAGATCCATTTCAATTTTTAATGGATCATCCAGCGATGTGGCATAGGGACAGGAGGGTCTAATTTGAGCTGTGGAGCTACATTGATACATGGCTGTTCCGCCTATTTCTAAATTAAGCTGATCCTTGCAATTATTTTATTTAATTACAATAATTCGATTTTATTTCGCTATTTAGAAAAGCTTTGATATGTTTAAGAGCTCGATGTTTGCCACATTTTTTGACGGAAATTCTTAAGGCCAAGCGAATGAATATGGCCATTTTTCTCCTCTTTTGTTATGAGAAAAATTCTTTTTTGGACGGATTGGAAACAACTTATGGAAAATAGATCCAGTACAACAACATACAGTCGAAAAGGTCCCGGAAAAATAGTCAAGCGAGACGTTGTCAAAATACCAAAGGAGTTGTAGTGGAAAATTCTTCAGCACCTAGAATATTCTTCATGTATTGAGCCTTCCCATTTATCATTTGTTCCAATTTTTATCGAACAGTTAAATATGCAAAAATATGAATTTCCCAAAAGCTGTCAAAAACGGCCTTTTGAACTATCTTCAAGAAAAAAGAGTCTTTTCTTTAAAAACTGGAATAGATAAGCTTTTCTTTGGAGGACAAGTGTTAAGATCAATTGAGACTAAACTCTTAATTATATAAATTATATTTCTGAAAAGAATTAACTTTTGATATTTGCCTTTGGATGGCATACGAACTTATGCAATCATCCAATACTTCAAAAGTACTTTTGCATCATTTACCGCTAGGTGCTAGGTTGAGTACTAGCTATTTAAACAGATTCATAAATCACTCAAAAGACCACCTAAAAAAGTTTTAAGAGTGATAGAATTGATTTTCGGACAAAAATTATTTATCGGTTCATAACCAGTTCATTACCGATTCAGTCTTATTAGGAATTCCAAGACCTTTCCAACTAGCCCAAACATGACATCATTTACTTGAGAAATAAGCTTTCTTGAACCTTTTTATCCAGGACTTTGAAAATCTAATTTCTAAAACAAACCCAAAAATTTAAAAAAAAATCGCAAAGCGCGTTTTCGAACAATCCAAAAAACATGGTTTTGGAGAAGGAGAGAAGTGAGAGGAAATAAGGGACATGTTAACGATCCTTGGGTCGACTTCAGGGGGGCGTGCCCCGAAAATCAAAAGTCGTTATTTCTTACTGTTTGGCTTTTAGGTTTAGTAACAGTCGAACACATAGACTAACGGACAAATAGTGTGACGTCACAAAACTCAAAATTTCAGATTTCCAAAATTCGCCTTATACGGGCTTCAGACCTAAGGTTTAGCTACATGGCTTAACTACTCTAATTTCTTATCAATTACAATTTTTTGGAAAAATTTAACTTAGGATTGGATTATTACACTGAGAAAAAAGAGGGTGCGATTAACTTTTTGTCCTCGTAACATTAACACTTTTTAGGTGTAAAAATATATCAACATTTTTTAATGTTAATTTTACACCTTTTTAAGTGTAAAATTAACATGAAAAGGGTAACTTTAACCCATAATACACCTACAAAGCATAATATTTACACCGATTTCGGATCAATAACGCAGGGTAAAATTAACATTTCTGGAATGTTATTTTAAATTTTTCGGATTAATCTCAGTGTAAGGACAAATGATCTATTAGGCTCTCAAAAAGCAGTAAAATTGCTCGCTATTTAAGATTTTGAGACATTCGGTAATTGGGCTAAACATCTAGTCTGAAACCGGCCTTTGGGAGTAAGGTCGTGATGACCAAGAAAAAAGCCGAAGTAAATTCAGGATTGCCTTTAGAGAAAAATTGAAATACTCACTAAACCAACATAAAATTAAGTAATTAAAATACTTGATATTTTGTTTAAAACGCAGAATAAAGCTTCGAAAAAGGGTTTAATTAAGAAAAAACTGTCCTAAAATCGATGGATTATCAAAATTCTTTATGTGGAGTTCGAGCATTAAAAATCCTGTGTGATAGCACAGTAATGCTTCTTCCCTGCAAAATAAATTGCTCATCCAAAGAGGCATCTGCTGAATTGCCAAGATCTAAAACAAATCCAAACAGCAAGTAAATTTAATCCGGACACGTGACTTTCACGTTCGCTTTCTTCAGGTAAAAATAATTACTCGTGTACAACTGCGGTCAAATAATTGAGAGTCTTAGCTCTTCTGGCAACAAATGATGTTTCGAAGGCATGTCAGCCTCATGGTTACACACAGACGAGTCTAGACGTGTTACAAGGAACCACACAAAAAAAAACTAATAACATTGATAAGACTATAAATAACAAAAACATGTGCTTGGTGACTGATGACTAATCCCCCAGCATGGTTATAAGATCGCGTGAAAATCAGTTAAATTAACCGATCACGATCCACCCACCTGCCAATTCCAAAGATCTTTTGTATCAAATGTAGGTTTCAACTGTGAATTTAGATAAAAATATATTTAGATTGACGCCAAATCTTCACGAAAGCATAAATGCAAAAGTGAGCCAGAAACGAATCGGCCAAGCCATTGACCAAATTAGCTTCCATTGAAAGTTACAATTGACACCCAGGAAGACATTTCGGCAATCTGATTTAATTTAATTTCGTCACATCAGATACAAAAGAAGGGAAGCGTTTGAAAGTATCATATCCTAATTGTTGACACAAAATGTGTCATCTATGAATTTAAAAATGATTCTTATTTTTTACTTTTATTTAAAATATGAAAGTTTAAGTTTCAGTATTAGGATTAACTTCTAGTATTTGAAGTTCTCTGGATACTTTTGATTATCTTAATATCTAAATTTCAAACTATACAATGCCTCTTATGTCAGTTTAATAAATTTCAGTATTTCTAAAGAATTGTAGGCTATATAAAGGCCTTTAAGTCTTTTTTCATAAAGTATTTTATGGACTCAGCGGAATAGAAGCTATGGTCTTAAGTACCAAATAATTGCCAAATAAAGGTCTGAAGCCGTATAATGTTTGGAAAAATTTACAACGTCTGGTACATTTTATTTTGACAGCAGCTGTCAAAATACTTCTAAATTTTGACGGACTGTCAAAATAATTCCAATTTTGACAGACTGTTAAAATACATCTTGCACATGCAAACAAAATCCAATTTCAAACCACTAAAACTGGAAATCAAGATACCTTCCACGTTGAATAAAATACTTCAAAAGTTGTAGGTAGACAATACACCCATCTCACAATAACCCATTTCTAGCAATACGGCACACACTTAAATTTTACTTTCTGTTTCTGAACAGCTGAAAACCAGATTTAATAAACCGATACGAAGAAGATTACAAAGAAAACTTGCTAAATTGTTAATTGTTGGACCATTTTTCTTTGACGCAAATTCTACACATAAAATTTCATCTGACGTTCACTTTTGATATTCTTACTTTGATTATTCTTAAAGACAAAAGTACAATAAAAAAACACAAAATTATCTAATCATACTCTTTTTTTTCTGTCATTTTGAGAATAATTTAAAAAGTTCTTGTTCTTACGAGTGCGGAGACTTTAGCAGTAAAACTGAGCAGAAAGTTTAACTGATAAATTGATTGCCTAATAAAAATGTCTCACATGATCTTTTATATAACGATTTAGTTGCTTCTTGTGAATAATATAATTTTTGTTGGGGGTGAGTGGCCAAAGGTTACACTTTTATTGCTTGAACTCCATAAATAGTGTAATATTCCCTAATTCTTCTATTTTTTGACATTCTAAACTTTCCATTCTACCGGTCAAGAATCTTTTTCAAAAGGAAATTTCGTGAATCTGACATCTGCAAAAAATGGTTGTCCAACGGACAGTTCATTATGTGATTTTGAGGTTAAGGGATTATACTGGCTTCAGGCTTACGATTTAGCGATATTGCATAAACTCTCAAATTCCTTATCAGGCAAGATTTTAAAAAATATTGACCTAGCTTTAGGCATTAACCTTTTAAGGACGATTGGAACACCGGTGTCCCATAAACAAAATAATTTTTCCAGACTACCTAAAGTTATATTTTTCTTATGTCTGTACATAATTGTAAAGTAGAAGGTTGAATGAATTTAGAATATTTTTTACAAGTCTCTAGCTATTTGCTATGTAGTAAATATTTAAGCTCAAAAATGGCGAATTTTTAAATTCTCAAATTCATAATTGATTTTATTTATTTTTTATACTTCTAATTTTTTTTTAAGCAAAACCCTTTTGGCAATAAAAACTACAATACTCATACGTAATATTTTTCATTAAAGCGAAAAATATTATTCATTGGCATTGTCAGAAAAATTACTTAAATTTTTGGACTATTTTTGTCCCTATTGTTCATACAATCACAATATACACCGAATTAGACTCTGTTGGACTTTCCAAGGTTAGATGTAAAACTTATCAGTGATTATGTTTCTCTGTTTTATTTTTATTGTTGATTTTCAGTCCGTAAAAACTGTCTCGTCGTTAAAGGGTTAAAAGCAGATTATTCGCTAGATTCACAAAAAACAAAAAAAGCTTGTTTTTATAGGTTATAGATATTCTGGAACTGGGCTAATCTTCCAATTTGATACTCGTATTACAGAAAAGCGAATCGAAAACGGTTTGACGTTTTTTTTTTAAATTCATTGATAGATATATTTTGAGAATTGTCTAATCTATATGAATATTTCGTCCATATACATCAATAACATTGAATTGTCCTTAGAACTACTAATAACACTAATAAAAACCAGTGAACGTCGGAGAAAGAATAGTCGGCTTAGAAAATTTTAGATTTTTCCCAGAGCTTTCGGCTCAGACTCCAAGCCTTCCTCAGTTAAATCTAGTCTTTTCTCGTTTTGTCATAAAGTCAGGGATTTCACAGGGCACGGAATTTGGCCACTGCACTTGATTTTGTAATTTTAAAAAATAAATATAGTAAGGTGGGGTAACTGGAACGTTTTCCGAAGAGTGCTACTTAAACGCTTGTTTTTGGACTGATTAAATTCTTTTTTACTTCTTCTAAATCCATAGAATTATGCACTGTTTAATTCAGAAACATAATATAAAAAAAATATCAAAAATATTAAAGAAAATGTATAAAATAATGATAATACTGAAATAAGTCAGCATGCACTAACTGGGTCGCCTTTTTGCTAATTCACTTTTAATTAAACCTTTGGATTTAAAATACTTTTTTCACAAGGAAAAAACAATGAAGAACCCAGCTGGCACAAGATTGAAATGAGTTGATTACACTCACGTATTTAATGGATAAAAATATTATTTTTGCTTTTTCTCAAACTTGAATAGTTATATTATGCTACTGTAGTGACTATATTACAGATATAAAAATAAAAGTATTATTTTAAGTGGATTAGTCATAAATGATCCAGATAGCGAAGCGCCCGGATTAGCACACTTGACTATATTGGCTTATTTAAATTTCTGAGTTTTTTTTTGTGAGACGATTAGTAGTAGATAACTCGTCGGATAAAATTTTCAATGTCTTTAGAACGTTTTTTTTTTTTAGAAAAATATGCTATTAGGACAAGTAAGGATCAATGTGAAAGGTCTTTGAATTTAGAATGCTTTTCAACAATAAACTTAACGACCGTTTTTGGTCGATTTTCCTAGTGCGCTTGGTCAAGTGACAGACCACGGTAGGGTGGGATACTCAACAATTTTTTTTGAAAAAGAGGAAAAAATTTAAAATTAATGGCGCTGGCACACTTTTCAATTCAGTGAAATTCAATCGATTGAAATTTGACCTCTTACTTTTTCAAACTGAAATTAGATATAGCTGTCTCTTTCTGCCAAACGAAAATTGAAATTGAAATTTCAAGTTTCATTTGAGAGAAAGAGACAAACATATATTATTTTAGTTCGAAAGAGTAAGAGGTAACATTTCAATCGATTGAATTTCACTCAATTGAAAAGGTGTGCCAGCACCATAAACATTGAAAAATATAATTACATGCATATTTTGAGAAATTCATAAAGTTTCATAGCGACATTGTACCGTTTAAATATGTATTAATTTTAAAAAGTTTTAAAAAGGTAAATTTGCCCAGGTCTTGGTAGATTTAGTAGATTTGATCCCCCAAATTGAAATTTATTTATTTGACGTAAATTTGAAATTGTTTTGCAATTATTTATTAATCGGTTAAAAACGATTGTGAATCGGAAAACCCAAAAATTACTTAAGTTTTTTAAGTTAGACCTCAAAATAACTTTAATTATTTAATGGGAAATCAATCGAAGTCATCAATTTGAGTATTCCGCTATGCTGTATCACTTTGTAACTCCACTGAGAAAAAAACGGGGGTGCGATTATCTTTTTTTCCTCATAACTTTAACACATTTTAGGTGTAAAAATATATCAACATTTTTTAATGTTAATTTTACACCTGTTTAAGGGTAAAATTAACATGAAAAAGGATAACTTTAACCCCTAATACACCTAAAAAGGATAATATTTACACCGATTTTGGATTAATAATACTGCAGGGTAAAATTAACATGAAAAATGGTAACTTTAACCCCTAATACACCTAAAAAGCATAATATTTACACCGATTTCGGATCACTACTGCAGCGTAAAATAAACATTTTCGGAATGTTATTTTAACTTTTTCGGATTTCTCTCAGTGCTTTTTCTAACCGAAAGTAAAAGCAGAATTTCTTTGGAAGTTCCCCAATTTAAACTTACAAAGACTTTTTGCACGCTAAACAATTTTTCACATGTATGAGTAACTGCTAATTACGCTAACTTCAAAATCTTTAAATACTTTATATCTCTGAAGATAGTAAAGCGTAAAGTGTAGAGAATTGAGGAGGTGTGTAAATTTGTAGATTAAGAATAGAAAACAAAAATAGAGTTTGCGCACAGAGATATCACGGGACATTATTGCAGGTGATGAGACTAAAATTGTCCATAAAATGACTCACATTGGATTCACCTGAATTGACTAATAAAATCTCTTAAAGAATTCTTCAGCATCTCTTTTAGTCCTGCCATTCTTCAAATTCTCTTTTTTCTTACTTCCCATGCGCTCTCATTTCGCAGAAAAAAATACTTTGAACCAGTGGAAGAATTATGCCAAATCACTAACGAAACATTAATGGGTATTTCGTCATTTTGTGAAAGATGGAAAGGCCAATGTATGCCAATTCCACTAGAACTTCCCACTTTTTATCTTTGAAAAACCAATGATGCCATTCATGTTCATTCACTATCTAGAAGCAAAGGCAAATTATGATTTTAGCTTGATAATGTCATTATTACTATCGCATTTTCACTGAAAAAAAACGGCATTACAATCCCTCAAACATTTTACAGAATTGCGAAATTTATGAATGAACGACAAAAACTGCAGATGTATGCTATTTGACTCATACTGACTCATGAGTAAAAAACTTACGAGGTATAGATCACTTACTAAACGAATGGACTGTAAAAGAGTCAATGAACGAAGATTTTGATCTTTTGTAATCATTAGTAATAAATGGTCAATTCTAACTAACTTGTCAAATTCTCATCAACACGATTTTTTCTTCATTTAAGAAACATGATTCAAACACGTCCAAGTATTAAGTCATCCAAATAAATAAAAAAATCACTCTGATAAGGTAGAAAATCAATCAAAAAAATTGTCGGCATTCTGGAAGTATGCGAAGAATTCAAAATTGATATTAAACGTTCTGTTATGAAGCACGTCGCCGGTAAAAAAAACAACGACACCAAAAAAATGCAAATTAAGATTATTTGCAAAAGCTTTTATGCTTTTTGCTAATTCATGGGTTTACTTGATTCCTCAGACCCTTCCATCCCTTAATATTGCGCTCTCAAAAATGAATCTTAAAATGATTGTAGCTTATGTACTAATTGTCTGAAATAAACATAAACTACCGCAAATAAAAGGTTTATTGAAATTCTACCATTCTTCGATGAAATGACGGAATCAATTTTCACAATTTTAATGTCATATTATCTCATCAAAGAACACAAAAATCGAAAATTTTCCTACAGTTATGTTCTAAATTCAAGCAATTATTTTTTTCTGAAATTTAGAACTTTTATTTGCTGATGTTATGATATTTTTCTTTTCACAGAGAATATCTTAAATTCCTGTTAAATAAAAAAAGTCAACTAAAGAGCAATATTAAAATAGTAAAAATTCTAATGAAAACCGATTTAGCACACAGCTGTACTAAATTAAAATGTATTTAACAGGTTTCACAGAAATCATAAATTCTTCTAAGACAATTTTAAAGTTTTTACTGAAAAAGATGCTTCATTATTGTAATAAATTGAAGTTGTATGATGACTTAGTATTGCCTAGACTAGCATTTCGTAGGAAACAGGTCCCTGTCAAAATCCCGAATAGACAAACTTCCAAATGTGCCAAAATCTCGAAAAGCTGAAATTCCGAATGGGACAATATCTCAAAAAGCCAAAATCCTGAATTATTAAGTGTTATAGTTACTCCCACGATCTCACCCGCGCTACCTGGAAGCAAAGGGAAATTTTATGTGTTTTGACCTATTTGACCTATTCGGGATTTTGGTTTTTTGACACATTCGGAGTTTTGGCTTTTTGGGTTTTTGGCTATTCGGGATTGCGACCCATTCGGGATCGGGATTTTGGGTATTAAGGATTTTGGCCCATGTGACATTTTGGAATTTTTGGATTTTGGTTATTCATGATTTTGATCCATTTGGAATATTGGCTTTTAGAATTTTGATCCATTCGGGATATTGGCTTTTTGGGGTTTTTGCTATTCGAGATTTCCACCCATTCAGGAGTTTGTTTATTCAGAATTTTGACCTATTCAGGATTTTAGCTTTTTGAGATTTTAGTGCATTCGAAAAAGAATTTCAAAAACACCACTGGAAATACATTTATCGTTTCTAGAAACGTGAAAACACATCAAAGAACCGAAATAAACATACTGGAATAATGACGTTGGGTACATTTTCGGAGGAATTATGTGCTCATCTTTGGAGCAATTATTTCTCCGAAAGACGCGACTGATGTCCAATTTTGATTGCTTTTATTTGTTTGTCGATGGGGTTCGGGACACCTTGTATTATTGCGAGTGTGCCTGAGTGCGGTGTAGTATATCACATTCTTTTGAGTTTTTCTTGGAGACATCTGCTAAAGTAATTACTTGCTAGAGTGCTTTTCTGGCTCTCTTCTGTCCGGGGTCTCTTTTGGGCCTTCAGCCTTTTCTCTCCCCAAACTTGTAAAGAGCGGGCTTGAACGGTGTATCTGGATTATAAAAATTGATATTGGTCTCCGACTCCACCGTAGCTTTGGATCGTCCGATGTGCTTTGGTGTCTTGATCTCCTTCTTGCCACCTAACTTTTGTTATTTTTAAAAATTTCTTTTTTCTCTCAACTTTTAACTTATTGTTCTTCGAACCAACACGGCAACATCACGTGCTAGCTCCCTAGCCACGTTGTCGAATTTCCCATGTGTCATATCTGGCAGCTTCCCCCCTTCCCACACATCCTGGTGAGTACTGCTTGTCAGTCTGCAGAGAAAAGATCGTTTAACACGACAAAAGACTACACAGCCTGAGAAAAAGCATTTCCGCCGTTTGGCTTTGGAGGCTGGTCGTCAACGCTAAGACGGCGGCGGACGCTTGGTATGGGGGGCTAATGTAAAGGCACATGTTGGTAATAAAAATACAATACAATACAAATAACAATTTTCATTTTGGCAGGAACAAAAAATCAAAAACAATGTTTCCAGTGATTTCGAAACTAATAAGCACGTGACATTTGTTTAAATAATGAGCAATTTGATCAAGTTAGATCCAGAGGCAATCGGTATGGTCATAAGTAGAGTTTGATTTTCCAGTAGAGAGAGCTAGGGCTAATTTGAGCTGTATGGCCTACATCATATACGATTTTTTAGCATATTTTCAAAGGAAACTGGACCTCAGTTATTTTATTTGGTTCCACAGGTTCCACAATTGATTTGTAGAGCTAAATCACATCACATTAAAACCCAACTTCCTTTAGAAATATGCGAAAAATCGTATATCAATGTAGCCCTACAGCTCATAGTAGCTCCACCTCTTTCTAGTGTCTTGGCTAAACGGTAAATAATCAGTTTTTTTTCGGACAAAACGTCGTAGATGTTCGAAATATTCAAACTGAATTTAAAATTTTTAAACAATTTTTTATAAAGCTGTCAATCTTTCCGTACAGAAGTAGATCTTGAAAAATTCGAAAATCTGTTCTTGCCCCAGTATTTAATCACTCCATAATCACTAAGTCTTTTTGCCAGTTTTTTAGTGTGATATTTGATAAATTTTCCCGACCTTGTTCGAAAATTTAGTATGAAAATTCGAAATTGAATTTGAATTCTTCGAACTTCAACGACTTTTTATGTAAATAGAGTTCCATTTACCTTTTATCCAGCGCCTCGAGTGGGTCAGTGGATAGAGCAGTGGCTCTGTGACTGCGAGGTCGTGGGTTCGGAGCTGAGCGGCAGCAGAAAAAAGATTTCTCATGCCATATCGGCTTCGAATTCGTCCAGTGAATGAATGATAGTATTGTCAATGGTGCATATTGGCAAAAAAGTGAACCGTCTAAACAATAGAGGCTGGTACGAAAACGAGTTTCGACATGAAAGTGGCACTTCAGTCGATACAAGTATTCGCTGTCACTGATCCCAAACACACACTGAGAATGGATGCTGTGATATATTAACGGCACTGATTGCCCACAGAGCTGTGATATAGAGCGGCTACCCGTTTCGGGGGATAAGATAGTATAGGAGTGGGGAAGCATAAGGGACCCCATTGGTGGCCTGGATGCATCGGAATATCCGAAATGGAGAACTGACCCCTGGCAAAATCTTATCTTATCTTACCTTTTATCCAAGACACTATTGGAGAATCAAAATCTACTTCTGTTTGAGCTCAATCAAGAGTTACTCAATAATTTATAAAGGGTATGTATAGAATTTCCATTCTATAAGACCTCTTAACAATAAGAGACAAAAGATGGTTGGATTTTGAACATGCATGGAGGGAGAGAGAAAGAGGAAAAAGTGGTGAATAGTATCAGCTGGAAAGAAAGTAGGGGAATGAGCGGGAACTTGTCAGAGCATTACGTAAGACTTGATTTTTGCAAAGAGACGTGAGGAGAAAAGTGTATAAGTTTATTTTGTGAATTATAAATTAAATATTAACTTTAAAATACAGAAAAACGACAGTGACGTAGAGTTAAACTGTGTTCAGTCTAGTAGTGGAGAAATTGGTGTAAATAAATAATTGGTGAAGGGAATAATTGTGTTTCACTGCCTCAGTGGATTTGGTGAATGGCATTTGGCGGTCATTGAGGAAACGTCTTCTGGAAAATCCAGCCGCCTACGTTCCGGATCACTGTTGAAGACATTTAATAAAGGAATATATATTTCCAGGTACGTGAATATCACAAACGGTAGAAGGAAGCCCAAGAAACACACAGTCCCTGACAGATTTATAACACCACAATATATTTATAGGTAAACTGGGCAGGAAGAAGAGGGTATTAGATATCACAGAATCCTATCACAGAGAAATTATTGTTTACCACAGGTAATTCTCCACAGGGTACAAAGGGATCAAATAATCATACCTCGCAAAATAAAAGAGCTGTGGTTTTCGAACTCGATCTTCGAATATCTTTTCTGTTGGGGAAACTTCGGGTGTGAGCGTTCGGAATCAGAATAAGAGAAAAACTTTGAAACTGCGTATAACAAAGGTTTCGTTACTAGACTTTTTCTAAGTTCTTAATTATTTAGTCCATGTCCATAGCCTTCTTCTATAAAAGTGAAGTATAGGGACTAGTCATTAAGATTAAAATATATATTGCCATGGGTCAGATTCATTAAGACACGTAGGAAAAATGAAGTGATGCGAATATTCCGTTTTAAACGTTACAAAATCTTCCCCGAATTAAATACTTTGCTCAACTCAGTATCTTTTTTAGAACGAAGGTTTAGCAATATGATATAGGGTGAGGGGAATTCGAAGAGAAAAAGAAAATCACGAAGAAGTATACAAGACTTTACATTAAAGTACTTCTTCGTTTAGACGTGATTCCAAGTTGCCTTATCTTACCCTTTCAATCACTTCACAAGATCACAAATTCTTGAAATTTTCTTAGAAATTATGACCCTTTGAGAACAAAGTTGACCTAGTTTTATTTTTAAGATTTTTATAGTCGAAAATCGAACATCAATAGGGTGAACAACCATTTTTTCTCTGAGTGTATTGCTTCAAATGAAAGAGTCAATTTTTCTCTGTGTAAACCAGTGATTCTCCCCTCGAAATTTTCATTAATATTATCTCACGGGCACTTTTTCTTCAGTTTTGTCCAAGACATGCCCTACTTTTGCCCACTGAACTCATACACATACCACCGCCTTCCATTGATCACGTTGACCGATAAAAATACGCGACTTTACTCATAACACCGCGATATTAAATAATAAAAAGAAGCATCACACTGTTTATTTTTCCTATATTCAATAGTTAAGAAAATTCCCGGAATATTTGCGGAATTTCCAGAAATTAACTATAACTTCATCTCTGTCTTCCACACCCCCTTTTTCCAGTTTGATTAAATTGAATGTCCAGTTTATGGGGAGAACTTGGGATTTCATCATAAGATTAGGTCATGGTCAAATTGACCACTGTTTCTCAGTGAAGTTCAAGTATCCTAATTTTAGACTTTAATTTTTTTTCTCCCTAAGATTTTTTTCTTTCGTTTCCTCTCATATTAAATGACCTTTTTTTACTTGTCTCCAACATGAAAAGTCCACTTCACATTTCACATCCTATTGCCCTGTGATTTATTAATTGAAAAAAAAAAGAAAAATTCCGCGTCAAAAGCGATAAGAAGATGAAATTTTTGAGTAATGTAATGAACAAAAAAGGAAGCAATATTGAAGTATTATTTGCTGATTGTTAATCTCTCGTGCACTAAAGTGTTCAACATCAAAAGATATCTTTCCAGAAAGAATTTGATCATCACTTGTCGATCACACCCACGGGGAGATCATTTTCTTTACGGAGGGGGTCAATTGTGGGCTCGAATACTGATAAACTCCTTGATTTAATGCGCCAAAAATGCTCCACAGAGAACAATATCACGCATGATTATCATTAAACAATCAGCAAATGTGTGAATTCTCGTGATGTGATAATGCTATAAGTTTGGGCAAAAAAAAATTTTACGCGAACCAATCCGAAGTCAAGCGACTGGATCGCCCGCGTTCTTATATAAACTTTACAACTTGATTACAGATCTTCAGTTTCCCACAAACAGTCACAAGAGATACATCGCAAGTTGATATTGAAGAGTGTTTGAGCAAAGTTTACCAGTAGTTTCCGCACCAAGAATAGATCAGCAAATTGAGAAATTTTAGTGCATTAACTGCATTACAATTCAGTGATATAAACCGGAAGGAATCACCCTTATCAAAATCAATCAAATCAATTCATATTTTGCTATGAATCTAAAAATCGTGAGAATAATAAAGGTGAGATTTTTAGTTCTTTTATTTTGAAATTCAAATTTAAGTTCCTAAAAACTGTTCTCAAAATCAATAAACCGTCAAAGAAATCCCTAAAAGTGAAATAGAACAATGTGCTATCTCAATTTCGGAATATGATGAAATTGTGAAGAGACTTTGGGTAATGCTCTCTCAATAATGACATGAGTAAAAAAAAGCATTTAAATTCCAATCTCTATTTCTCTGTGCGGAACATAAAAAACCCAAACATTCTAGATCTTCCTTTTTTTGTTGAGGAAATTTGGAATTGAGAGTGAAAGTCAGACACAAGAATGCGAAAATTACATGGAGACAGACCAATTAATCAGTCTTCTCTCCCACATTATTTTTTTTTATAATCCCACTTATCACAAATCAAATATTTGTCCACAATATAGAGTTCAATAATCGCGACGGGAATTTATTATATTTTTGTTTTTCAACCAAAGTGTATAATAAAAATGCATTTATCAAATTGATGTGATTTTGAAGTGAACAAAATACCAGGAAACTCTTGAAGTAATTATTTGGAGAAGAACTTGAGAATACTCGAAAAGAATTCCAGAAAGAATTTGCATATTTTAAATATAGTTGCAGTTAAAACAAAGATCTTTAAATTAATTTAATTACACAATGAAAATTGGTTGATTGTAGCCGGACGGAGATTCGATCTATAAACTGTAAATAGAACTCTTGACCTGCTATGGCTCTAGTTCCAACTAAAGCCAATTTAATCAACATCTTAAGATGAAAAAAATGACATCCCCTGGCATTACCTAAACCGGAAACGCATTGAATGAACATTTAAAGAACAGACTCATCTTTAAACAAATAAAAGAAATACATATTACAATAAAATTTATCAGTTGAAGCTTTAAATTGTTTTTAATATGTAGTTCTCCCGAAGTATAGATTATAGATGAAAATTTCTCAACACTGCCAAAGCCGTTGAAAAATCAATCTAGCCAAAAAGAGTATTTCGGTCAAAATTCTAAAGAATTAAACTATAGCAGTTTTTAAGAATAATGGGCCATTTCCATTGGGAAAATTTTCAGATTTTTGTAATTCCCAATTCGCATTAAAGCTCGCAAAAAAGCCTAGTTTTGAATACGAACATTTCGTTGACATTTTTTGTTGTGGTTTAGCTTCTGGGTAAAAATGCATAAAAACAATCGAAAACTTCATGAAATCACTGCTAAAGGATATCTTTAATCGTTTGGTGCGCAAATTGACGCAGGGAAAGTGATAATGAAGGGTAATTGAAACCATTACCACTTTAAAGGCCTCTACACATTGGGAACAATTTTTGTCAAAAATTGCGTTTTTGAAGTAAATTGCCTGCAGTGCTGTAGGCAAAAACGTCAAAATTCTGTCAAAAATCAATTTTTGACGAGAATTGTTCGCAATGTGTAGAGGCCTTAAAACAGCAACGTTACCGTTTTCCGACGAACTTCTAACACTTTGCCCGCATTTACCGTAATTCTGGGCATACTGTATCCCCAATACAGGGACATTTCCCCACTGCATGCACCATTTTCACCTTCAAAGAACCCAAATTTACTTGAATTTCCTCTAAAAACACCTTCATTGTGAAATGAAAAAAAGTTTCTTTGTGGGAATTCACTCAGCTGACAACTTCTTGGCATGCAAGTATCAGAAGAAAACTTAAAGGATGGCGATGTTCCCCGTAGGAACAGTCTGGAAAACTGTTCCCAATTTTTAGTTTTAAGCTTTTATGAGAAAAAGTTCAAACAAATTGAATTTTTTCTCATAAAAGCACCCTCTTTTTTCATATGGGGTTGAAAATTTTCTGAGAAATTTGTTGAAAAATTTCTCAATGGAAATGCGGCCCATAAGAATGGTCATTCTTAGCATCTGTGCTGCAATCCGAAATTTTTTCTCGATGCTTAGAACGTTATAAATTCCTGAAAACCAACGCTGATTTTTTTTTCGTGAAAATACTAGTAGATCCGTGGACTTCCTCTTGCGATATGACATTATAAATTCTATTTCCGATTCCAATTTATTTAACGAATTTACTATTCAATTTCGAAATTCTAAGTTGTATATTTTCGAATTGTGGAGCACTTTTAAATACTTTTTTCAAAATGGCGGATTTGGAGATTGATCGTACGAGTTCTTATTTGATTTTGAGAACCCAAAAGTCATGGCTATTAACCATTCGTTCGAATTTCGAAGTCGATTACTTAGTGAATTCGATATTCACATCGAAAATTCTAACAAGCTCCTTCTATTTTCTTCTAAACAGATGAAGTCCCTGACAATTTTGTGCATTCTCATCCTCCTGGTAATTGAGACAGTGTCCTGCCGACCATCTGACCGAAACCGACCTACTGTATCCCGCGCAGAGGCTGAGGACATTCTAACGCAACTGCACGATCTTGAGCCAGTAGAAGATCGGCGAATACTAAAGTGCTACGAGGATGATGACTTAATGGAACTTTGCCAGCGCTGTGCAAAGGCTACCAAAGTCAGGCATGCCTTCCCCATGTGCTGCTCAAATGAGGAAAATGTACGGGATTGGTGCAGAGAATACGTCTACTATGGAAAGCAAACCTAGAGACAACTGAGCACCATCCTCCCAAGACAAATTCCACCACATTATCTTCCTTTTATATAGCCCAATATTTAATTTTATTTTTAAGTTTGCAGACTTTGTAAGTTCAATTGGCAAATTTATCATTATAATTAGGTAGGAAAATTTAGAGAAAAAAAAATCAAATTTTAGTACATAATGTAATTAAGTATCTCAATCCCTATTTAATATCATTTCTCATAAGAAACTTCCTAATTTATACGCAAAAACACATGAAAAAAATGAATATTTTATGATGAAAATTATGATAGAAATCCCTAAAAATCCTCGAATATTAGCATTAGGTGTGAAAGGATAAAAAAAAGGAACACAAACAGAATTTGTAATGTCCAAAAAATTGAATTTCACCCCAAAAAACATATTTCATTCGCACCCATTGACCGACAATGTATTTCCCATCATTTTAAAATGACTGTGATCAATATTGTATACTTAAATTCAAACAACGGACAAAATCTACGTCTTCCCAATAGAGCCATAATTATTTAGGAAATAATAATTTATTGTACATTTTTTTTACTATACTTCGAATAAAACAAAAATTTCTTATTGCTACAAATGGTGTACTTTCTTTCCGAATTGAAGATCTCTCATTAATTCAAAGGAAGTTAAAAATTTTACAGCTTATTTATAGTTGGGAACAGTTGCGGCGAAAATAGGAACAGTTCCGGCGAAAATGAGAACACTTTCGGCGAAATTGGGAACAGTGACAACGAATACATTACATAAACATAATTATTAGAAATCTGATGAATTTTAAGAGGAAATCTCCTGTAAAACGTGAAATTGCGCAAATTTTTAAACCAAAATTTTATTCATATTGTATAAATTCTATTTATTGTATAAATAAAAAAAATAAGTAAAATTCTCATGGAAAACTCATAACGAAAAAAATCTACTCAGAACTTCAAAATTCCCTGTAAAAATCCACATGATTTGACACGGAGTTCATTACTGAAAATCACGATATTAAGTCGCATTACCGGCTTATGAATTGTCAACAAAAATTTTATTTCTTAATATGATTGAAATTGCCCAAGTTCTTTGACACGTTGGCATTTTCCTTGACACTTGCTGATCATTATCAATATTTAGACTTGTACACCAATAGAATGTTAATGTATACACCGAGAAAAATTTGTATGGTATTTTCTACAAATCGTGTCTTTAAATTCTACTGTCTCAAAAGATAGTAGAAAATACCATCCTCCATAGAAACTTTCCTTTAGAATCTACCATCTTGACATTTTAAATTTTACTATTCTATGGATAGTAAATTCTAATAGCCGGATGGTAAAATCTACTATCCTCCTTTAGATTTTACCTTGACCTCTCTTAGATTCTAATATCCGGGTAGTAAATTTTACTGGCCGCATATTAGATATTAGAATTTAACTGGAAGACAGTAAATTTTAACGGAGGATAGTAATTTGGATTGAAATTACTATCCAAGCCAGTAAAATTCGCCATCCTGCTATTAGAATGTCATTTTGGAATATCGTGTGTGCCGATGCAACGGTTCCCGATATGCTTTGAATACATTATAGCAATTCGTGGCGCAGCTGGAAGATGCTGGACTGTCATCACAAAGGTCGCGTGTTCAAATCTCGGCGTAGTCATCAATGTTGGAAAAAGATTTTCACGCATCAAAATGGCTTGAAATACAGAGATTGTCATCCAAGAAGGGCCCCAAGCTCTCAAATAATGGCTAAAAATTAATGGAAATATGGAAAAATAAATTTTTCCGACATTTTTCGTTCTAATATCCGGCTAGTAAAATTTACTATCCTGCCAGTAAAATTTACCATCCGGCTAGTAAAATCTAATATCCGGGATATTAGAATTTACCATCCGGTTATTAGAATTTACTATCCATGCAATAGATTCTACAATTTTTGACAGTCCGATTTAATATCGCGTTTGCTGGGTGACTTTTTTACTATCCGGCCATTAGAATTTTGTATGGAGGATGGTAAATTTTACCATCCACATTTTTCTCGGTGTAAGCAAATACCGTATCATATCATAATTGCATTCATCAGCAATCAATGACGATTTTCCACCCAAGAAAAATCGTACGACTCGTGCACTGCTTAACCGTGCCTTTCAAATGAAATTGAAAGATTCAAAGACCTTTCCCTGAATTATGCAAACACAGGACTAAATTTACTTCTGTTGATATCACGCGTAATAAATTAAATTCATATTGAAAATATTGAAATATTTTTTTCACTTTATAAGTGACTTGTGGAAACTAAAATTATCTGGTTGTTATTTAAGGAGCTGAAATCAGTATCAGCCTGTTTTATGCTGAATCAAGATTCTCTAATCATCTTATAAATGCAATTTACTTAAAAACTTCACTTCATATTTCTACACTGTAAGAGAAATCCGAAAAAGTTAAAATAACATTCCGGAAATGTTAACTTTACCCTGCATTATTGATCCAAAATCGGTGTAAATATTACGCTTTATAGGTGTATTATGGGTAAAAGTTACCCATTTTCATGTTAATTTTACACTTTAAAAGGTGTAAAATTAACATTAAAAAATGTTGATATATTTTTACACCTAAAAATGTGTTAAAGTTACGAGGAAAAAAAGTTAATCGCACCCTCTTTTTTTCTCAGTGTAGTAACCCAAAATAAATTGTATTGTTTAATCGTTTAGCCGCTTCCACTAAGAAAAAAAAGAGGGTGCGATTAACATTTTTTCCTCATAACATTAACACTTTTTAGGTGTAAAAATATATCAACATTTTTTAATGTTAATTTTACACCTTTTTAAGGGTAAAACGGGTAAAATTAACATGAAAAAAGGATAACTTTAACCCCTAATACACCTAAAAGGGTATTATTTACACCGATTTCGGATCAATACTGCAGGGTAAAATTAACATTTCCAGAATGTTATTTTAACTTTTTCGGATTTCTCTCAGTGTCTGTACATATCGTCGTTTGAATCAACAATTGTTGTATCGGAAAATCGAACAATTGCTAACTCATTTTACACAAATTTTATTAATTTTCTAGATTAAATCGCAGAGTAAGTGGTATTTCATATCGCCAAAATTTTACAATGTCTTTAAGAGCCCCAAGACTGTTCAAAGTCACAAGTTCGTCGAGCACATCGCAAAGTCTATCTACCCTATTGATTGAAGTCAAAAATCCAACAATACCGTTGCTCTTTGTAAAGAAATTATGAATTTATGAGAGCTTTAGCCCCATTCAATTTCCGAAACAATAGTAATGCTATAAAGTAATTAATGTCTCCGTATCCATGTCGCCTCAATCATTAAACATCGTAAGCTATATTTGCCAGCCATATCAATCTATATGCGACACAGGCTGATACGAATCTGTGGTTTTGAATGTGAAAGCTTATCTACAACCTTTGTAGAAAATCAATGATCATTTTTTGAACAAAGATCGATTTTACACAGTAAAAAAAAATTTCGAGGATAACCATAGATCCGCTTTTCTTCTACGATAATTGTTTTTGAAAAACATATAATCTAAAAATGTACCAGAGAATATTGGATCACGTCTCTTCGTGAATCCGGGAAACCTTCTGGAGACCGAGAAATTTCTCAGAAATCCGAAAATTTGGGAAATTTTTGGATACTTCTATCGAAAATTCGAGATATTTTCTGGAAATCGTAAGAGTTCCTATAATCCGGCACAGCCTCGGAAACCATTAGAAAACATGAAATCTTGAAGAACCCTGGAGAATTTGAGAATGCTTGGTAATCCGGAGATTCCTTACAACATTGAGGAATCTTCTTGAACTCTGAGAACAACTCTAGGCCTCAACTAACCCTCAAGTATTTTTAATGTCTCTACAGTACAAAATTTTCACAATCTGTCAAAGTTTTATCCCACCCCATTTTGTCACGCGGAAAAATTGACAACTACACAGTTGTGTTTGTGTATATTTTACACACAAATATTGCACATTTTGTGTAAAATTACACAAAGTTTAGATTAAATGTGTAGAGGTTGAAGCCTTCCCGTACACTACTACACCCTATACTGCCCAGGAGAATATTTTTGTTAAAGAAAGTCGTCCCACGCATCCTTTTTATGAATTTCAAAGATACTTAGAGAAAATGAAGAGATAGGGATATGGTTTGTTCTAGGAAAATTTTCCTTCGAGACCTCCTCTACACTCCTAAGTAATCCCTTGACAAGGATGTACCATTATTGAGGTAAAACAAGTTTCAAAAAGATTTTTTAAAAATTGTCATCTAAAACTTGCTCGAAAAGTAGAAGTGGCGTACGTACTTTCTTCAGAGATACTTAGAAGACACCAAGTAAAACGCACTTTTATAACGAATTCAATCACTTCAGGCTTTTTTTTAATTGATATCTCGTTATCAAATTGATGTTCAATTGCGTGGAACTCGAAAAAAATCGGGAAAGATATCCTCTTCCTTTTGTGGAATAACATAAAATAACATAAAATAAAAAAAGCGGCCCTTGGGGATTGGACTTGTAAAAAAAAGTTCAAGATAAACTCACCAAATGAAACCCTCAGATTCAGGCTTTTCACTGATCATGGAAACTTATTTTTTCACTCCCTAGCACTGTATTTACTTCATCACTAAACACTAACCACTTCAGTTCTTTGCCAAAATGGTCATCCTGGCCTTAAGAACTGTTTACCAAATTTAATTTACACTCTGGAGAACAAATAATAAAACACATGCATTGAGAAAACTCGATTACACTTCATTTTTTTGAGGTCGCTTCCCTTAAATAAATAAAGAAATAGTTTAAATAGAATAAAGTTGATTTATAGAAAAATAAAAACTTAGAATATTTTCTTAATTTAGCAACAATATCGGCATAAAATCCTGCGGTAAGACGGTTTTGATATAGAGGATGGGTGCCTCATCTCCTCTTCTTTATGAGGTGTTCGTCACCAGGCATAAATATTAACTTTACCACTTTTTAACAAATTCTTTGATTGTAAAATTATGTGTGATTGACGTTTGAAACGTTTCGAAATAAAATAGAAAGTCTTCCAGATTATCTATTTTAGTTAGAGCACACTTGGAGAATTTATAACAGAGTGTGGAGAAAATTTATCTCAGGCATGAACCACTAGAGGAGATTTCCCGAGACTCAACGGTGCATAGCACAGTGGGGTGCATTTCGAAATCCCCCCGTATAGAAGACGCCATTAAGAAGATTAAACGATACATTCAGAAGAGAGATCGATACCGTGACCCTATTTCACTTGCTTTTCGACTTTTGATAATTTGAAAATAGATCACGAGAAAAACATCTCTTGAAAAACAAAAAAAAATGATTTGAAATCGGTTAAAATGTCAAAATATTTGAACATAAACAAATGAAGCAAAAATGCACCGGTATAAAGCTCAATGGGGGACTTTTGTGTCAAAATGGCGATTTCGAAATATAATCATGATCGAAATATAATCATGGTGAAAAAACATGGAGAGTAATGGTACGCAATGTCTCAAAATCTTAAAATGCATTAAGATTGGAGTAATGGGAAGGTCAGAGTGCTCCTTTCTGTACGAAAAATCCATTGATATTGCACTTAAAAAGTCTTTCAAATATCAAAGTGTGGAGATTTAATAGAAATTTACTCTGAAAACGCTGATCCTTTATCCTAGATCCTCAGTGTATGATAGTTTGGGCTAATCCTTTACCGCCAAAATTCTCGAGCTGAGTATTCTCCAGGATCAGCTTGTGTCTATTTTCGGCATAAACCTTCAGTGCATGGCAGTTTGGAATAAATCTGTACTGCCAAAACTTACTGGCTAAATATTCTCGAGGATCAGCTTGAGTTTATTTGGCAGTCTAGTTTAGGTAAAACAAACCTCAACAAACTTTTACAGAATTTCACTTTCAGTTACAGCTTTTCTCTTGGAATGTATTTAGAGATGCAAAAAATTCACAGGGAGTTCCTCTTTGAAAGAATTTTTCGGGACAGAAACAAGCCCTCGAATTAACTCCAGCGACACAGTAAAATTCCATGTCTGCAGGAGATATCTTTAGAAAAAAAAATAACGAAAACGCCGTGATGTATGCAAGACATTTTCGGCTCCTGTTTTTCAGCCCATTTTTAGCGTCAATGATTCACAAAAAGTGCATTTCAATGATAATAATAATAATAATGCTGGCACAACATTCCATGAAGGAACAAGCCCTTCCCGCAAGGGGATTTCTTGACATACATTATACAGTAGAGTTCCTCAAATTTGAACATTTGGGGGGTGTAGATGACATTTCTCACTCCTCAAATCCCGTCAAATCATTATTCTACCTGCCGATTTTACTCTGAGGTTTTTTGAATTTTAACGGTATATTCCAGTGTATTCAGAGAAAATCTGTAGATTTTCTGCTGAATTTCTGCTAGAAAATCTGTAGATTTTCGGCAGAATTTCTGCAGAAAATCTACAGATTTTCGGTAGAATTTCTGCCGAGAAAATCGGCATAGTGTCCATTACTTCACAAAAATATTGTTGATTTATGTAGAAACTGTAGGAGTTATAAAGAAAATGGTATGCTCTGCTTAACAAGCATTACCGATTAAACATTTTAAATAAGTAAAAAGATGCGAGCAAAAATACTAATTTTTTAAAAATCGCCCATGGAATGATACAAAAACACGAAATTTAGGTCGATACTCTGCTTAAAGTTTTCACTTCACTTTTCTCTACTTGTAACACGGCGTCGCAGAATTCTTTATTTTATATAAACACCGTGATATCACAAAAAATAACTCTATTGAATTTTGCAAACTTCAGTGAAAAATTTTTCCATCTCTTCTGACACATCTTGTCTGGAAAGTCTGGAATGTAGAAAAAATCTACAGAAAATCGGCAGAATATCTACAGAAATTCGTCAGAGATTCGTCACAAAATCTGCCGAAATATTCTGACGAATTTTGTCCCAAGCCCAAATAAAATTCGTAAGAATATCTACAGAATTATCTGCAGATATTCTGTAGAGGTGTAGATTTTCTCTACAGAAATCTTAAAGATATCTGCAGATATTATTTGACGGGATTTGAACAATATTTTCAAAAATGTAACGGAATTCATATGAAATGCATCTTCTCTAAATTAAGATAAACAACTTTAGAGAATATATCAATGTAATTTATTGTGAAATAGATGGAATTTGTTGCGGAAGTTAATATAAAACGATAATATTGAGGAAATACCAGAGAAAAATGCCACTCTATGCAAAACTTTCTTCACATAACCTCAAATTTTACATTTTGAACTCAACCGTCGTTCAAATTTGAGGAACTCGACTGTAATTTTTTTCTTGTACGGGATGAGATTGTCAGTCCGATGCCCGTGGAATCAAGTGCAGTGAAGCTCCCTGGATGCAATCCGAACACCTTTAACACTAGAAAAATTCCTGGTGACCTAAAGGGGATTCGAACCCGGGTCACTTGCGTTTCAATTACACTTTCAATTATACCGCGTGAAAAAATGTGCATACATTTAGGGGAATTTAAAAAAATGATTTTTTAAAATATAAATTAGCTCCCAATAGTAGGCAATTTATATCAAATTCTTTCAGTCCGTTTTCACTTAAGCCGGAACTCCCTGTATAATGGACTTTGCGTACTCACAAAAAAAGGTTTGTAAATTGTTTGTCTAAAGTGTGTCAAAAAGAATTTCCTTCCAAATTTCACAAAAAAATCATAAATTTTATAGAAATAGCATCGTTTAAAAAAACTTTTTAATAAACAAGTGAAAAATCCTTCCCTTCATAACATTCTGAAAGAAAAAGTTTGTGAAGCAGTCACCTAAGTTTTGTTAAAATTTTGTCAAAAGGATGTTATTTTCCAATTTATCAAAAGTTTTTAATTTTCTGTATAAATGAACATCTTTCTGACAAAACTTTTTGTATTCAAAATTTTCGGAAAGATCTTTGGGATCAAAGAGCAAAGATAAAAAAGAACTCTTTATACCAAACCGTAAGTACATTTTTTTTTAATAAAAACAAAACAACATACCTTGTGAATAAATCTAAGACCCAAAGTTATCCCTTAAATTGTTGAAATAATCCAAATCGGATTTACTGATTGATGGCACAAATTTACCAATAGCATTCTTGAAGTCTTCCATGCAAACAACAACGGACTTTCCAGTTAATTCATCTAACTGGGACTTTCCTGTGGCACAATAAGAGAGAGAGAGCAATCAATAAGGAAATCCCCCGTGTTTTAGATAAAATTCTCATCAGCATAAATTATGACTTACCACCTTTTGTAGCCGCTATCGTCCTTCTCACCGCACTCAACCAGGCATTTGAGCAGATTGAGTAGATATCAGCTCCAGTCATTTCACTCTTTAGCATTTCGGCAATTTTTTTCAATTTGACACTTTTATCGAGGTTGAATTTCTTCATTTGAGCCTCGAGGACGGCCAATTTGTCCTCAGACGTGATGCAGGGTCCCACGAAGAAGAGTTTATCGAAGCGTCCGGGACGCAAGAGAGCCGGATCAATGAGATCAGGACGATTGGTTGCAGCCAATATGAAAATTTGTTTTTGCCCATCATTTCCCATCCCATCCATTTCGGCCAACAATTGACTCACCACCCGATCCATAACCCCTCCAGAATCCCCAGCTACTCCCCGATTTGGCGCCAGAGAGTCCAATTCGTCCAGGAAGAGGACACATGGAGCCGCAGAACGAGCTCTTGTGAACACTTCCCGGACATTCTGTTCACTCTGTCCCACGTACATATTCAGCAATTCCGGACCCTGTACAGCCAAAAAATTGAGATTGCACTCTGTGGCCACTGCCTTAGCCACAAGTGTCTTTCCCGTTCCCGGTGGTCCATACAACAAAATCCCCGAGCGTCTCAAATTCCCACCCATTAAGTGAACATGCCTCAGTGGCAAGCCAATACTATTCTGAATTTCATCTTTAATCTTTGCCAATCCCCCAATATCATCCCAAAGTACCTTTGGCACCTTCGGTGCTCCCATACTATCAGAAAACTGTTCCTGCATCTCATTCAAATGCCCGGCAAAATGCTCCTCTGTCAGATACCCAGATTCCCAACCACTTTTCCTCCCATTCACATACAACGTCTTCAAATCCCCATACAAAAACCCAATTGTCTTCTCAGCAACTCCCCTGAAAGCCCTATCAGTCTCCCTGTGCAATCTGCCCCATCGTGTACTAAACACCTGCACCCCCTTGCAATCCTTCTCATTAAACACATCATGACGCATTGTATAAACTGTATGGAGCCACCTGAGGATTTGGTAGCGTTCCTCAACACCTGGTGGCTCAATTTCAATGGCATCGAGAAATAAACGACGAATCGTGGACTTTATCTCACGACGATTGCTACAAGCTATCAAAAAAATTGTCCCATGGTCCGATTTGCTAAATCTTTCTATTAGCTCCGACTGAAGAGCACCAATTAACCTCTGATCGTCATTTCCCTCGCTATCGACACCAAACACCTGAATTGAACAAAAAATAAAAATCCATTCCTAATTGCAAAATTCGATAGATTAATCATCAAATTTTCACATCATAAATTGTCAATTTTTGCTAAATCACTGTCACATCATTCACTAAAATAGAAAGTTTTAATTGCATTTGCTATTTACGCAGAATTTCTTAACATACAGGGTGAGAAAGAATTTATGGAAGAATTTGTATGAAATAATAAAAAAGAATTCTAAAAGAAAAAAGGCAGTGATAAGCCTAGATCAGCTTATAGAGATGCGATTCCTTCGTTGCAAATTCGGATTGTGGCAAACTTAACCGATATTTATACATAAATAATGCAAATTTCGTTTAAATTGTATGTAACTTATAATCGTTATTAATGAGAAAAATTGGATGAGAAATGCATAAATGTGTCTAAAAATCTTTAAAGTCGATTATCTCGGAAACTATGATAGATAGGAGCTTCAAACTTTACGTCCGTGTAGAACCTCTGTCAGCGACCCGTGAGAATCCGCGAAGATATTCATAACCCACGAAAACTACGCGCCCCGCGAAAATCCGCGAAAAATTTCGCGCCCTGCGAAAATCCGCGATAAAAATCGCACCCCGCGAAAATCCGCGAAAAAATTCGCGACCCGAGAAAACCCGCGAAAAAATATACACCCCATGAAAATCCACGAGAAAAATCGCGACTCGCTTAAATCCGCGAAAAAATACGCGCCCCGCGACAATACGCGAAAAAATTCGCGCCCCGCAAAATCCGAGATAAAAGTCACGCCCCGGGAAAATCCGCGTAAAAATTCGCACCCCGCGAAAGTCAGTGAAAAAATACGCAACCCGCGAAAATCCGTGAAAAATTTCGTGTCCCGCGAAAAACCGCAAATAATTTCGCGCCCCGCGAAAATCCTCGAAAGAATTCGCGCCTCACGAAAATCTGTGAAAAATTTCGTGCCCCGCAAAAATCCGCGAAAAATTTCGCGCTCTGCGAAAATTTGCGATAAAAATCGCACCCCGCGAAAAAATTCGCGCCCGCGAAAGTCCGTGAAAAAATACGCAATCCGCGAAAAAAATCTCGCCCCGCGAAAATCCGCAAAAAAAAATCGCGACCCGCGAAGATCGGCGAAAAAATCGCGGATCGCGAATTGTATGTCATCTTGCAAATCTTCGAATATAGGCTCACTATGTAGAGAGAGAGAGAGAGAGAGAGAGAGAGAGAGAGAGAGAGAGAGAGAGAGAGAGAGAGAGAGAGAGAGAGAGAGAGAGAGAAAGGGAGAGTGCAAAGATCTGGGGTGACATGATAACTTATTTTCGATTTCGATAGTATCGACTGTCGATTCTGAAAAATTTAAACGATAGCAGTACTTTTTGTAGCTAATATAGATATTTAGCAACAATTACATTTTCTTAAGAATGTCACAATAAATGGCCTAATGATGCGTAAAAAGTCGTCATTAACTTAATCTAAGAGATATAGATTTATCGATACTATAGATTCAACAGTATCGAAAAGTTATCATACCACCCTTGAATGTCTCTAGATCTAGAGAAAGACATTATCACTGTAATATAACGTAATAAAAATGCGGGGATGGCGTTCCTTGGCGATCTACGATCGGCAAATTCTTCCAACACGGAATATACGATACTGCAACATAGGCAACATGAGTTACAGTGCAACAAATATAGGGGGAACTGGAGCAGCTTTGAAAGAGAGGCACCTTTGAAATTGAGCTTTTTCACCTATTTTTAAATAAAATTGAGCCGTATCGTGATATAATTTAGTTGCACAAACAAATTGTGAAGCTCAATTACATTTTAATATGGCTCAGTTCCACTAAAACATAGGAGAAAAATACCAATTCCAAAGGTGCCTCACTTTCAGAGGTGCCCCACTTCCCCCTATCACCATACGATTATTAATAAGGTTAGAATTTGATGGCATCGAAATTAAAAAAAAAATTAGATCAGGTTGCTCTTGTAGCTATGAAATAATAGATTAAAAAAACCTATCCGACAGAGAATGAAAGTTTCTGCTGCGGAAAATGTGTCTTGATTTTTGAAGGGTAGGCCTAACATAACCTAACATTTTTCGACTTAACCTATAAGAACATGAATTGAAACTTGATTTTATTTTTCTTCATTTTTAGAGGTGTTAGGGCCTCTAAAGGGCACTCAATGGGTCAAGTGGTAGAGCACTCGCTCTATGATGCAAGTGTCCCGGTTGCATGCAGTGAGCGTCACTACACTTAATTCCACGGGCATGGAATTAACAACCTCATACCGTACAAATAAATAATAATGCATGTCAAGAAATCCCCTTGCGGGAAGACCTTGCTCCTTCATTAAGGCCTCCAAACATTGGGAGCAATTTTCGTAAAAAATTGCATTTTGACAGAATTTTGATATTTCTACCTATGTCGTGCAGACAATTTTCTTCAAAAATGCAATTTTTGACGAAAATTGCTCCCAATGTGTAGAGGCCTTTAGAAAGATTACCTAGGCAGACATTTCCTCTGCATACGAAAATACGAGGAGCATTCCCAGTGATGCATTTTCAAGGCCAAAGGTTAAAAAAGCTCTAGATCGCGTATTTCTCAACTGAATAGGATCATGTTCAGGCAGGTTAAACGGTCTTGGAATTTCTGACAATTTGAACTAGTTATCAACCATTTGTTAACGATTAACTCTTTCGCGTCTTTAGGGTCATATATGATCCGGGAAAAAATGTTTCTTTTTGGCTATTTACATTAATAGAAATCTAACTGGAGTCTTGAGAAAATGAGCCAAGAATCTTACATCCTTCTATTATGATGTCGTGCACGAACAGATAGATTTCAATTAATGTAAATACACAAAAAAAACCTTTTTCCCCGAGTCATGACATTACCCTAAAGACGCGAAAGAGTTAATTGTGCAAAAGAAGTTTTGAGTTATAATTTTTAAGTCAAGTATTTTGCAAAGCATAGAACGCTTTGCAACCTCGTTTTTTTATAATAATTTTCGTTTTAAACCGATTTGAGACGATTTATATCATGAAATAGCTTGGATTTCGAATAAAAATGTACAATCGGTTTATAATCGACTTAATGCCGGTTACTAACTGATGATAATCACTTTTAAACTTGTCAGAAACTCAAACATCTGTCTAATGAATTCGAATTTGACCTAATCGACTTATATTCAAACAGCATTCAACCTTGAAAAATCATTTAAAAAAAGATTTTTCAAAGGGATTAAGGCAGGATTAAGATCATGTTAATTACGTAAAGATGAACTTATTGGAGGGGTCTCCGAATACCTCTATTTTATATCTTTATTCATTTGGCCTCTGGTAACGACTAGATAGATGGATGGACAAACGTTCCGTTATTTTTCGAAAACTATTTATGGAAAAATATGGCAAAAATTGGGTATCAAAAACTTTGCTCTCCCTGTGAAGTTCAAGCAATAAAAAGTAAATCTCAAAAACTGAATTTAAGAAATATGATTCTGTTATATACTTGCGTGAGATTCCTAAATGATTTATGGGCGTAAATTATAAGCATGTAAATTACAGATAATACGGACAAACTTATCAAAGCTTAGCTCAAGAATTAATCAGTCAATGAGGAAGGTTTATTAAGCCTTCATACAGATAGAATTGTGTTTTATAAGTCGTACTTTATTTAAGCACAAAGTCTGATTACTAGAGACTTAGACTGCGGCCTTGTCTTATGACTCACGATAAGTATGCAGCATTATTTATTTTTATTTGGTTTCAGAATATGAGAATTTGGGCCTAATTTTTAAACATCTTCCTTTGCAATTAATGCAATTTAAGATGCATAAAACACCTTGTAGTTGACAGATAAAATGCAACATGTTAAAATTGGTTTAGTTTAGATAGATATACTAGGCACAGCCTCCTCTGATGAAGTATCATAACCTCTTTTAAATTTAAATTGACTTGTAGTTCTTTTTTCATGAAATATTCTTTAAATTGGTAATATTTATTAAAATACTGCGATGGGCAAAAGTTCTTAATTTTCTTTTAAATAAAATAACAAAATGATGAATTAAAATAATCAAATGTTCTCCTCACCCTGTATTCGATTAGTCATCAAAATTACCACTAAATAGTGCAACTGCATTTACGCAGAATTTTGCGACGTTTGCGACTATTTACAATTTGTTTTGAATCAACTGCACTTGAACTCTAGTAGAGATTCTGTGAATCCCCTGTCAATATTCACCAATAAGCACTGTACAATACAAGGGGCATAACAATGAATGAAATTTTAAGGCAAAATTGTCTATATATTACGAATATAATGTAACGAAATTTTTTAAAAATATTCCTAATATTGGATAAATAAACGAATATTTTGTAAATATTGAGTGAATATTAAGAATTCTGTATGAATAATTCGGATATTTTATGAATTTTATGAAACTACAGGGAGTTCCGCTTTCAAAGAATTTTTCTGGACCGAAAAAAGCCCGCGAATTTACTCCAGTGACACAGTAAAAATTGCATTTCTGCAGGAGATATCTTTGGAATAAGTTATGAAAACGCTGTGATGTGTTCAAGGTATTTTCGTCGTCAATTTTTCAGCCTATTTTCAGCGTCAACGTTTCATAAAAAGTGTATTTCAAATTTATTACGTGAAAAATATTTGCATACATTTAGGGGCATTACAAAAATTATTTTATTAAATAAGCTCCCAATAAGTAGGCAATTCATATCAAATTCTTTTAGTCCATTTTCTCTCAAGCCGGAACTTCCTGTATCGCGAATTTAGTGAACAATTTGAGAATATTAATGTAATTGCGCTCCATTCTGAGACCAAGATCAACATCTAGAAAATTTCAAAATTTTGATATTCTGAAATCAAAAATCAAGATCAAGATGTCAAATGTCTTGGAATCTTGAAAACCAAAACACACACCGTGTGGATTTCAAGATTTCTAATTCTAGAAAAAAATATTTCGAGATTTCAAGACGCCAAAATCGATCATATGGCATTGTCTGAGCAAAAAATTATTAAAGAATGAAAAGGACAGATAATCCTAACCGGCTTATGTAGGTGAGATTCTTAATGTGAGCTAACTCGGAATGCATGCAAATTCGATTTAGAGCTGAAGTTAGGAGACATCATTCAGTTATCTTGAATCAAATTCGTGAAATTATACAAATTTTGTATTTAAACCAAAATATCAAGGATTTGGATGAACTGACAGAAAAGTGATATATGGGTGAAATGTAGACCAGAATGTTCTCTATAATTTCGCCATAGAACTTGATCTTATCGATTAATCAGAAGCCGAGATAATCGACGTTGTTTTTTTCTGAACTCGTTTTTTCGACCAGAGCGCCCCAAGTGTTCATTTGGTGAACTTCAACTATATCAAAGAATTGTTGTATTTTGTGAGACTTTCCATTTGAAACCCTATTTTAAGTGGCTTGGTTGAGTAGAAGCAGTCAAATTGGCATCTGAGTGATTTCAAAGCGTTATTATGGGAAAAATCCATTTTTTCACATTCAAACGACAAAATCGGACAAATAGCGTTGTCTGAGCGGAAAGTGATGTATGGACGAAATGTAGACACAAATGTCCTCTACAATTATATCGAAGCAATCATCAAAATCGGTTCAGCGACAGTCGAGATAATTGAGGTTATGTGGTATTGAAATTGGTTTTTCGACTGTGGCGCCCCTGGCGTTGCTCCTACGAAGTTCAAATATTCTAGAAAGTTGTAGCATTTTATGGGATCTTTCGTTTAAGCCCTCACTCATCAAAATCGGTCAAATAGAACCGGAAATATGCTTTTTTTTAATTTCGTGAATTTTGACCCCTCATATCTCCGGTTCTATTCAAACCACAGCGCACTTACGCACCATTTTGGAAACGTCCTAGACTGGACTACAACATACTAAAATTTCATTAACTTGCACAATGCCGTTTTTGAGAAAAGTGACTTTGAATTTCGATAAATTTTGACGCTATCACAGCGACACCTGTGGTGACTTTTTGAACTTCCATCTGAAAGTGCTCATCGAAACGAAACCAAAAACCCAAAATTTAGTTCAAAATGTTAATTAGAATAGGAGATAGAGGCCGGTCAATATTCAAACTTTGACCCCTTATAGCTCGGGTCTGGGGTTATGGATCGACTTAAGTATTTTTTTGTTTGATAGATATAATCAGCGGCTACAACATACTAAAATTTCAGCCCGATGCACAAAGGAATTTTTGAGTTATTTAATTTAGAAAATTGAAAAATCTTCTTTTTAAAAGAAGCGCCCCTAGCGGTAGTTTTATGAACTTGCGATGTTAGAAGGAGAAGTGACATTTCACGAGAGCTCTCCAAAAGGCCCTCACTTTTTAAATTCGGACAATTAGAATCGGAGTTATGGCCATTTTAATAATTTTTTTGGACTCTTATAGCTCGGGTCAAGGGGGTCGGGGACCTTCAATTTGGTATTGATCGAAAGCCCTAAGGACCAGCTATAACATACTAAAATTTGAGACCGATCAATGCCATAGGAAATATTTGGCAACTTTAAATTTTGATCTTGATCTTGGTCTCAGAATTGAAGCCATTGTGTAAATAATTTGGATATTTTACCGACTTTATGACACTAACGGGGTTATCACACTTGCATATTAAATTTTTAATGTGATTCACATTAAATGTCGCTTGTGAGCGTCCAAATATGTCATTTGTGTCTTTGAGTCACTTAATATTTGGGGTTTTTCTATTTATTGATAAAGAAGTGAGCTTGGCCTGCAAAAATAAGTTTAAATTTACCTATAAAGCACAAATATTTTTCACATTAAAAAATTAAAGAGAAATTCGCATCAATTTTTCGCAATAATGCTATAAATAAATTTATATCAAATTTTGCTGGCCAAGTCTACCTTTTTATCAACAAATAGATCAAATTTTGAATATAAAATGAACACACAAATTACACATTTGGACTCTCACCAGCGACATTTAATGTGAATCACATTAAAATTTTAATGTGCAAGTGTGATAACACAGTAACACTTATTCAATGAATATTAAGAATATTTTGTAAATTCTGCGAATATTTTATGAATAATTTGAGAATATTGCATATATTATATTTTTAAATATTAAATAAAATCAATAACTAAATAAAATTCTGAAAATAACATTTTTCTTGTCAAGAAAGCATACACAAAAAAATCTTACCTCAAAATTTTGAAGACAAATAATAAGAGGATGACAAATGTTGCTCTTCGCCAGTACCAGTCTCAATTTTGTCTCAGTTTGAGCCGAAATTGAACTGACAATCTCTGCACAGTCAACGGAATAGAGATGAATGCCTAGACTGCTGGCCAGAGCTGTGACTAGGCTATTCTTTCCGCATCCCCTTTCACCATGGAGGAGAAATGTCGGATGAATATTCCTAGCAGCCAATAAGGAAGCCCGCCTTTCATTTAGAAAAGGCTCTAGTGAACCTCTGAGGGCATCAAAGTATTTTTTCAAGCCATCTGGGCAGATATTGGCAAAAGCTAGGTCATTTAGTCTCTGTTTAGGCACGGAGAGATTAACAGACGAAATTTGCTGAAGACTTGTACAATTCTTCAGGATAATTGCATGATTTTCGTAGCTGTTGCTCTTGGATTCGAGACTGACGCAACGAAAATGGAGTTTTTTCAGGCGACTAAAGATATGATGATGCCTGGAGAAGCAGGAAGATCTCAAGACATCTTCAATCAAATTAACACTGTAGGTATTATTGCGATAGATAAATCGTGGTTTCTCAAAAAAATTGCCCAAAATTGTATCCACCAATTCATTCGGCAGCTCAAAAGGTACATTTATCAGTGCGATTGTGGCTTTTGTGGCTATCTGTGGCACATTGTGATTCATTTGGAATTCGCCAAGTGCCACAGAAAACGCGTGATTTTCCAACAATTTGTACTTAGTCAAGTGATTGCCATAGATGGATTCCTTGATAAAGATCACACCAGCCTGACAATTTGGCAATTCAACAATCGGCACAAGCATCGATGTATTCTGCCTACTGAGAATCTTCCCAACAATTCCATTCTGTTTCTCATCTCCCTTCTTCCTGCTCTCCATCAAAATGGTCAAATTGACCCAAGGAATCTCGGGATGTGGCACAAACTCCCTGTAAATGCTCTTTCCCACAAATACCGCATGATCTGACTGGACGATACTGTCCTTCTGCAGAACATCACTTAAACCATTTGGCATAGGGCACAATCTATACCGCCTTTTGTGCGGTAATCGTGTCCGGAGCCTCCGGCACCGGATCACTGTTTGTGCCAAGAGAAACAGTGGGAATGTGTATGGGGGATATTTTGGAAAAATTATTCCACATACAAAAGTAACTATTTTCACCAAATTATCCATATCCATTGCATTCTTTTTCCCAGCCATCTTCATCTGAAACAGAGGAAAAGACCTCTGAACACTTTCCATATAAACAACTATCACAGAACTTCGTGTATTTAAACGATTTAAACGTGTATTCGAACTCCCGAAAAGGACTAAATTCTCATTATCTAAGCCGTTTCTCGGCTTAAGCCGAGATATAGATTAGCCAAGAAGCTGATGAAAATGCAATGTAATCATTATTTTTTATTATAATTACGTTAAGCCGTCTCTCGGCTTAAGTCATAACGTGTATCCAGAGCTTAATAATAGTTAAAATACAATGATCTCAAAAAGCTGCTTCATTAAGCAGAGACACAAACTCTATACCATAAAATTCGAAATGTGCTATACTTCAACGTGCTACTGAAAACTCCATATCCACATCATACACATTATTGTTACGAAAATAAATAATGAGAAAATTTTATACCTAATTTTTGTTTTTTTTTTAAGCAACAATAAAACAAAACGACGCAATTCATTGGAGTATAATGCTAATTTTATAACAGAAATTTTGTGTCTTTGCTAACTAAACGATTAGGGGAAACTGCTTATAATTTTAGACAGGGTGCTTATAAGCATCAATGTTCTAACTATGAAGTACGATATTTTCAATACTAATTGATTTTTTATTACTCTCTTTGTAGAAGGGTTGTTTAGAAACTTGGGAAGCTGTTTATCGTCTTTGTTTTTACTAAAGTTAGTCTTAATACGTTTTAAAACGAATTGATATAGAGAGGTGAATTTGACTCAAATTTTGGACAACTTGAACACAGAAAAATTTTGACTCTAAATTTAAGAATATATAAGATCCTGAGAACTTAAATTGGACGTGAATCTCCGAGGCGTTTAAGTTTAGAAGCTCTGAGCGAAAGAAATAGGCTAGAATCCCTAGCTCTTTCAAGTTAAGAGATCGGGAACTTAAGTTCAGCATTAGCTGGAACATGAAAAATGTCTAAAAATTTGCAAATTGCAACTAAAATTAAATGAGCAAGGATTTAGAATTAGGGCATTGGCATTCATTGGATGGGATTTGAAATTAAATTCCTGGGTGTTTCTGTTTAAGAATTTTCCATTTTTCTGTGGGTAGAATGTCACAAGAAGCCCGGAAACTCTCCATATTATTCATTAAAGTGAGATGACTTCGGTAATCCAAGTACGCACGGATTCGCGCATTCCTTGGTCTTTCCAGGAGTCTTTTAAGACTTTTCTCGCTATACATTTCGTTCGTAGAGATGATGCTTCTTTGTTTCTTTAAGAATTTATACAACCTAGTCATCACTGAAGCTAAAACTTCACGAAATTTCGAGAGAAAAACACCTGTCCAAAATAAGGAATATCACCTCACTGGTGAATCTTTGAGAAAATTGACCATTTTTCACACGAAAAACGTAATTATGGCAAATCTCACTTCAGGTCAAATCAACAAGTCACTATAGATGCGAATCAACACAACATGATCAATGATTATTTAATAATATCACTGAAAAATAGCGAGGAAAAATTGTTACTACATCACCACAGCTAAGTAATGACCAGCGCACAATAACTTTTGTTTGTAAACATGTTTTCAAAATTTCCCATGAGAATGAGAGAGATGACTAGATCTAGATCTCACTCACTCCCATTGAAATGTCAAAAACATGTTTACTAAACAAAAGTTATTGTGCGTTGGGCATAAGACTGAAGTAAACACGAAGTTCAGTCATATTTCTCGTAAGCAATTACTTACACTGAATTTTCAACAAAGCAATTTTAACTCAAATCATATTCAAAATTTAACGTATTTAGTGTTAAAATCTTCCAAAAAGAGCAAATATTTAGATAGAATTCATTATTCATCAAATATTGGAATAAAAGACCCATAATTTTAATCAATTTATTTTTAGTGTCCAATTTTACCCTCAAAGTGTCCAAAATTAGAAGCTGTCCAAAATTATGAGCACTTTCCCTACCTACCTGAAGTCAAATAAACACGTGTTTCTTTTAGGCAATTTAAATGCATTTTACATTTAAATTCTGAGTTAAATTGTTAGTTATTGAACTTTTCTATTCTATTAACTAAAAACACTATGCAACAGTCATTTTGTCCCTAGGTTCTCATGCTATTTTATCAAATTATTTGATAAAATAGCGACCAGTTTTAGTGTAAATTTTTCCCTGTTTTTGCACACATTTCACGAGATATCTCCGAAACTACGTAGGTTGCCAATTTGGGGTTTTAGGTTACCCATTCCGTAATAAATTGGCTTTTATTTTCTATTCGTATTTTTTGCTAATTCATTCCACAATGACAGAAAACACCGAATAAACTCTAAAGTTTTTCGGCACGTTAGAAACATATGGGAAACATAGGAAACGTCATGCCCCTGCTTTGACGTCTAGATTTTTGGGGACGAGCGTACCCAAAAGTTTGAACAAGTTTTTTGGAAATTTAAGAAAAAAATATTTTCCGAATTTATGCAATCTGTAATTGTTAATTAGGGTGGAATCACCATTTTTCGCAAGTGCCCCACTTTTCGCCACTTATATTGAAATAGCTATTTTGCGTGATTTATGAGCCGCAAAATTATTTGTATTTTTATTGCTGCTACGTATACAGTAGAAAAATAATTATTATTCGTTTCGGATTTACGATTTTGAGCATTTTTTAGAGCAATATTTTAAGCAGGTGCATCGAATCTAATATTTCTTACCCAATATATTAAGTGTCATCAAAATTTTATAAAGCAAAATTTACCGTTTTGGTCTATTTGTCAATTTGTCTATTGGATATTTAATTACACTTGGGGAATAAATAAAATTTGTATTTAGTTAATAATATTTCATTTTATATTATTTTTATATAAAAATGAGGCATGGCGAAAAGTGGTAATATTTTGGAATGATTTTAACACCTGTCAACATCTCTTATCAATAGGCGACGCTAACTTCACTTCGTAGATTCTCAGTTGTCAAATCTGGATTGTTTACTTTCTGCATTAATCCAATTGTTTGATTTCTCAAATATAAAGTGAAGAAAAATCATTTAAAGTGAGTAATGATAGGGTGATCATGAGGAAAAAGAAATGCTGAATGTATTCTTTTTATAACATTGCCTAAAATAATCGAGTTTGAACCTTTCTAAGTGGGTGGCGAGAAGTGGTAAAAAGTGGCGACGAAGTGGTTATTTTTGCATTGTTAATAAAAACCAGAATTTTAAGTAGTCCAACGTTATATTTGAGAACTATTGTTTTCACGAATCTAGAGCCAATACATCTATGTAACTTTGTGTCAAATTTGAGTTATCTTGTAATAAGGGTTCAAAAGTTATAATAAGATTCATTCCCGTTTTCCCTAAACATGGCGATAAGTGGTTACTTCACCCTATCATACTTATTAGCCCCGAGAGGTTTTTCCTTATTCTGGTCTAGAAATACGAAAAAAGTCACAATATCTGCAAGGAAGCAGAAAATCGAAAATTCACGATTTATGACCATAAATATCTAAGCTCCGGAGTTAAGTAGGATCCTGCAAAAAAATATCCTAGATTTGGACATCCTTATAGTTTGTAATCATCCACAAGAATCGGAATTTTATCGATTCTAAATAGTCCAAAAAAAATTCTTTTTTCCATGGGTACCCAGAGTCCCAAAGGAGACGAAAGAGTGCTAATAATTAATCTTCAAATTTTGAGTTTTCTTGTTTAAATTCCTATTTTTTTTATCAAAATTTCCACTGTCCCTACATAAATTGTGCGTGAGTGATGATAATTTAGAAAAATTCTTATATATAGAAAAATAACAATTTAAAAAAAAAGCTTTTAGGCTTAAATCATACTAAATTAGTGTCTTCATCTTCTGTTATAATGATAAAAATATATTTATATGAAAAATGCAATTTTCGTCGCCTATAAGAGATTCAGGGTCACTGTCCCTACTCAAATTGTTGTCACTGTAGGCTTCATTTAGGTCAAATAACATTTTGGAAGCAAATAATTTAAAATAAAATCGTAAATGATTTAATGCTTAAAAATAGAATCATTCAACGTTTTTAAGCACAATTTCAGTTTGTTTTAATTTCTTTAAAAAAAATATTTTATTTTCAAAAGTAAATTAAACATATCTTTGCTCATTTCGATTTTATTGATCAAACTTAAGGAGAGAGCAACAGTAATTCGCTCGTTTTACAATTTGTCTCTTGCCTAGAGTCGAATTGGTATGAGACGTATGAGATATCGACTTTCGGTCTTCCGAGAACCCAACGGCCCCCCTCATTCATAAGTCAACATCTTCTTCTTCTTGTGACTCCTTTATATTTAAGCGTGATTTAAGCCATATACCTAGACATACATCTGACTTAAACCGAGAGACGGTTTCACGTAATTATAATCTAAATAATGATCAGATTACATTTCCATCAGTAAAAAAATATGTGAAAAACATAATTTTAAATTGATAAATTTAGCTTTAAAGACGATTCGCCAAAATTATTTTCAACGTCTCGTTGAAAAGATTTATGTGAAAATAGGAATTTTGCATGAGTTGCAAATTGTCTCGGGGAAATGTGCTTTTTGGCGCGTATGCATTTTCCTGAGGTCAAATTCAAGAGGGTAACCAAACGAAACTGATTACTTTCTATTCAATTTGGCGATTGTCTTTCGGTTATAACAAGAAGTTTAATCTTGGACAATATTATCAATTATCTCGTACACATCACCATTATTCCTTAATCCGAGACACTTTTTCCTCTAACTTTATTAGCTACTCCCATTAATTAATAAACAGTAGCCAAGTAGACAAAAAATTGAGCATTGAGAGAAAATTATTTTTTTATCAGTAATTATCATAAAAAAATCTACTTATTTGAATTAAATTGGATTGATCACATTGATCATATTAAAAAGCTTATGACTCAGAGGAATTCCGGATTCATTGTACAAATTTTGAATGAAAAATTTAGTAAATAAGTACATAAAACTTACAGATGTTGTCTTCCGGAATTCCATTTATACACTTCTCCCACGGCGTTGCTCCTCTGAGAATTTGGGTAACTGGCTTCGATCCAATTTTACACCAACTTGCCACTTGAACGCCTCACATCGATAATTTACGTATTTTTAGTCACTTTTCTAGGCCTAGTTCAATGAGAAATGCTTCTATTGTGCGGAAAATGCGATAAATCACATCAAATTTTCTACTTTTGAGGTTAGAATGTTTCTCATTGAATTTCACCTGGAAAATAAAAAGAACTTCTTTCACCTATATTCAATTCAGAAACTTTAGAAGTTCTTCTTGAGGTTTTCATTTGAAATATCCAAGATTACGAGGTTTTTACCTGGATTTTTTCAGGAGAAAAATGCACACTGAAACACTTTGGAGAAAAACAAAAAACTCACTGACGCCATGATTCACAGTGAAGTTGGCTGCAAACGGTGCCAATGCCAAAATTTAAATTTGCAGCGGCCGAAAAACTACTCAATATTATTTAAAATTTATTTTTTTCTCATTTATAAAGCAAAATTTTGACAAAAAACGCTTAAAATCTACTTATTAGTTCAATTAACTCTTCATATCGACGAAGATAGACCTTCGTTGATGGTCGAAAGTACTGATAATTAAAGCAAACAAATTTGTCTGCTTTTGTGATTCTTCGAGAAATTAATACATTTTTTTTCACTGGGTTATTTGTGCGCCAAAATGTGCTCAAAATTATGTTGAAAATAAACAGATCTTTCTCTCCTACTCTCTACACTCCCCCTCAAATCCCCTTCCATCCGTATAAATGCAATTTCAACAGCAATATCAATTCAAATATTGGTTATATACATACGAAGTCTATGAGGCGAACAAGTCTTTTATTGTTTTTTTTTCTGCAACTTTTTCTCCTTATTTTCCAAAATGTGTCATCATAATATTTAGTATTTTTTTCCTCTGTATCCTTGCGATAATCTTGACGTTCAGTTTACTTGTAAGTTTCATGCGATCTTCACAACTTTTGGATTCAATAATCTTTTCTTCTTTTTTCTTCCCATTTTTTTTATTCAGCCTTGCGTGGTTTTCGCTTTCTCACGTCCGGACTGGATGTCGGAGTACCTTTGGGTGTTCCTTTGCGCGGAGACGGTGGTGGTGACACTTTTTCACCTTCTTCCTCTTCATCTTCCGTATCAGTGCCTGAGTACTTCTCCTTGTCAGAACCCGAAGAAACTTCCTCATCCTCAAGTTCATCCGCAGGAATATCATCTCCAGATCCTTGATCACGATTCTGACTCTGACTCTCGGAGAAACTGGTGCGTTGGACGTGCTTTGGCGGGAAGAGACAGTCAATCACACAAACAAGAAGGAGCCCCAGAATGGCACCCATGAGAATTGTAGCAACGGCAAAAATGGCATAAGATGCCCAAGCTGGAAGACCATATTCCTTCAACATCAAAGTGTTCAGCTCCTGAAAAAGGGAATTTGACAAATTCCTTATTTTAGGTAATCGGTCTATAGAAAAATCACAAAGGGGTGGCAAAACGTCCCAGTCTTTGCGAAATGCTCGAACTCGAGATTTATATGCTATACCTCAAAAGTATTTTCGCATCATTTACCGGTTTTCAAACGATTTGAACCGATTCACCACTCAAAAGATCCCCAGAATAGTTTAAAAAGTAATAGAATTGATTTTCAGATAAAAAAATTAGTTATCGGCTATGAATCTGTTCATTACCGGTTCAGAACCGATTAGAACCGATTCAGTTTTATAGAAAATTCCAAGACCTTTGCAACGAGCCCAAACATGACCCCATTCGCTTGATAAATGCGCTCTCTAGTGTCTTTTCAACCTTTGACCTTGAAAAATCGTTAATAGGAATGATTCAACATTATTTTCGTCTAAGGACGCAATGTCCACCAGGGTAATCTCTAAAACATATCCAAAAATGAAAAAAATATCGCACGACACGTTTTCGAGCAATCCCAAAAAAAAACATGGTTTTGGAATTATTATCACTAGAATAATTCAAATTTATATATTGCATTTTAGAAAATTGTCGTAACTGCCAAGATTTCCATACATTGGAAGCTTTATAAACGATGGAAGTTACGATAAAATATTATTGTGTTTCTTCTAACATATATCTCAATATTTCAACTTTTAAATCATTTTCTAAAGATTTTTTCGAGTTAACTTACAGTTTATTAGTGCCACTTTTATTATTTTCACTCAAACGTATCGCATTCGGGGCTCATTTTTAAGAAAAATAAAGCTGAACTGAAAATTTTGTCTCCTGAAAAGTTGTCAAAAGGAAGTTACGACAAATTCTGATTTAACTGACAATATAACCGGTTCGTGAGCGATTGAAACCGGTGGGAAATACGCTTTCTACAGCCCTTTTCTCTGACCTAGAAAATCTGATTTAACGGATTTAACTATATTTTCATAATAGGACGAAATGTTTTAAAAAAAAAACTCTAAAAATATATCCAAAAACGAAAAAAAAATCGCATGACGCGTTTTCGAGCAATCCCAAAAAACACGTTTTTGGACAGAAAAGAGAGGAGTAGAGGAAAAATGAGTGGCATGTTAACGATCCTTAAATCGACTTATAGGGGTCTCCCGAAGACTCCAAGTCTCTATTTCTCACCGTTTGGTTTGTAGAGGTGGTAACATACAAAGGGACGGACAGACAACGAGGAAAGACACTTGGAAACACAAGAACATAACTAAAAGCACGACAAACACAATTTTCATCGCAGAAGAAACACAAACGGGAAACAGGAAAAGCGATTCTCGTGTTTTAGAAACGGGAAACGCAAGCAATTTTCTTTTCTGAAGGGGGAAGGTAAATATTGGAGTACTCCTGGGACTGAGAGGAGGACTTTGATTTTGAGGATTTTGGCTTTTCGAGATTTTGGCTTTCCGACTTATGGTCTAATAAGGATTTAGGTTATTCGAGATTTTATCTTTTCGAGATTGACTTTTAAGATCTGGCTCTCAAAATTTTGACTTTCGGGATCTTGGCTATTCGGAATTTTGGCTTTTCGGGATTTTGGCTTTTCGGGATTTTGACTTTCAGGATTTTGGCTTTCCGACTTATGGCCTAATAAGGATTTTAACTATTCGAGATTTTATCTTTTCGGGATTGACTTTTGAGAACTTGCCTCTCGAAATTTTTACTTTCGGGATTTGGCTATTCAGAATTTTGGCTTTTCGGGATTTTGGCTTTCAGGTTTTAGGTTCAATCGGGATTTTGACTTGCAGGACTTTGGATTTTCGAGATTTCGACCAATTCATTTCGACATTTTGACTTCAAGATTTTGGCTATTGGGATTTTGGTTTTCGGGACTTTGGCTATTCGGAATTTTGACCGTCACCATTTTCGAGATCTTCCGTCACTAAAAAACAAGTTAGTCAAGATCAGTGAAAGATTTTTAGAAGCATAACTAAGTCTTCCAAATATAAAAAATAAATTATATTGGAAAATTAGCTTTTCAACTAACTCTACAGCCGAAGGGCAAGTAAGGTCATAGTAAAATAAAAATAAAAGAATAGAAAATGAAAAAATAAGATATAAAAATTAGTTTGACATTGGATTTAATGTTTTTCCTTGTTTCCTTCTTTAACTCAACCCGATTTTAGGATATGGGGTACTTTGCTAAAAATCGGACACAGTAAATTCGAACTATGAAAGGGCTTTAACAAACAAATTATGAAATTAGATTGTTTCTGAAGTGTCCGCCATTCCATATTTTACCAAATGCAATATAGTACAATTCCTTTTTTAAAAAAATTCTAATAGAATCACATTTTAGTAACCTTACTGTTGAATTTTGAAAAAAATGTCCAAGAATCAGATAAGAAGATATTACTTTGGTTAAAAGAGATTTGCGAGATCCCAGTATATTTCTGGTTTACTGTTCACGTTAACGTAATCACCCTACCCTCGTAACGGTTTATTGAATATTTTGATTTGCAAACATGGAACTTGGAGTATTTTTAAAAATACATAAATTAAAATTATTTTCTTAAAATAGGCTATAGATCGCAAGAGGCCATAGAGTAGGAGAATTCCGTAACAATATGACAATGTCATATGACAATGTCATATGACAAATTTTCATGGTAAATTCGGGAACATAGTGACACTAAAGGCCAGTGAGCATCGAATAATCATTGGAGAGAGCTGTATAAATCCCCTGAGGGAAATCCGAAAAAGTACAAATAAAATTTCGGAAATGTTAATTTTACCCTGCAATATTGATCCAAAATCGGTGTAAATATTACCCTTTTTAGGTGTATTAGGGGTTAAAGTTACCATTTTCCATTTTAATTTTACCCTTAAAAAGGTGTAAAATCAACATTAAAAAATGTTGATATATTTTTACACCTAAAAAGTGTTAGTTATGAGGAAAAAATGTTAAACGAACCCCTGTTTTTTTTTTTCTCAATGTAGTAACCTACATAAATCGGTTATTCGATGAGTTCTTCCCGATTTATCACTTAAAAAATTTTAAATTTGCCATATGACATTGTCATACTATTACAGAATCTCCTTTCAGGTCCAATGTCCAGAATTGATTAGTTGGATTCCTGAGGATTTTATCAATTTAAATTCATAACACTTACCTTCAAGAAGTGCGATAATTTGAAGAAGTACGAGACAATGGACATCTGGATTGAGTCTGGTCTCTTCCAAGCTGAAACAGGTTCCACTGTTTCCCACTTTTTCTCCTCAATGAAGGACATCAGAGCATTGAGATCCCTAGTACCCCGGTACTGCCTGAACTCTCCATTGATGACACTGCAATGAGACAGAGAATTCCAATTGGCTTCCAAGGACAAAGAGAAACCATCAGACGGTGATATTCTTACTGGAATATAGTCGGCAGGGCAGTGACGAAAAACCTCCCGCTGAGTCCGGGGGATGACGTAACGTCGATTTTAGCCGTTTTAATCCCCAAATCATCAGACCACGTTGAGAAATCATCCCAAGTTGCGGCAATATTCTTACAAGCTGGACACCAAGGGGCATAACTGAGGCAAAGTTGGCGATTAAAGTAACTCATCGGGGGCAATTTTATCTCATGGCTTGCTCATTAATTTGCAGAGATTACTGAGATGACGCCTCCCAGTAGAGGTCAATGTTCCGGCAATCAGTGACACCTTGACATAACCTCACATGGCAGAGTTCTGAGTAATCTCTTTGGATTCAATTCTAAAGGGGCTTCTCTGGGAACAATTTTCCCCAAAAAATGTAATTGTAGAAAAGTTTACTCACAATTTGACCATCCATTCATTTTTCAGCATCAAATCCCAGTTGTCCTCAGACAATTCCACGACAGCTGTTTTTCCGCTGCACGATCCAATTGACACAGCAATGGCCAGGAGCACTCCAATAGCCACAAAGAGATGATTCTTTGCCATATTTTACCAAAGCCTCTCCGGGAAAACAGTGCAGAAGGAAAATCTCCGTGGGAGGTTTTTCTTTTGAGACGTAGGAGAAGAAAGAAACACAAAAACACGCCAGATGTTCGTTCCCAAAATCAAGTTAAAACCACACTAAAACCGCACTTGAAAACAATTCTACAGCACCAAACACAATGCACAGGATGGGGACATGCAGATATGATTGGAATTACTCAACAATATTAACTATTTCTGCCGGAAATTTCGCGTGAAAAATCATGTAAAATTCTTCGAGTGCAACAAAAGGCTGACATTTGGGTGTACGCGGCGCTGTAGTCGCCACGATGACAGCGCCATCTAGTGTCTGGGTCCAGTAGTGATGAGTGTGGTTTTCAAAGAGGAAATCTGTTAATACTGCGATGATAGGATAGACAAAGTGGAACATTTTACCTGGAATCGCCAAGGATCTACTAATTACAAGATGTTCCGAATGTTCATGAAGATGGGTAAACAGTTCTAAAATAATAATGGATCGAGAGCGGTAAGTTGAATTTTGACATTGACAATGACAATATCCAAATTCGAGCGATGCCATTACGGTTTTTGGAAAAATCGATGATCGATCTAAATCTAAAACACAAAAACAAAACGAAATATCCGTGCCATCAGTGCAATTTCATTAAAAATCAACAAAACAACAATGGTTAAAGTGGATTGAGTTGCAATCCTTGTAAAATCTATAGGTTGCCGGAATTCCCAAGCCGTACTAACCTCGAGTTCTCCATAAATAGCTTCCTCGCGAGTTCTTTGCGGCTTTTTAAGGGCTGCAGCAGAATGGTAAGTATTTTGGTAAAATGGTAAGTAAAAAACTCAAAAATGATAAGTAAAAAATACAAATTTGGTAAGCAAAAATTCAAAATTGGTAAGTAAAAGCTCAAAATTGGAAAGTTAATGGTTCCGGCACACCTTTTCGATCAGGAAAATTTCATAAAGTCAAAATTCACATACCTCTCTTTCTTAAAAGTTTTGCATGTGTCTGTCCTACTTTTTCATACTCTTCTTCTTCTTTTGAACATCACACCAAATTAAATCTAGTTCAGTCGAATTTCAGATCGAAAGAGTGGGATAGACTTATACAAATCTTATGAGAGAGAAAGGGACGCGAATTTCGATTTTATGAATTTATATCGACTTGAAAGGTGTGTCGAAGGCAGAAGTGTTTTGGTATTTATCAGTATCGCCTGTTAGGGCAAAGGGAAATTTTCTGTGTTGCCCTTTGGGGAAACGGAAAATTTTCAATGTTTTGGGAAATTATTAGTTTTTATCTTTAGTGCAAAGGGAAATTTTCTGTGTTTTAGAATTTTTCAGTTTGGCTTGTTGGGGCAAAGGAAGATTTTCTGTGTTTTGGCAAATTATTAGTTCTGCCCTTTGATTAAAAGGGAAATTTTCTATGTTTTGGGAAATTATTAGTTCTGCCCTTTGGGGCAAAGGGAAATTTCCGTGTTTTGGAAGTTATTAGTTCTATCCTTTGGGGCAAAGTGAAATTTTCTGTGTTTTGGTATTTATCAGTATCGCCTGTTGGGGCAAAGGGAAATTTTCTGTGTTGCCCTTTGGGGAAACGGAAAATTTTCAATGTTTTGGGAAATTATTAGTTCTGATCTTTTTGGTGCAAAGGGAAATTTTCTGTGTTTTGGGAAGTTATTAGTTCTGTCCTTTGGGGCAAAGGGAAATTTTCTGTGTTTTAGTATTTATCAGTATCGCCTGTTGGGGCAAAGGGAAATTTTCTGTGTTGCCCTTTGTGGAAACGGAAAATTTTCAATGTTTTGGGAAATTATTAGTTTTTATCTTTAGTGCAAAGGGAAATTTTCTGTGTTTTACAATTTTTCAGTTTGGCTTGTTGGGACAAAGGAAGATTTTCTGTGTTTTGGCAAATTATTAGTTCTGCTCTTTGGGGAAAACTGAAATTGTCTATGTTTTGGGAAATTATTAGTTCTGCCCTTTGATGAAAAGGGAAATTTTCTATGTTTTGGGAAATTATTAGTTCTGCCCTTTGGGGCAAAGGGAAATTTGCGGGTTTTGGGAAGTTATTAGTTCTGTCCTTCCTTTGGGACAAAGGGAAATTTTCTGTCTTTTGGGAAGTTATCAGTGTCTTTTGTTAAGGCAAAGGAAAATATTCTATGTTTTCGGAAATTAATCGGGAAATATTCTGTCTTTTGAGAAATTATTAGTCTCACCTTGTGGGGCAAAAGCAAATTTCCTTTGCAAAGGGAAATTTTAGGAAAGTTATAAAATATACTTGTACCATTTGTATCATTTTTGGTTTTTTTACTTACTATTTTTCATATTTTTACTTACCATTTTTGATTTCTATACTTACCATTTTTTATTTTTTTACTTATTATTTTTGATTTTTTGACTTACCATTTTTGGTTTTTTTACTTACCATTTGTTATTTTATTACTTATCAAATTTCTCTTTTTTACTTACCAATTTTGATGTTTTACTTACCAAGTGAATTTTTTACTTACCGTTTTTACCAAAATACCTACCAAAAATGTTTTAGCCCTTTTTAAGGATCTCAAATGGGATGGTTCTTTAAGTATCTAAGTATTCTGGTTCCCCTTTTACCCTATTCTATCTCACAAAATTTCAAGAGAGCAATTTAAAGCTGAGTAATGTTATGTATCGTACTAACAATACCGTAACCATCATTAGTCTTTTTTTTATGAAAACGCGATTACAAAATCACCCAGATACTTGATGACTGCTCTTTCTTTGATAGCGTCTAACAACGAGTAACTTTTATTTTCTTATTTCTTATTTTTACCAAAATACGCCCCAATCTGCTGCAACCTTAAGCCGAGAGACGACTCAATGAATAATTGATGATAATTAGTTTAATAGTAATTATTATTTTATGTTTAGAACCTTTAGAACACTAAGTTTTCTTTCGGTTAATTTTCAGGACTGTACAGCTCCTAAATCTATATAAAAATAGTATGGAATAGAACTTCATCGAAATGTTTCTAAAATGTAAGAACGTTAAATGATCGTTAAGTCATTGGAAATTGTTCAAAATTTTTGGAAGAAGGACTTAAAGGTCTATTGGAAGGCCTATTGCAATTGGGTTAGACGCCATTTTAATTTCAGATTTGTGACGTATTAAGAAAAAGTAAGTGCATAGCAATGAATTTCTAAAGCAATAATTCTAATCATAAAATAATTTACAAGACGACAAATAGAAAAGGAGAAGCAAGACAGGTAATTAGTGATGTTCGATAAAAGTTCCTATTGCGAGCCGGTGTATTGATTCCATAGAAGAACCATATCCAGACTGGTATTTCAGAGAAGGTAAATTTTATGAAATAAGGCTTTCAGGAAAACGAGGCTGACTTTTCCGATAGATCAACGGCCGTGAATCAGGATACCATTGCTGTATGACAATCTCAAATGGCGACGTGATCCTGGGTCAGGTCAAGAACAGAAATTGGTTGTATGTAACGCTAATTAAGTGATTAAGTAAACGATCACCATCACGTTATTTATTGAATTTCACCTAATCATATCACTAACCCACTATTTACAATAAGCTAGGCTCTTGCTTTATCTATTTTGGAATCCCTCTTCACTTCTAAATGAGAGACGATTCCCTCTCAATGTGCACAGTGACGTCACAAGTGTGACCATTACAAGCTACTTGAGAAGTTTCAATAAGATGTCCACCTTCAACATCTAGCTGGTCTCCACACACTTTGTCCATCTGCATGAGCTCTTTCTGCGAATCCGTGAGATTCACTAAAGAATTCTCCTCCGTTGAAGGCGTAGTTTCTTCCTCTAGTTCATTTTGGATGGCCAGGAGGAGATCACAAGAGAGTGTCTTCACACCTCCATTCATTACTCGCTCCTTAACTTCTGACCACTGCCTGGGTAGACCAGATGGTGTCATTGTATGCCTCTTGCGACGTTTTTTCGAGCCCTGAGTGAGAAGCGTAACAGCTGGAGACTCCTGAGGAAGTGCCTTGATGACTGCTTCCAGCAATTTCGGAGGAGTTTTCTTTCTCTTAGGATTTTCAATAACCACATCAGCTTCATCTCCACTTGCTGCACTCCTCTGGGCTTCTCTAGCGGCATTTCTGCGCATCAAGCTCTTAGCACGACGCTTAAGAACTGCCTGAGCATTAGGATAGTACACAATGGCTTCGTTAAGATCTGACTTTGAGAGGACAAACAAATTGCTGAAGCCACGGGAGCGTACATCAGCCGTACGACGATTACCGCCACCGTTTATGGCTAGAAGGCTGATTTCTCCAAATACCGATCCTTCCGACAACGTTGCTAGGACTTCATCGTTATTAGGACCACCCATAACCTGAACCTGACCTAATTTAACGATGTACATCTCCTTGCCAACTTCATTCTTCCGACAGACAAAATCCCCTGGCAGGAAAGTTACAGATCTGAGCTTCAGAACTAATTCCCTCAGCAGGGCTTCTTCGCAATCTGCAAACAACTGCACCTTAGACAGTGTTTGAATGTGCACAGATATGGCCACATCTGTCTTGAGATTGGCCGGCAAGGAATCCAGAATGTGTCTCTCATCTAAAGTTCTCTGCTGTTCCCACGTAAAAGTGAACCACATCTTTACACGATGTCTCAACTCCGTAGGAAGATTCAAGCGTCTCATGTACTCAAGAATCTCATCCACTAATTGCTTGTACTCTGACTGAGATCTTGTGGCAGTAGCTATAATATCCCTAATCTGACCAATAAGTAAAGCAAATACAAAGACACCCATCAACCAGGCTGCTGTCATGAAAAGCAACTCTCCATCATTTTCAGGCTTAGGGTTCTTCCCAATTGACGTTGCTGTCTTTGTGGCAAAAGCGAAACATCTCATATAGGGATGACCCTTACCACTGAACACCCAGCGATTGGTTCCCAAGCCCTGGGCAGCACTATAGGCATAGTAAGCACATGCAGTTAGATGTATCATGAATAACATATAAGTAAGCGTCTTAGCCACTCGCACGATATGAGGTGAAGAAAGCACGCGGTCAAGAAGTTTGAAAAACTCCCAGAAACTTTGGATCTTTAGTAGTCGAGGGATACGCAACAGAACAGCCTTTGTTCCAAATATCAAGTAGAGAATGTCCAATGGGAGAAGAGACAGCATATCCATCTGGAATAGAAATTAAAAGTAAAGCTTTAATAAGGAAAACTGCAAGATTCAATGAAATATTCATATATATCGTGACGATCGAGACTTATGTGAGGTTATGTTAGGCATAACCACAAGGAACTATTGAGATTTAGTTTAAGATAAGGTAGAAGTTGTGAACAAGGTACCGAGGCCTACCAGTGCAAAGAAGTCGGGAAATAAAGTTCACCACACGAACTTCAAGATAGGAGATCAGTGGTAGACCGAGAATGGAGTTTGCAAAAGCAGAAACATGATCATATTTGCGAAGTCCGAAGACGTAACGCTAACAGGAATTGAAAACCAGCTTCAACCGATTCTGCTCCTCGACATTAGCACTGAAAAACAATTCCGCCCCATAAGTGAAAAATAGAATTATCAAGGCCCTAACAAAGAGGAGTCTAGTCTCCCCGGGAGTAAAGCTCTGAAAGCGTCGCAAAGTGTGCAACGAAAATAAGACCTTACGGCAGACCTCAACCACATGATCCGACCAGGTGAATGTCTCATTAAAAATGACTCCCAGATTCCTCACACGAGGAGAAAATGGAATCACTTCACCAGAGAGAACCAAAGGAAAAGTAGTAGGATGCCTACCTCTCGTATGTATGACTAAAGCTTGGCTCTTCCTGGGATTGAGGACCAAACCATTGTTCAAAGCCCAAGTGGTAATCCTCTCAAGATCATCATTTACAGCCTCAAATATAAAAGAGGAGTGAGTTGGATCACCACAACAGTAGATCTGTAGATCATCTGCATATAAGTGATAGCCGCAAAATTTAAGCAAAAGTTATACTTATTATAGGGCTATTGCGAAACTAGAGAATAACGCCCTATTTTTTATTTATTTTTAATTCAGGGTACGTAAAATTATTTTAATGTTCAATTTCCTTTCGCAAAAAATTACATTTTATTTCGGATATTGGAGAGTAAGTCTTAACCCTTCTAAATATAACCTAAAATTCCAAAGTATATTTTTTCAAAAGAAACAATCCTGTTTATATAATTTTTATAGATATGTTAAAAAAATTAAAGAAACTTCTAAGACCTTTCCATCGTATTGTATCGAATTGATTATATAAATGAAATGATAAGGTAAATAAAAAAGTTCGGTGAAAAGCTGGAGCTCGACTACAGAATGGCAAACAAAACTTTCTGGCAAACAGTCCGATGACTCAGAGGGAAGAAGAGCAATTCCATCCAAGGAGTGACATCCAAGGAAGGAAATCTTTTGACCAAAGAGAAAGAGGTCTTAAGTCGCTGGAAAGAGTACTTCTGAGAATTGCTCAATCCTCAAGAAGGCACTGATGATAACGTACCCACGAGTAAAGGCAGGGAAGAAAGTAGTCCTTCAGAGAGTGAAGTCCTGTATGCGATTAGTAAATTGAAGGATGGAAAAGCTGTAGGAATTGACGAAATACGTCCCGAAATGCTGAAACTTATGAGTATAGCGGGAGTCAGTTGGCTCACACGTGTCTTTAAGTGGCTTGGCAAAGTGGGAGAGCACCAAAGGACTGGCAAGTTGGGGTTATTGTACCCATATTCAAGAAGGGAAACAGGAAAGATTGCTCCAATTATAGGGGAATTTCCCTTCTGAGTTTGCCTGGCAAAGTGTATGACAAAGTCCTTGAGAGAAGATGCTGAGAAATAGTCGAACCCAGACTGGGTGAGGAACAATGCGGTTTCAGGCCTGGTAGAAGCACCACGGATTAGCTTTTTACCCTGAGGATGATTGTGTAAAAGGCTCCCAAATCTACGCTTGTTTCATAGATTTGGAAAAAGCATATGACCGAGTATCAAGAGAACAACTTTGGGATGTATTGCACGAGTACGGACTGGATGAAGAATTGGTAGGAGCCATTCAGTCATTGTACAGAGACTGTTGTAGCTGTGTTCGTGTAAACGGATCCAAGTCGGAAGGTTTTCAGGTGGACGTTGGACTGCGCCAGGGATGTGTTCCTGTGTTCCATCACCATTGTTGTTCATAATATACATGAACAAGATTATGGAACGCAGTCCCAGGCGGAATGCGATTCGTATTGGGGATTTCAGGGTAAGTCATCTCCTCTTCGCAGATGATTTGGTCCTTTTGGATCTTCCGAAGAAAAGCTTCAGCGCGCACTTGACCGATTTGTAAATGTTTGTGCCGAAACAGGTATGAAGACGAACGACAAAAAGTCGGAGGTAATGGTGATTTCTCGACAGCCTGTGAAATGCACCATACATGTTGATGGAAAAGCATTGACACAGGTGGAGAAGTTCAAGTATCTCGGGGTGTTATTCACGAGTGATGGTAGGTTTCACATTCACACCGAATTACCGTAGCGAATCGGTCAAGCTTCTGCAGTAATGAGAGAGCTTGGCGGAAGCGTGGTGAGGAAGGCTGAGCTCAGCCGTTCGGCTAAGTTATCGGTTTTCAAAGCAGTGTTTATCCCTATTCTCACCTATGGTCATGAGATTTGGGTAATGACCGAAAGTATAAGATCGCGAGTACAAGCTGCCGAGATGAGGTACCTGCGGGCGGTTAAGGGAATCACTCGTCGAGATCGAGTGAAGAATGTGGCCGTTCGTGAGGAACTGAGAGTCGAGGAGCTGCTTCTTCGGGTTGAGAGATCACAACTTCGATGGTATGTACATGTTCAGCGCATGGATAGAAAACGATTCCCCAGAAAAGCTATGCAAGCCATTGTGAGGAGACCTCGACCTCGAGGCAGACCTAGGACAAGGTGGCTGAATCAAATTCAGAATATTGCCTTGGAACGCCTTGGGATCGAACCCGAACATCTTCCTGAAGTGGCGGAGGATCGACACGACAAGCATGGGGTGCTAATTTGGATGTCATGGGCGGTTGAAAATGAATGAATTAATCCAAAATAGTTAACTGCATGTTTCTATTTGAGAAATAATCATTAAAAAAATGTAAAGAATAATATTTAAATACCTTAAATTGGAATTTCCTCACATAATTCTGCCTCGTTCGTTCCTTATCACGCACCCAAAAACCGTCCAAGAGAAACATGAGCCGGTGTTTGATGAAAACAATATCAATCTGTGGGAAAAAAAGCAGCGCTCAGCAATTAACAAATCATTGAATAATTAAGTGAATTGTCTTAATAAAAAAAGCCTCACCAAGTAAATTGCATCGGCACAGAGATCCATAATTATCCAAGAGAGTGTATTGGCGTCCGTTTGGAAGGGAAAGGAGGAACGCAGAGGAATAACATAGGCATTGTAGAGAAAGGACATTGTAACTACAAATAGCCAGGAGATGTAGAATTGTCCCTGAGGATCGAGGACATCGTCACTCTTTCCGCCGCCACAAAAAGTCGGACAAACGAGATAGCTACATGGGGATTTCTCTTCAACTTTTTCGACTTCAGGACTCTTGGCGGGTGCGACTTCCTCAATTGGGGACTGAGTGGGACCGAATGGTGGTAATGGAGGCGGTGGTACGGGAAGGGATGGGGAACTAGCACTGCTGGATGGTGTTGGAGGAATTTCTAACTTTCTCTTCATCTTGTGAGCTCTCTTGGAGAAGCGGGAGATAAGATGCTGCATCCTTTCTCGCACAAAGTGGTCCTTCTCGGGATCAGGAGTAGGACTGAAAGGAGATAGAAACTTTTAGAATAGTCTTGGATTTTTAATAGCTTTTCTGGGAGAGATTCTCAACCTATTTGGCGGAGATATTTGCTGCAAATTGACGATTGAAGAATCATTGGCTTGATCCCTTTCATCCTGTTGAACACACGATGTTATATCAGCTTCGACTGGCACTTCAACATCTTCTACAGGTACTTCCGGAATTTCACTCTCTGCCAGAATCCTATTGACACAGTCAAGGGGCACCAGAGGCTCCACATGCTCCTTGGCAATGATGTGCCGAACAAGTGCATGAGTATTTTGCACATTGTGAGCATCAACATCCGCCTCGGCGCATCCCACGCGTCCATTGCGGAAGTAGAGTCTCGTTCTGAGACCTTTGGGACTTCCGGATTTTGTCTGACGGACAACAGAGTGCGGTGGTGACATAGGTTTTTCCTGGAAGGACATCAATCTGCTCACAGGACGACTTCCTACACTGCAATCCTTCAGTGGAATTATTTCAGCACTGGTCCTAGAGCCACGTCTTGAATCACGGTCAAAGAGCTTGGTATTGTCCCTTCGACGTTCTTGTTTCAAAACCTGCTCCGTCACAGTCATAAAGTCCTCGATATCCTTGATTTTCGTGGATAGTTCATCAATGTCCGGAAGTCGAGGATCAATAAATGTGGCTCTAGTGGCTGAAGCAGGAGGTGACTGGATAACACGCTCGATAAAGAGATGCTTCTGGAGAGTCTCTGAGAGATCCTGATGCTGTGTAGCACGCATTTTTCCTGCACTTCCGCGCAATTTATTTTTTCCCTCAAAAGTGCTTTGTTATGAAAACTTTATGTTTCCAAATAAGCAATAGGTTTTCCACTTCCTTATGCTGGCTAACACATTGAAGTTAAACACTTTTGAACATCACAAAATACAGGATTTACTATTCAAACGACTAGGAGCCACTGTAAGATCCTGACACTGTTTTAGCACAATAAGAAACTATGCTACTTCAGCGGAGAATAAAATAAAACTGATCATTGGAAAAATTCACATACATTGCCGCTCAATATTCAGAATCAATTACACCCGACGAATATTAATTGCCTCGTTTCAATGATGATAACCACTTGAGGTGAGGCTCAGTCACGCACATCCCAGTGGAATTGTTCTTAGGGCAGACACATCCGACCACTTGGAGACATATTTTTCTGGCACTTAGGTCAGTCCCTCAAATTATAAATTTCCATAAGCCTCTTTTCTTGCGTGCCCTCGAAGCTTTTCTGTGCTCAATCTCCGCCAAATTCACACAGTTTTTGTGCAAAAAGGAAAAGTGCAAATTCTCACGCAATAACTGCACTGGTAGAATTATAATTAACACTCCAATAATTTTATTCACTGTTGATATACTGCCTCAATATTATTTGTGGTGTGGAGCTTTTCAATGGAAACTGAGACACTGTGACAGGGAGGACAATTTGTGGAGGAGGAGATATTGTCATGGTGAAAATTTCAAGGCGCATGTCCTTAACAGAGTCAGTGGAAAAGTTTGTGAGATTTTTGTGTAAATTGACTTGCACTTAAAAGTTGAATTCAATATTCGCATATTCGTTCGCGTTTGTAAAAATTAAAGATTGACCGGATATCCTTTCAATAATATCCCAAAAGAATGCTGTTGAAAAAGGATGAAAATATACCTTTTTAAAGGATGACCAGTAATTCAAGTAAAGTGTATCATACAGTGATACTCTGAACGTTTCTTCAATTTCATTGATTCAAGATTAACACAAAAGTCTATACTTCGGGAGAGAAAGCATAGGGAGTCCTTTTTTAGGGTCTTCGTTATATTTTCTGTGCGATAAAGTGCAAAATTGAAAGAGAGACAGTTTCCTCTGGAGTTAAGAGCTCTTCTAAATAGATTAAGGCTGATCCACAAGAATATTTACCCCGTAAAATCTAGCGGAAAAGGTTTAGATAAAGAAAATTACGCAAAAAAACATCTAAGCCCTGATCCAAAACTCTCAGTGTTTGGTACTTTTAGTTGATCCTTTATGGGAAACTGATGCACTAATAAACATGGGGTTGTTGTAAACACTGATTTATCTATGAATTCATATAAGTCTCGTTGTCTAAAATCTAATATCTAATAAAAATTATCGCAATGTTTGCAACCTCTAAAGATATAGATAGCAAGATATTTTTGATCAAAAGATTGTGAAATTGGTGTGCTGCATAAGCTGTGGTCCCGAAAGAGTTAATAAAGGACCTTATTTGATCCATTTTAAACTATCACTAGGGTAATCAGCTCTTAAAAGCGAACCTTTTGAAGAATCGAGGAATTTATACTTACTAGTTTATAAATTCATTCTAATCATTCTGATTTTAGGAAATTAAAAAATGATAAAATGAAAAATATAAGGAATATGAAAAAGGAAAAAAAGACCGCCTGAGATTATGTCCACTTATTGGGTGGGGGGCGTCATAAAAGACCAGAAGTCGGTATCTCTTACAGTTTGACCTCTAACTGGGCAAGAAACTTAAGGTCAAGCAAAAAAAAAATTACCAAAAAAAATTATTCAAAAATCGGTACTTAACCGATTCATTAGGGGAGACCGGGGCAAAAAGTAACAAAACGGATATTTTATTTTTTTACGAGGTATGATCCACAGAAATTTCTGATTAGCTCAGTTTTATAGGAAATTTATCGCTCTACAACTTTGTGATTGTCATTTTTCTCTATTTTGTAAGGAAACACATTTATCGAGCCGTTTTCTAAAAGGTAATTTTGTGACCATTCTCAAAAATTCTGGGGAAAATAGTATCAGGCATGGGGTAAAACTCTCAAATTTTGTTTCTCTTTATTACGGGTTCCCGTGAATTTAAAAAAATACCTAGATGACATATTTTCATAGGAAATTTATTGCTCTACACCATTTTTAAATAGAGTTCACCCTTAGGAGTAATAGAATTTATTTTCGGACAAAAACTTCTTATCGGTTTATGACCGGTTAAAAACCGATAAAAGCCGATTCAGAGGGCAAATGATTAAAATTGCACTTGCACCCATCAGCTACAACTTGCCATATCGAGTAAAATTTGCGTGATGGCTGGACTCCAACAAAGCATGACTTTCAATGAATATTCAAGATCTCAAAAGAGATACAGTACGACTCCGATAGAGTCAACAAATTTGATTCTTGTGTATCTGCAATATTCTAAGATCTAAGTTATTAATTGTTGTAGATACTATTTCACTCTTTAAAAATTTTCTCAAGTTCTTGCTTAACAGAATATGTTTAAAAGTTTGACATTTAAGAGTTGACTCTATCGGAGTCGTACTGTAACTCTATACCTTTAAACTGACTTGTCTCCAGGGAAGGTATACAATTATTACACAATAAACTAAAATAATAATCCAATATATGAGTTTATTTACAAATCTCACAGAAAGGAAAACAATCAATTGCAACTTTTAATTTCTTACGTATCTTACAATAAGTATATTGTGTTAAGAGATATACTATCAATTGCTTATATTCTATCATTTGCCCTTTACAACCATTTTCATTGTGTTCAATGAATATGTCCTGTTTTTTAGGCCAAAACAGATCTTACAATGTCATGTGATTAAATTAATTTATGATATTATTGGAATGGATTTATACTTCACTTAACAAAATATATTTATTAACTTACTATATTTACTAACATTAGGAAATTGTCATTTGATTAGTTTGTTAATTGCAGCATTTTCATTGGCAAATATGTAAAGTGTTAGATAGATTTGCCTATATTTTGCACGTACAGATAAGAGTTTGAACTTAATCTCAAATAAAAATTATACGATTTACAAATTGTCAACCGTTTGGAAACTTGTTAGGTTATCTCAGTATATACCTTAAATTTCAAAGTATTTAAACTCTTAGTTAAATAAACGGATACCTAGGAATTCGATTCACCAATATGGAAGTCAGAATTAAGGAAAAAGCAATCTGACATTAGTCCTTGTTTCCAAAATAAAAATTCAAAAAATTTACTTCAAAACTTCAAAAACTTCTAACCTCAAAATTTGTTATTTAGGTTTGTAATGTTAGAATTTGTCTAAACTTTTATTTGGATTCTGGACTCAAGATACCCTAACTTAATATTATTTTAAATAAATTTATTTGGATTAAAAAATGTTATTTTTAGCTTTATTTAATTTCCACTATCTTTCTGTGCAAAATAAAGACAATTGTTTGCTCTTATGTTTCTTTTTCGTTTTGATAAATTCAATTAGCTAAAGCTTGTCATTTTCTCCTTACTACTAAAACACACAACTTATAACTCAAATTGCTCCATCAAACGTGATCGTTTTTACTGTAAAATTTAAACTATATTTAAGAGATTCAAGAATAAATATAATTTCTCAAGATAAACTACCGTATTTATTTTTTTCTACAATTATTGCTAAATTGCGTTCTTATTAAGGCATTAAAACTTGATGTTATGTTATTCCTTTTTTTTATTCATTTCTTATACGTTATAAAATTGTTTTAAATTCAGGTATAAAATATGAAATATACCGAGGAATATATAAGGCTACTCTTTTAAATTATTTATCTACTCACTATAGTTTTTCCCTTACTGGAAATTCTACTTTTTATTTTTAAAATGTTATTTTTTTGGTTATCTACAAACCCAGATGTTCAGAATCAATGAATAAATTTGTTAAAATTTTTGTTTAGAAATCTATTCATTGATCTCACATTTCAGAAACGGGAATGCAACTGATATCTTGTTTCCTCAACAGTAATATTGTCAATCATTTCGCAAACGTATATCTGCATTTGAATGTTAATCAGAGATTAAAAAATCCGATTGATGACCAAATGAGAGCTAATAACATAAAAAAATGAGAAAATTTTAAATCAGAGGCGTAGCTAAAGGACAGGTGTGGCGATTCGTTGGGAGCATATATTCAGTATACCCAATAAACAAAGGCAACTTTTGAAGTTCTTAACCCTTTTAAGGACCAGTTCGCTAATCATGACCCAAAAATCACTATTTCTGACTATTTAGAGGACAAATATAGCGTAACTCGTAAGAAAAAGAAATGGTTTCTGGAAACACGAGGTTTTTTTCAGTTTCTCTGTTTCTGCCGCGATGAAAATTGTGTTTCTAAGTTCCCAGTCATGTTTCCTACGTTTCTTCTTTTGTTTTCGTCTTTCTAGCAATACCAATACTTCTAACCATGTTTTCCCATGGTTCTAATTATGTTACTGCGTTTCCAACCACGCTTTCCATTTTCATAGTTTTGTTTCTGTATTTTTAGCCATGTTTTTTACGTTTCTAAATAAGTTTCTTTGTTTCCAGCCATGTTTCTAATTTTTTCCTGAAATTCCAGCCATGTTTCTCAAGTTTCTAATTTTGTGTTCGCGTTTCTTATTAAGTTTTCTACAAGTATTGTTTTATTTCCTCATTTTTCCTTGTTTCTAATTATGTTTCCATGTTTCTACACTGAGAAAAAAACGGGGGTGCGATTAACTTTTTTCCTCATAACTTTAACACTTTTTACATGTAAAAATATATCAACATTTTTTAATGTTAATTTTACACCTTTTTAAGGGTAAAATTAACATGGAAAAGGGTAATTTTAACACCTAATACACCTTAAACGGGTAATATTTACAACGATTTCGGATCAATACTGCAGGATAAAATTAACATTTCCGGAATGTTACTTTAACTTTTTCGGATTTCTCTCAGTGTTTAGATTTAGAGTATATCCAGCTTTATGGCCTCTACACACTAGAGAATTTTATGTCCATATTAAAGGAAATTCCCTATTCCTGCGTAGAAAAACTCTTTCAATATGGACATAATTTTCTTTGGTGTGTTTCTAATTTTATTAAGCATATCCAATGATGTTTTCTACGTTCCCAGTCATGTTTCCGCGTTTCTAAAACATAAATGAACCGTTTCTCAGCGAAGGCAAGTTTGCATTTGCATTTCTCCGATGAATAAACAGCTATGATCAAAATACACAATTTGTGTTTTTGGGTCACGATTATCCACTGACCCTTAAAGAATTAAATTGCTTGACCTTTAAGAATAAGAGGGTCAGAAAAAAAATAAATTTTTTTTTCTGACTTCTTAGAGCAAATCATAACATTAGAAGGCCGCAAGATATTTTTTTAGGGACACCGGTGTCCCAATCGTTCTTAAAGCTTTAAACGCAAGACAATCGATTCCTTGACCGATTCAGACTTGTTAAACATTTAATAGACCTTCTAAATTGAATTTAAACCCATTTAGTTAAGAAATTCCATGCCCAATGTAGGACCTTCTTTAAATATATGATCTTGAAAAACCATAATATCTGCCTAGACAACCTTTGAAATATATCCAAAATGAAACAAAAATCGTTGAAGTAATTTCTGAGATTATCAAAAAGTATTTGTTAAAGTTTGGCCTTGAAAAACTCGGAGTAGAGTTTTCTCAAGGTTATTGTCATGTATGGACGAAAATTTGGCCTACACAACCTTTAAACAAAAATTGAAAAAAAATTGTAAAAAGAACAAGGAAGAAGGTCTAGATCTAGACGCTTATCTCTGCCTCTTATCATTTTGAGAGATTTTTAGGGTATTTTGCACACTGTTCACTGTTCGAATTTCGAGATATTGGGAGACTCAGGTGACTCACTATTTCTGCCCACCATAACCTCTTCCTACGCCTCTGTTATTAATGATCAAAAACGAAGAGAAACCTCAGTAAATAAGAAAATTCATTCTATTTAGCAATTCCAACTATTCACTCTTAACATTTTTTTCCTCAACGCCACTATTTTTAGCTACTAATACAATTTTATTGTTAGGACCATTTTTAATAGACTCATCGTCCTTTATGGTTTTATCACAGTGCTTTGTCGCCGTGTCGATAATTGGTTGAATTGAAAGTGGTGGCGATGGCGCAAAAAGGCAATAATAGAGTTTGCCAAGAAGTGGACACAGGATTGCTTGATGGAGGACCGCCCAGAGACGATAGCTCGGTCCTGTGAAGGGATCCAGAAGTGCTGGACACAGCATATGATTGAGATTCACCTGTGTTGGCTTCATAAAATAACAAAATTATCAAATAATTTTGCAATACGATCAATCATTAGTTTAACTTACAAGGGCAAATATTTCCAGTAACACAAAGTGATATATCAAACAAATAGAGTAACTTATCACATTCCAGCTGATGTCTGATAGTGGTTCCATTGTATAGACACCACCTAAGCGTAACAGGTACACAGGAATAATGAACATTAGACCATGCTGGATCCAATACACAGTCGCCTCCATGACCACCTGACGGGAGTCCGTCTCAGGAAAGAGGAAGGCCAGCAATGGTCCATTCAAGTAGTTCATTTGAATGCGAAACATTATTGTTACGAAATTGCTTGGTTTTGCAGCTAGCAAGTAGATCTGCATATGCATGGGAATGCATGAAAGAAATATATGTCCTTTCAGCAAAGTGTATCAAAAAGTGATATTAAGATTGTGTATTATGATAAAAGTATTTAAAAGCTTATGAAACGACGGAATGATTGTGAAATAAGCAATGAGAAGAACTGAAAATTATATGGTAAAGTCTGTGGAATGCAAATGAAGAAAAAAACAACATATAAATAAATTAACTGTTCACTGGGGATTCTTCCAAAAGAATTATAGTCCAAATGGATGATTTTCATCGAAACACTTGGATAAAAATTATCTTTGTTCAAATAATAATCATTTCAGTGATCTGAGTGAATAATTCTTAAGCAATGACACTTTGAAAGTTTCCTCAATTGGATCCTTTCAGAGAGATCAGCACTTAACCGTATACTTCGGGAGAGAACTCCATAAAGAACTAACAAAAACACTTTGCTCAGAGCGAAGTACACCGATTTCCGTTACAATAATGCGTAAAAATAAAATAACCTGTACAGTATAGGAAGCATCAAAATCTAAGATGTTTCATGCAGAATCAGTCCGGAATGTATCTTGCAAGAAAATGGATCGAGCTTTTCCAGTCAAGCGTAATAGAAGAATTTATATTCAGAATATGGCAAAGCTTCAAGAATCGTGATCAGCAGAAATGCACGAAAATCAAAGTTATGAAATCGGTTAGAAAAGTGATTTTCTTTTAAAAATCAATTTGATCTATTTGAAAGTACCACTTGGTGATTAAATTTAAAGTTACAGTACCCGCTTTGTAATCTGGATGATTGGGAGACAATATGACAGATGTCCGCTTCGTAATCCGGATGGATTTTTTGAATTTGTTCAACGTCTCGAAAACATAATACAAGTTTTTTTTTGCAAAATAAGAATAAAAGTTTTAAAAAATATTAAAAAGACATAATTAGAGAATTCTATGCTATTATACTTTTTTTATTAAACAAAAACCTCACAGGATAATTCATTTCATTGCTGAACACACATGCATACATAACCTCAAAATTATTTTAAATGTAACAGTCGATAACTCGTCCGGATTACGCCGATCCGGATTAGACAGCGGGCACTGTATCTTTTAAAAGATATCAAAATTCCTCTCACAAAGTATCAAAATGATCAAATATGGTCGTCCACGACGCAAAATAAGTTGCTTTTCAATACGTGTTTTTCAATCCACGGCAAAAAAAATTGCGAAAGATCCGCAGAGAACAGGTGGTGCTGAGACAAACATTAAAGATTCCTGAGCTCATCATCTCACCAGGAAAATTTTTCATGGAAAGGAAATCAAGTTTTCTATTTGTGTATTTAGTATTTACAGGCAAGTCTGCCTATTTTTTGGTCCTTCGAGCCGGATTTGAACTAAATTGTTTTGCGAAGAAATTCTATTTTTTAATCTAATTCTTTTACCGATTTTAGTGATTCGACGGATTTAGACAAAGAGGGTTTATAAAAGCGTTCTCATAGATCTGAGTGATTTTTGCGTTTTAGTCTTGAGAATAATGTTCTATAAAATATTCTTAGACCAAAAACACGTTTTGATTCTTTATACTTAAAAAAAATCAGCATGAATCTTATGGGCATTTTTGGGTGGAAATCCTGATAAAAAATTTTTTTCCCTTATAGTAAAGTAGGGTAACTGGATTGTTTTCCGAAGAGTGCTACTTAAACGCTTGTTTTTGGACTGATGAAATTCTTTTTTACTTCTTCTGAATCCATAGAATTATTCACTGTTTCATTCAGAAACATAATATAAAAAAATTATCAAAAATATTAAAGAAAATTTATAAAATAATGATAATACTGAAATAAGTCAGCATGCACTAACTGGGTCGCCTTTTCGCTAATTCACTTTTAATTAAACCTTTGGATTTAAAATACTTTTTTCACAAGGAAAAAAACAATAAATGTTAATGAACCAGCTATCATTAGCGAAAATATCACTGTTAGAAAATTTTTAGTGAAGAACCCAGCTGGCACAAGATTGAAATGAGTCGATTACACTCACTTATTTAATGGATAAAAATATTATTTTTGCTTTTTCTCAAACTTGAATAGTTATATTATATTACTGTAGTGACTATATTACGGAAATAAAAATAAAAAATATTATATTAAATGGATTAGTCATAAACGATCCAAATAGCGAGGCGCCCGGATTAGCACACTTGACTGTATGTGTTTAAAAATACAATTTAAATCTAAGCTTTTGTCGTACTTTATTAATTGAAAACTTGTTAAAGACACCCAGAAGACTTTTCATTTTTTGGAAGTTTTTTTTCAAAAATTTAAAGCTTGATAACTCTATTTTTATTATTTTAAGGAATGATGTGGAAAGCTTTAGACTAGAGATTCTCTAAAAGCTCTTCTAAGACGACGTTCTCTTCAAAGGCCTTCCAAAAGTTTTTTTTTTTAACTTTAAAAAATTAAATTTTATGCAACGCTTTATAACAGTAAAGCTCTAAAAAAATGTTCAAGAAAAATATGTCTCCTTTTCATTTCTCATTGGAATAGTATCATAACACATTCTAAACTTTATTTCGTGTGGTACACGTAAACTTTATTCCATGGCAGTCAGAAAATTTAATTTTTCTAATATGGTAAATTAATGCTGTAAATCTTTACTGCATAATAAATTATATTTTTCTTGTATAAGTTTATTTTGTCACATGGTAAGAAATTGCTGCAATGATATAAGTTATTAATATTGCAAATTTTAAAGCGTGGTAAATTTTACTGCGTGGTAAAATTTTATAAAATGATCCAATAAGTTAAAATGAGAATGAATTGATGATATAATATCAATGAAAAGCTCCTCAAATTAAATGTGTTTTCACATAAAAACAACCCAAACAGAAAAATGTGCAGTGAAAGTGAATCGAAGTGCTTATTTTTGTGAAAATGATTTAGGGGAAGGCTTTCAAGCTTCGCACACATTTTGACATTGAACATTTAATATTTTTCCCATATTCCTTTAGGGTGAAGTGGGACGCCTTTGAATTGGAATTTTTCTCCTGCACAAAAAAAAATTCAGCTTCTTGTTGATTTTCATTGTAAATTTTACATGAATATGTAATCGTGTTGACTTATACACATTTGTGTACTTTTTACACATTTTGTCTGAAAACTGTGTAATTTGTACACATTTTGTCTGAAAACTGCGTAATTTTACACGAAATATGTAAAAAAATGTACACAAGTGTGTAATCATTCGCAGTTGGTTACACAGTTTACCATTACATAAAAATTAAATTACACATTTTCAGATTACGCGTTTTGCTGAAATACATAATTGAATAACTTTACAAGAGCATTAACACTATTATAGTGTGTAATCTTTCACACCACTATTATAGTGTTAAATTTGGAAAAAGTGTTTAAATTAAAATGATTTAATTAAAAGTTGTTGATTTTCAAGATGTTGAATTTGGAATTGTTGAATTTTTATGTGTAAATTCAAAAATTATTGAATTCTGTTTATTCTTGAATTTTCTTTTCATTTCGAAGATTTTGATTTTTTGCCTTTTTAGACATTTTTATTGGTTTTTTCCTGTACTCTGGATCCCCCCTAATGCGAAATGATTTCATCTGATGCTCTTATATGACTAGTAATATGACGAGTAAAATTGCCCAATGAAAAGTATCTCGACTGAAATATAAGTCTTAATTAGAAATTCAATAATTTTTACACAACTTTTGTTTAAAAATTCAACAAATTTGGTTGCAATACACAAGGCTTTACACTATAATAGTGTTAATAAATATGATCAAACTATAATAGTGTTTATTTTTGATCATGTGACCAAAAATACCATAAAGTTGTGTATTTTTTCACACTATAATAATGTGAAAAACTGTAGTCATACTATAATAGTGGTAATTTTTAGAATTTGTCAGACAGTTTTAAATCACGAAACATTGTTGAAAAATTTTTATGATTATAACAGCGAGAAATTTTACACAGACCACAATTAAATAATTAAATTATCCAATTTCACATTATTATAGTGTTAAAATTTTACACATTTTCAAATTAAACAACTTTGTTGAAAATTTTTCAACTATAATAGTGGTAATTTTCAATCACGTGACAATAAATTACCAAAATGTTGTGCATTTTTTAAACATTTTTAAATTAAACAACTAAAATGGTTGATTTTGCACTATTATAGTAGTAAAATTTTACACATTTTTTACTGTGTAATTTAACTCCACTAAATGATTGAGAAGCTGAATCACATTATGATATGGTTCAAATTTATTTAAAAATAGGAGAAAAATCCCAATTTCAAAGGTGCTCCACTTCCCCCTAAAAAGGAATATGTTAATAATTATAAAGTGTTATAAACCAGAGTATGTGCGAAGCCTGAAAGTCTTCCTCTACTCGAGGATGAGAAATCCATAAAAATGAAGGTAGAAATGAGAATGGAAAATTCTCACATACCTGAATAATCGTTGTGATATGGCATGGATTGAGAACGTAGATGACGGTTCTCGAGGCAAATTTGAATCCTAGTTCCAGGCCAAAGGTCAGTGTCATGCCCACGAGGAGCACTTGCTTGAACCAAGGCGTTGGATCATGCGATAGTCGCTGGATGGGCTTAGGGATGGGTTTTACCCGCAAAATTGCCCATTTGAGCGTCCATAGACTCAGACTGGTAACTAGAATACTCTCACACCATTGCCTCCTGGTTGAGAGGAAATTTGCACACTCTGGACCACAATTCCGAGGCACAGTTGAATTTACGCCATCGTATGCCCAGCCCCAGTGCATTTTCTTTTGTGATTTCTTCTACAACACTCTCCTAAACCGTCAAATCCTAAACCGAGAAAAATACGAAGCAAAGGCAAAGAAGAAATACAACTAAGATTAGAATTTAATGTCACAGGAATTGTGAGAACAAAAAAAAAAAAACAAATGAGAGAAGGTGGAAAAAATAAGAATTGATGATGAAAGTGGATCGATAATTCCCATTAATTTTAATGAGAGCGTGCCTAAAGCCTTGGAGGGCTTCTCCAACTGGCCACATGGGCTTCTTCAGAAATTTTTTTGCAACACATTCCACCGAAAAATATTGATTTTATTATTTACACGAAGCTTTTCACTCGAAGCACAAACATTTCTAACACAATCAGGGTATATCAATTTTATAAGGAAAATGAGGAAAATATAATATTGAGGATTTTAGGAATTTATTGCGTTCCGCTTATTCTTCGAAATAACCACCAAATTCACTAAATTATGTATACTTCTAGTATTATCCTCCGTCTCCGTGACAGGATTTACACATACACATATGTATATATGTCGGAATCGTACGATGTTTGAGGGAAAACACGTGAGCTCATAAAGTTCACTTTAGGTCGAGGCTCAATTTCACACTGACTCTGTGCTTTGTACTTTCCGCTAATTTGCTATTGTGGACAAACTGATAGTCATTAATATTCTTATGTTTCTCACAGAAACGTATTTTCATCTTGAATGACTCTAGAGAAAAAGTAAAATACTACAGAACTTTGGAAAAGTATAGGTACAAAACGAACCTCCATCCTATTGGAACAAATTAGGAAAGAATCAATTAACACTGAGAAGTAGTTCTATTTTGGAGAGTAGTTTCATGTTTTATTGTATTTAATTTATTTCAGAAAGAAACGTTTGAAGGACCAATAAAGTTCCCTTAGCCATTTATTTTATAAAAATATTTCTCTCAAGACCATTAACTCTTCCAATTTTCTTACACAGGAATAAAAAAAGAAACTATAAATCGATGGCTCAGAGTATAAAACGAATAAGTCGCGAATGGCTAACTTTACAGGAGAGCGATTTCAAGCTGAGATTTTACATGCCTAGTAGGGTATAGTGGTGCAAGTTGGACAATGGTACAATTTGGACAGGGCTTTTTGTCTTGATAAGTTTAGTACTTCATTTTTATTTGTATATTTTTAATGCTTTAGTTTTATAATTTGGTTCCTTGTGCTTAAAAACAAATTTTGTCCTGTATTTATCAAGAAAAAAGCCATGTCCAACTTGTACCGGCGAATTGTCCAACTTGTAACACTAATTCTAAATTATATCACTTTACCCTATAGGATTTTTAATATTTGAAACCCGTATAATTTTGGAAGGTAGAGTGTGTCAAGGATTACCCAGAAAGCAAAAAAAACAGTGATAAGCCCAGATAAGCTTATGGTAGCTGAGATACTTTACAGGTGACCTCGAAATGCGTGCAACTCGGGGTGCTTGCAACTCGGAATGTGTGAAAATTCGATTGTAAGTTGTAGGGATCAAATTGGCTCGTCGCGATTCTTTACCCCAAAAGTTCAACTCACAATAGAATTTTCATGCATTTCCGAGTTGCAAGTACCCCGAGTTGTACGCATTTCGAGGTCACCTGTAAAGAACCTCAGCTACCATAAGCTTATCTAGCACTGACTAGTAAAAATGAAAGGGTCACCGATGATCCTTTGAAAGGGTCACTGTTTTGACACCTATTTATCTCCGGAATAAACGAATAAAAACAATGAAAAAGTCATCTTTGGTGTTCGCTCAGATGAGAGAAATAGGATAAGAATATTAAGTTTACAATAAAACATAATAATCGTGATAAATATGCATGCAAAATTTCAAAAGATTCAAGTGAACCTTTCAAAGGATCAAAATATGATCCATTTTTGTTGAAAAGGGTCAATTTGACCCTTTTAATTTTACCAGTGAGGTTTATCACTGGTTTTTATGTTTTAGGGCTATTATATAATTATTCAAAATATCCCCATGACATTGTGTTTTAAAGGTTTTTATTATATTAATTAATTTTTAAATAAAAGCCAAAACATACATCCTGGCTAAAAGTAAATGGACGCCTCTCGTAGACCCTCCTAATCCTAACCCTTCTACTAGTGGCAACTTAATCTTATGACAGTAAGAACAACCGGTGCAAATATCAGCAAGATTCATCATCTGGTTGCAGAGAATTGCAAGATTGAATTTGAAAGAAGGAAAAAAATTCTGTAGGGGAGACTGGGGCAAAAAGTCACAAATCGAAAATTTCAAAATTGATTATCTGCCAAGATAAATAAAATAGAGGCTTAATTTTTTTTTCCATAGATAGCTTCCATAGACCTTCTTCGATGTCGTATGTCCCTTAGAATTCGAACAAGGAATTTAGAAAATAAAAAATAACAAAATTTTTAGCCCTATTTTTGAAATATTTTCCTTGAAGAATATATCGATGCTTCCATTCCATACTATGCTATCTCAGAATGACAACTTTTCAGGAGCCCCATTTGAAGTTGGCGATTTCTATGCTGCCTGTGTAATTTTTTTTCGAAAAATTGGAATATCTCGTTATCCGGACGTCGGATGACCACCAAATTTTCACCAGTTGTAGATCTCGGTCCCAGGAATAACATATCTCTCGGAGTAATAAAAGGCTAAGTCGACTTAGCATAGTATGGAATGGAGCCGTCGATATCAATTATTACTTATTTACTACTCAAAATTTATGCACTGATGATTATTTCCTAAATGATTTAGATTCTTCGAACACAAAGCCGCTATCTATTTTAAAATTTTACAAAGATTCTTCTCTCAAGAGATCTTTCTATTAAGAACGACCACTTGGGGTAAAAAGTAACAAAAGGTATGGAGCAAAAAGTAAGAAAAACCGAAACAATTTATGATGTCTCACAGCAAAAAAAAAACGTCGATGCCATGTGTCACTGTTTGTTGTTTGCATTGGTCAAACGATTTGCAGTCTTTTGTGCGTTTTTTTTCTAAAATAGCTTGAAAAGCGTTTTTATCGTACATATAGAGAAAACGGTGTTTTACAAAGGCGTAGATGAATAAATTTCATATGAAAATTATTTATCTAGATATATTTTTTTTTAATTTACGGAATTCCGTAACAAAGCGAATCATAATGTGATAATATCCCATGCCTGATACTATTTGCCCCGGCTTTTTTGAGGATGGTCACAAAATTACCTTTTAGGAAACGGTTCGATAAATGTATTTCCTTACAAAATAGAGGAAAATTACTTTCACAAAGTTGTAGAAGGGTAAATATCCTATAAAACTGCGCTAATTAGAAATTTCTGGGGCGTTCGGGTAATTTGTAAGAAACTAAAATATCCGTTTTGTGACTTTTTGCCCCAGTCTCCCCTACAAAAAAAACTGAAAAATCCCTACTAATCGGACACCAAGTTAGCCAAAATGCTCAATTTGGCGAAATTAACAAATGCAACATAGTCATGAGCTAGGGAGAACCTATGTGTAGAATGGACCTTTAAGTAAACTAGAACCAGTGATCGAGCACTGAGAAGGAAATACCGAAGTGCCTTTGAATTATCCCTGGTACTTCTATCCGGGATATGATTAGAAAGAGTTCCTGTCAAAATCCCGAAAGCCAAAATCCCAAAAGTCAAAATCCCTGCCAAAATCCCGAAAGCCAGAAGCACGACTTCTTAAAAATGTCATAACTACTTTCACGATGGCACTCGCGCTCGCTGGAGGCAAAGGGAAATTTTGTGTGTCTTGGGAAATTATTCTATACATTATCCCCCATATAATTTCATCCCTTTCAGGATTTTGAACATTCGGGATTTTGGCTTTCGGGATTTTGACCGCCTCCGAATTATAAGGTAGTATAAAAAGTATTAAATCATGCGGAATATCTTGCAAAAGAAAGTTATAGGTCTTATACTGGTGTAATGAACATCCAAACCGGCCCTTGAAGTAGAATTTGGTAAACAAAAACGTGCAAGACTTCTGTACGAATGCATTTTAATTAAATTCAACAGATATATTTATTAAACTATGATACATAATGTAAAAACGGACTTTCAGCAATTTCCCGGTCAAAAGTTTTACATTGCGATTAGCCGTGGTAATGTCCCAGTCTAGTATAAATTCGTGTTAATTGATAAATTTGTGAGAAAGGTTATGATTTGACAAGGGATGTGCAGAAGTAGGTACAAAGCGCATCCTTTCGTCAAATATCTTTATCAATAACATCAAATCTTTACGCCGAAGAATGCTTGAAGAAACGGATTAAACCGTTCTTACATCAACACATGGCTAACGTTATGTTTTGGCTTGATTGGGTTAATTATTACTACTTTAACCCATTCAGTCAATGTACTAGAAACACTTGAGATAGAATGTTTATATTTTGGAATTATTTTGTAACAGATTAATAGATGATTTTTTGAAAAGAAAAAAATATCTATTATGGGAGAGCGGAGAGTCGCTCTCAAACACACGTCTTAACGGTCACTGAATTTAAATTCTTTACATTAATTAATTACAAACTCTATCGATTTAGCTAGAGTAACTATCCAAGAATACAAATTTAAATCAGGAAAGAAGATGAAGTTCAATTTTAACAAATTCGACGGTATGTCGAATTTTTCGTCCGCCATTTTGAGCAAAAATTTTGCATGACTTTCCGCGAAGCGAGAAAAGAACAAAATGTATTTCCATCTCGGTCGGATTATTTTTTCCAAGTAATTGAAGAACTAAAGTTACTAAAATCCATTCCCGACACCAATTCGGATATAATTGCACAGAAATAAATTGTCTAAAATCACTCAATTTGCGTATGATGTATAATACCATAGTAACGAATGGGTTAAATCGGTTTGAGAATGGCATAAAGCTAATATGGTCGATTTCTTATCAAAAACTATGAACCCTTCAAATTGTCATAAGCTTCGATAATGGACAGAGCGGTTAGAGCTAAAAATTGCACTAGGTTGTTCTTCGCAAAAGTGGGAACAATGTTACTACCAAAGGATTTCGGTTACTAGAAGGGTTAAGGAGGTCTGCGAGGAGCGTCCAGGCTTTAAATATTGGCCTTTAAAAAATCAAGAAAATGTTACAAAACAAAGTAATTATAAGTAAATTACACTCTTAGAAAAGTTTAGACATGTTTATAAAATCATTCGTAATATATTTTAAAATGAATAAAAATATAGACATAGCTTTGGGTAATATTTCGGCCACCTTGATTCTCATAGTTTCTTACTCTTCCGGAATTCTTCCAGTGTTTTTCCAATGAAAATTTGAGGATCAAAAGAAGTGGCCGAAACTGCAAGCCGACCGGAATTTGGTACAGTTCCCCTACGCTTCTTTGGTCCTTTGAAGAAAAGGACATTCAAATGTTTATTTCTAATTCAAAACTCTATTTGGAATTTTACTTCAATAGTTTTTGATCTATCTTTTTTTTAATTACAGAAAATTTATGTATTTTTTCACAAAAAAAGAAAGCTAATTAAATTCCCTGTAAACTAGTGTTATCAGCATAGCATAATATTGTATATAATTCTTTCTAGGAAGCTTTAAACTTATACTTTTGGTGTAGAATATGTCATTTGGGGTTTAAAGTGTTAAAAATTAGTTGAAAATTGCGACGCAGAAGGAAAGGGTCACGCTGTCACGCAGCCCTTCAGCTTGTGAATAACATTTTTTAGGTGAATTTTGGCACTGAAAAGGGATTCCTTCACTTTTACCCGGCGTCCCCATTAACTCTGACGTGTACTACATTATCCCATTATTACACTGCAATGCCGTATTAACCCATTTTCAGAATGTAATTTCTTGTTTGGCTTCTAGAAGGAACATCCACTTTTACTATCAGTCACATTCCCATAATATTTAGTAGGACTTATCAATGGAATTTTCTAAATGGGGCGATAATGATTGATAAAAATGTGAAGCTTTTCAACTCACCCACAACCCACAGACTTTTATAAACAACAGGAATAATCCAATTGTACTTGATATCACAATTATTGTTGCTCAAGAGATCCAGTTGGACGTTAGAATGTGGAGATTGATCACAAAATAGCCATTTTTCCCATGATTTTCCTGCAATCTCCTGAACACTGTGTCCTTTTGATTTTGGGGTGACACCGTGCACTTTTAACACATCACATTTTATCACTATCTAAATTCCTATACAAATCACACGTAAATTCCTTTCTTATTTTGCACGTTGTGTTCTAATGTGGAGATTTTAGGTAATTGGGCAGGAAA